>NC_090202.1:4841250-5175937 GCF_033026475.1 Channa argus
AGGTCAGCATGGTGTAGCTGGGGCACAGAGTCTGCATATACACATCTGCAGTCAGTGTGGGGGTCGTTGGGTAGGCCAGAGTCTGAGCTGAGGAGTCTTGTTGGCTGTATTCAGGTGAGGACCATGGTGTCATGGCAGACTGTAGGCCAGCGGTGGTGGCAGGGGGCGGTGCTTTCCATCCCGTGTACTGCAGCCCTCCATCGGCCACTACAGCTGATGGCTCAGCTGTGCTGCCAGCAGTAATATCAGCACCAAAGATGGCTGAATTTTAAACATGCAGGTACACATGCTTTTAGTTACAGTAATCACTCTGGTAAATGTGTCAGGTAACTTTCACGTGCAACTGTAATAAATAAACAAGTACCTTGTGTGTATGTAGACTGGTGGTTGTGTGGAACCACATCCTAGGGGCGAAAAAGGTTACATAAATAAAAATGTTAGTTGAGTATGTCAATATTGCAGTAATTGCAGCAGAACTATAATCAATTGTTACTGTAGCACAAATACAGCAGATCACATGTTACTGTTGATATATAAATACGCAGTATTTACATTAGTACTGATCAAGTCCAGGTGTGAGCAGCCACCGAGTTAAAACTGTAATTGAAGTGAGTGTGTGTGTGTGTGTGTGTGTGTGTGCGTGCGTGCGCACATGATTGCGTTTGCGTGCCTGTCTTAGAGTTTTAAAAAAAACTATACCAGCATTAGCATATTTGTAGTTGGGAATTTCTTGATATGCAAAATTAGAGATCAGGTCAGAGTCAGAACGCAGATGATTCCAATTCAAGCACTGTTTTCAGACACAGTTAGACCTGGCTTCATCGTAGACAAATCCAGCACATTGAATTAAGGCATATTTTACAGTTTTAATCTCACTAAATACATATTTCCAATCAGGGTGTTTTTTTAATCAATGTCCACAGACTCATTTACTTCACTTGGTTTATTGTTCCCTCCCCAGAAGCTGCAACAATCTTATGAACAATCTTATTTTTTTTTTAAATCTAAACCCTCTTCACTACTTACATTTCTCACCTTCAGCTGTATTTACATGTCAAATTGTTTCTAAATTGTCCTTTTAATCATGTTGGAACATGATAGCTACCCATCACTTTTCTATCCATTATAACTCACTCACCAACTTGTCCTAACTGTGCTCAATACAAGATTCTGAATGTGTATTTGTTCTAAACCACATTTGGCCTTTTATGAGGTTTCACCAACAACTCATACCCATCTGTCAAATTCAATTCAATTCAATTCAATTACAGTAGTCCAACCTAGAGGTAACAAATGCATGGACCAGTTTTTCGGCATCACTTTGAGACAGGATGCTCCTAATTTTGGCAATGTTCCGTAGGTGGAAGAAGGCTGTTCTAGAGATTTGTTTCATATGTGAGGTAAAGGACAAATCCTGGTCAAAAATAACCCTTAGTAACACCTAGTACTCGAGGCCAGACTTATGCCATCTAGAGTAACAATATGATTGGACATCATATTTCTGAGCTTTTTGGGCCCAAATACAATGACTTCAGTTTTGTCTGAGTTTATAAGTAAAACACTGTGGGACATCCAGGCCTTTATGTCTTGTAGGCTTGAAGCTTTTTAACTGATTATTTTCAACTGGTTCCATAGATAAATATACCTGGGGATCATCAGCATAGCAGTGAAAATTTATGGAGTGCTTTCTAATAATGTTGCCTAAAGGAGACATATATAAAGTAAAAAGTATTGGTCCTAACACAGAGCCTTGTGGAACTCCATAACTAACCTTTGTGTGCATGGAGGATTCATCATTAACATGAACAAATTGAAATCTATGAGATAGATAAGATTTAAAGCAACCTAGAACAGTTCCTTTAATGTCAATTTCATGTTCCAGTCTCTGTAATAAAATGTTGTGATCAATGGTATCAAATGCAGCACTAAGATCTAATAGAACAAGTATAGAGACGAGTCCATTATCTGAGGCCATGAGAAGATCGTTGGTGACTTTTACCAGTGCTGTTTCTGTACTATGATGAACTCTAAATCCTGACTGAAACTCTTCATACAAATTATTCCTATGAAGGTGATCACATAATTGTTTTGCAACTACTTTTTCAATTATTTTAGAAATAAAGGGGAGATTAGATATTGGTCTGTAATTGGCTAAATCACCTGGGTCAAGACAGGGTTTTTTAAGTAATGGTTTAATTACAGCTACCTTATAGGCCTGTGGTCTATAGGGTCTAGCAGACAGGTTGTTGGTTTAGATGAGGTAATAATTGAAGTTAGCTCAGAGAGATCTATGGGTAAAAAGCAGTCTAACAGGGATTGGGGCCTTATTGATGACTCTAGCACTTTTTCCACGCCAAATGAGATTCTTCTAAATTTCTGGAACGCCACTTCCTTTCTAACTTTCGTGTTGCTTGTTTTAAGTTGCGTGTTTGCGAACTATGCCGTGGAGACCACCTCTTCTGGTTTACTGCCTTCTTTTTCAGAGGGGCAACACTATCGACTATTGTACGTAGTGAGGGTGCAGAATTGTCAACAAGATAATCTACTTGTGCAAGAGTAACATTAAGGTGGCTACTTTTCATTGTATTGACAATTGGTTAAGCAAATGATGAAAGAATAATTTCTTTAAATTTGTTGACAGCTTTTTCACTTAAGCATCTGCTATAGTGGAATTTTTCCCTAACTGCTGTATAGTCCGTTATTGTAAATTTAAATGTTATTTAAAAATGGTCAGACAGAAGAAAGTTGTGCGGAGATATTGTTAAATTATCCGTTTCAATTCCATAAGTAAGAACAAGGTCTAAGGTGTGACTAAAACAGTGAGTGGGTTTATTTACATTTTGGGAAAAACCAATTTAATCTAATAATGATTTAAACACAATGCTCAGGCAGTTACTGTCAGCATCTACATGAATGTTAAAGTCACCCACTATAATGACTTTATCTGTACTAAGCACTAAATTAGATAGAAAATCAGAAAATTCAATCAACAATTCTGAATAAGGGACTGGAGGACAGTACACGATAACAAATAATAGTGGTTTCCTTCAAGCTCTTCCCACATCTTTTATATCTTTTATCTGCCCTTTTGTTGAAAATCCTTTTTTGCAGTGCAGCTTATTATTATTGCTCCTCAACCACATCTGGAATGAATTATGTGAATCAACTTCCCCAAGTGTTCCTTCTACTCAAAAATAACAATTCATTACTAACATGTTTTATGTTACACAATAAATATAACAAATTTATATACGGTTCATATAATATAATGTTATAAATCATATAATGTTATAAAAGATGTAAATATTATGAACCTAATGAATGTGAAAACATTAACAGTATTCACACACAAGTTGTCCTTTGTTTTGTAAAAAACAACTTTTGGGTTTGAGTCACACAATACTGTGAATTTGTAAAATTTTTAGCATGCAACAATCATTGTTGGGCCACAATGCATTATTGTTTATGCAGTAACACTCCAGCACTGATTAACACAGTAACGCATATTTAAAATATTGTCTCTCCATCTTTCAAACGTAATTTAAAAGGGATTCTAATGTGTTACTTTTGACAGGATGTAATAAGTAAATTAATTATATTAAAATTCAGAGAAAGAACCAATGAGTAATATATTACATTTTTGAGTAGTGAGCTCAACACTGGCAATGGTAATCACATTTCTACACAGAATACATGAAATAATTGTTTTACACAAACCATTATTTACTGGGTAGTTTCATGCTGCAACTTGTATAGACGCACATTGCATTCCCAGAAAGCTCACTCTATAAACTGATTCATGGGTTTCCCACAGCAATAACTAAATTATAAGATTTATACCACCCTGGTGGCCTAATTTATGAATGGGTATTTGTTCGAAACCATATTTGTTGTTGGTGCTCTTCAACAACATCTGGAATTACTTATCCACATGATCATCCCTAAGTGCTCCTTCTACTCATAAAAAACATTTTATCACTGTAACAGAATTTGTGAAACCTGACTGAAAGCTCATACACAGAATGTTATTACAGGTACTCCACCTAAAAATAACTTAAATGTTACTTTTGAAATGAAAACCAACATTTACAGTAGTATTTGTACTGTATTTTTAACAAAAATAATACCACCAAGTGGTAATGAGTCTGTGCCTGATTATGTTACAATTAAATGAAATTACAATTAACTTTTTTAATGTTGTAAAAACCTATGCCAGTAAAACATCACATAAAATGTGGGTCTCAGTAGGACAGAGCTGGTCTAACATGTGTAGATGGATATTTCATTGCTTTTATTTATGGTGCCATCAGGTGCACATCTGTGAGTCACAAGAACAGATGTTAGAGCTTAACACAGAATAAACTAGATAATTTTTTTCCACAAATCACTATTTACTGGGTAGTTTTAAGCTGCAAAGTATTGGACTTTACATTGCCAGAAAAAAAATTGATTCATGGGGTTAGTGAGTAACACTTAAAATTAAGATGTTTTCCATCGTAAAAATTATGTTTGTTCCGTATACAGTACATGTTTTAATCAGTTATCAATTTCTAGTAGAAATACTGCTACCTTCTATTCTTTATTAGCCAAGATTTTTCTTGAAATTCTTCACACTTCTCTTGTTTAGGTTGACACCTTCATTCCCAATTTAAATTTATTAGAGGTAACAGCAATAATTCTACTAAATACTTGAATACTGGATTAGCCCAAACCTTCTCTTCATGGTGAAGTAACAAAACCTGACTTACCTGCTTTTTTAAACTTTTTTATTAGTAGCATCTGAGATTCTTAATTATGCCACAACTTGTTTTGTTCTTTACTAATTACCTCCCTTTTTCATACCTTACCTTCAAACTGGAGTAATGCTTTTAACTAATGCATACATTTGATTTCCTTATGGCCCTTCTTCATTTTGCTCCCAATCTTTTGTATTCCGTCTTTTTTTTTTTTTTTTTTTTAGATGTTTCCTCAGTTTCCCATTACCTTATTTCAAAAACTAGATAAATTACAAGATTTATTCCACCTTGGTGTAATTTGTTTTTCATTTGGTGTCTTATTTATTGGAACATACATATACAAATCTTATAATCTTATAAACATATTTTGAGCCATTTTATTTATCTAAACCCTCTTCACTATTTACATTTCCCACTTTCAGCTTTATTTCCACCTCAAACTGTTTCTAATTTGCTGTTTTATAATTGAAATGTCTTGGTCAAACATTCTTGACCAATTTTCTTCCAAATGTGCTCACAGTTGAGTTGAGGCTAGTTGAGTCCTCATCACATTTCTATCGATTATACTCCACTCACCCACTTGACCTAAATGTGGTGAGATAAACATTATGTCAATACAAGTTTCTGAGTGAGTATTTGTTCTGAACCATATTTGTTCTTCCATTATTCCATGGAAGCTTCAATTCACAACAAAGTCATCTCGAGGCACTTTACAGAATAAAATTAAGACTATAAAGATGTACAGAAAAAAAAACAATTACACCCTTGAGCAAGCCCCAGGCAACAGTGGAGAGGAAAAACTCCCTTTAACGGAAGAAACCTCCAGCAGAACCAGGCCCAGGGTGGGCGGCCACCTGCTTTGACCGTTTGGGGTGAGCGGAAAGGGGGATTTGAGAAAAAAAGCAAAAAAGCAACAATTGTTCACATTGTCTTTACCACAACTCAGTTCTTGAGAGTTGAAAACTCATTTCCAGGGAATTTTAACAGCTGTGATCTTTCCTCTGTCCCTCTGAGAAAATTGGGCGGGTTCACGCCCTCCACTTTCCTCACTGCCGATGTATAGGTAATTACATTTTCCTGACTCATTTCCTGTATTTGTTTTTGCTTTTATATAGTCTGGACACCTGCCAAATGATGCTAGACACTCTTCCCCATAACTGCCACTTTTTATAGAATTGTGGCACACAGCCATCCTTACCCCAACATCTACTATGATACTGGCTTCCAGACACACCTGCTAAATAACCATATCTTTGGCAGTTGTACTGTCACACGTTTCATATGGTCTAAATCTATACCATATGTAACCAGAAGAGACTCATTCTGTCAGTTTCTCCCCTTTGAATGTGATGAGCACAGGGGTCTTATTTCCATTATTTCCATGTGTTCCAGCTTTTATTAGCATATGACACATTACCTACTTTCTTCTGTAGGGCATTTAAAAGCTCTAATAGATCCAAATCCTGATCCCCCTTGTAATCATTTCCTTCTTTCCCATCAATCTTTCTTTCCTTATCTTAGTGACCTGAGCCACTATGTTGTAAATTTTACCCTCTCTATTACGGCGCTCTTGTTATTAGCACCTCATTCACCTTCATGCCCACCCTCCCCCATCAGGTAGTATCCAAACCTGCAGGCATGGGCTGCCTCTTCTGTCTAAGAGGTTGTTCAATGTGCAATGACCACATTATCTATTCCAACCTGAAATTCAGTCCTGCATCAAACGTTGTTTGCTCGTACAGCTTTCCCCCAAATTCAAATCCTACCTCCCACTTAACTTATTATCAGAATTTTAAAACTTATGGGGTTTCAAAAGTTAATGTGCATGAAGCTAATCCTAGTTTACATGTTGTATTGTTTCTTCTCTCCTAGACACTTTTTTCACCTGCATGTGGCCTGATAGCTGGTTGTACAGTGTTCTGATTCAGTTTAACATCCCACTTGTCAAAATATATAGCATTTGTTATTTAAAAATCTGTGTGGCTCTTATTTTGCAGTAGAAACAGGAAATAAAATATAGAGAGTGCGATAGAAATTAGTCACAAATCCCAGAAATCGATTATTATTTTTGAACTTGCGTGTATATGGGTCTATGGGTTTTTAAACTTTGTTTTGGGTTAAATGCCTAAAATAAGGGGTAAGTTAACGCAAGGTCAAGATATTTTTTTAATGTTTTAATGTCCAACATTAAATTCATCAGTCAATACCCCACTTGTGCTATCTTAAGTAAGGAAGTAAAAGTAAAATGTATTTATGTAGCACCTTTCACAGATAAAATCACTTTTGGTTTACAAAACGTAAAAGACAACTTTCGGGTTCGTGTCACACAGTACTGTGAAATTAATTATATTAAAATTCAGAGAAAGAACCAATGAGTAATATATTAGATTTTTGAGTAGAGAGCTCAACACTGGCAATGGTAGACAGATCAGGCACAAAAATAATTCCACCAAGTAGTAATAATGTTGTGGGTGATTGTGTTAAAATGAAATAAAAATGGAACTAACTAAAAAAAAAGCCTTTTTTTATGTTGTAAAACATAACATGACAAGTGGGTCTCAGTGGGACAGAGTTGGTCTAATACATGTAGATTGTTGTTTATTGCTGTTTGTTCACAGGAAAACAGTTTCCTTACTTGCACATCTGTGAGCAGAACAGACACTAGAGCTTAACAACACAGAATACATGGAATAATTGTTTTACACAAACCATTATTTACTGGGTAGTTCCAAGATGCAACTTGTATAGACGGACATTGCAGTCCCAGAAAGCTCACTCTATAAACTGATTCATGGGTTTCTCAAAGCAATAGCTAAATTATAAGATTTATACCACCCTGGTGGCCTAATTTATGAATGGGTATTTGTTCGGAACCATATTTGGCCTTTCATGAGGTTTCACAACTAACTCTTACCTGTCTGTCAAATCCTAGAACGTCTTCCTAGATCTTTTGCCCTGCTTCTTCATAGAAGTCCCCAATCCAAAACACTAATGTGCTGATTTTTCTATTTATTTCCTCTAACCACTCTAGTTTTAAGTGTAGTTTAAACTTTAACTGATGCCATCTCATTAATACATAATCTTTTTCTTACATTACACAGACTATTTCTTGCAGCTTATGACTGGATAAATCTAGGTCAAAATTAGTTGGAATATTTGCTTAGGAAAAATTTATACATATATATTCTCAAAATTAAATTATTTTTCTGATGTAAATGATGCTTGATAACACTATGTTTCTTAAAAACAAAGACTTTTGTAAAATTTCTTCAAATTCCTTTTTTTTTACAGTGTGGCTTGTTGTTGGTTGCTCAACAACATCTGGAATTACTTATCCACATGATCATCCCTAAGTGCTCCTTCTACTCTTACAAAACATTTTATCACTGTAACAGAATTTGTGAAACCTGACTGAAAGCTCATACACGGAATGTTATTACAGGTACTCCACCTAAAAATAACTTGTTACAATGTTACTTTTGTTGTTTCCATGCCAAAGGCTGATGGGAAAACCAACATTTACATTAACATTTATTCTATAATTTTATTAATTTTAACAAAAATAATACCACCAAGTGGTAATGAGCCTGTGCCTGATTATGTTACAATTAAATTACATACAATTAATACAATTAACTTTTTTAATGTTGTAAAAACCTATGCCAGTAAAACATCACATAAAATGTGGGTCTCAGTGGGACAGAGCTGGTCTAACATGTGTAGATGGTTATGTCATTGCCTTTATTTATGGTGCCAACAGAAAAAACTGTTTCCTCAGTTGCACATCTGTGAGTCACAAGAACAGATGTTAGAGCTTAACACAGAATAAATTGAATAATTCTTTTCCACAAACCACTATTTACTGGGTAGTTTCAAGCTGCAATGTTTATGTACGTTTTAATGTCCAACATTAAATTCAGCAGGCAATACCCCACTTGTGCGATTTTAAGTAATAAAGTAAAAGTAAAATGTATTTATATAGCACCTTTCACAGATAAAATAACTTGTGGTTTACAAAATGTAAAAAAGAGAAAATAATACCTATAATAAAACTTCAAATATAAATTGAAACACAACTACAAAAAAGATGCGACCATAAGAGTCCAGTCAGCTAAAAGCTCATCTAAAGTAGAGTGTTTTCAGTTTTTAAAAGAATCAGCAGAATCAGCTACCTGCAGACAGGGCAGGGTGATCCACAGTCTGGGAGCCACTGACTGAAAAGAATGATCCCCCTGAGTTTAAAATGATGACTGTTGACCTCAATGCTCTAGAGGAGCCATAAGGGGTCAGAGGTCAGAGATGTACTCAGCAGCCGGGCCATGAAGGGGTGTGAAGGGGGGTGCTGTATTGGGGTAGATGATAAATTAGGTGCTTTGACTTAATACATATATATATATTTGATCATGAAAAATCATTTTGGTATGTATTGCATCACAAAATCATAGTACATGCCTATTTTTGGGACCCCTCTAATTTGGGGACCCCAGGCAATTGCCTGTTTTGCCTTTTTGTAAAGTCTGCCTTAAATAAACCAAATATCACTACAGAATATAAAGTAAAGAATTTAGCTGCAACCAAATGAAAAGGTTACCTCACAGAATTACCATACAGCTTGGTTGACATGTGTATCTCATTGTATTATGCTTTGTGCGTAATAATGTGAAAGGTCAGCATGTTCTCTTTATTAACATAATGATTGTAGACTCTGGGATTTGAGAGTTTTTAAAATAAGATTAACAGACTTTACTGCCAGTTCATAAGTTCTCTTATTTTTCTTTTTAGAAATAAAAACGGATTATTGCTCCTCAACCACATCTGGAATGACTTATGTAAATTATCTTCCTCAAGTGTTCATAAACAACATTCCATCACTTCAACCCAATTAGTGTAACCTGACTGAAAGTTCATACACAGTATGAACATTTGTTCACACAAAACAAAATTTGTGTTTTGTATATTGCTTTCCCACAGAACTGAATTTTGTAAAAATTTGGCGTGCAATAATATACCGATTAGCCACAACGTTAGTACCACCAGGTGGTGTTAATTTTGTGGCTGATTGTGTTAAAATTTAATTTGAATTTGATTTACTGAAATAATATGTCTTTGTACTAATGCTTGGTATGAAGTGGAACTATGATTGTTTTTCTAAGTTTGAAACGATACCCGTTCATATGGATTGATACCATTTTATTGGTTATTTATTCTGACTTCTGAAGAATCATTTATTTCTATTACTCAAACGAATTAAGGTAACAACTTGCATGGGCATTTTAAAGTAGTATGTAACTAAATCTAAATGTTATATTTACTAATTTGAAAGTTACTAAGCTTATGTAACTTTGAAAGGTAGGATGTAGATTTTACCTAACATGCATGCAAATTGTTAGGTACAGTCAACAAATTCGTTTTTACAGTGCACAGCGCACGCACTTGTTCCACAGTAGAAGAGACTTTTTCGAAGAAAGAGGGTGGAGTCTGACTGCACCCACAGGTGAAAGTAGATCGGAAAGATTACAAACAATTCTCAGATCATAAAGAGACCTGATGAGTGAAGTTTATATTTCACAACAAGATCTCAGATTGAGGTTAAACAAATCCTCAACTCTCAACAACATGGTAAAGCCAAATCAAAATGCATTCTCAAGATGGCTTAATATAATTAGGCCATTTTACTCAAAGAAATCTGTCTGAGCTAATGGAAATATAATTTATTTTGTTAGTAAAACTGCAGCACAAAGTTGATGAACACGTATATTAGCTTCAGCTAAAGTCTATGGATTAGTCACCCATCACTTACACTGAGATAGCTTCATTTGCTGCCACTATGGAAAGCAAACAATATGTGAATGTGAGTACTTATTAGATAGACTGAAAAATTGTTAACTTTTTCTTCTAAACTAACATGTTGTGCTTTGTGTCCTTGTTAAGCAGTTCAGTTCAGCAGATCAGCCACAATATTAATAATAGTGTTGGTGTTGTTAATCAACACATACTCGTTCTTCTTTTTAAAATGAGTTCTGAAAAAACATCCATTGATGTTATGATTCACTATAATTTTGTAGAGTGGTTTGAAATAAGCAAGTCAACTTTGTTTACAAAGATTTTGGATAACAATAAAGGTTTACAACATGAACAAATAAATAATAAATTAATAAACAGCAGACTAACAGACAAAGTGAATAGTGACAATTCATTGTTTGTTCTAATGTGTCAAAGATTTGTTGAAAATATATTCATTTAGAAAATGACGCAACTTACTTTTAGCACTAGTTTGTTAGCACTTGTACTTTTCTCTATGAGCGATAGGGACTTTGTTTGATGTGTTGTAAAAAGTTGCCTGAGAATAGCTACTACAATTTTGTAACCACTCTGTCCACTAAAGATGATCCTGTGATCTGACTGTAACTTCCACAACGGCTACTAATGGACCTTAGATTCGGATTATTTTGCCAGTTGCTCTCTCCAAGGTCAAGAACAAACCTTATCTCTCAGTTGGTGTGGAGTGTTGATGTTTAAAGCCACGAGTGCCAGTCCGTGCAGTGTTGGCTACTGAGCTGTGAAGATGTTATCTGATCAAAACAGTCAATACCTACAGATACAGTAAGAAATTACTGAACTTCCCAGAAATAATCATTTTGAACTTGCATTATTTATTCATTTGTTGTATTGTATGTTATATATTGCTATAATTTTAAGAGGAATTTCACAGGAGCAAAGCTCTAAATATGCTACAATTAGCGAAAAGACTATTTTTTCATTTGTACATGTCAAATTGTTTTTCTGCCTATTTTTTACTTTTTTAAAAATCTAGATTAAAAGCACTCAATAATTTAACTTTATTGCGATAAAACTTTTCACAGCTTTATTTCTCATTGTACAGTGAAGGTCGCAACATCACTTAACTGTATCGGAGGAGGAAAGTCTTTGACCTGTATTAATTCAGTTTTAATTCTACGGTTCTGACCGTAGCTGCTAGAAGGACGATAACCCCTGTTTCAGTTGACTATAAGTATTTTTTTTTTCTTTCCTTATACATTTCAGAGTAATTTCACGCGGAGGCTACAAAGACCAAATGCATCACCTCACATTGCCTTTGCTGATTCAAAGAAGTGTGTAATTCTTTATCACAAGATTTTTTCCTGTTAATGATGATAAGTGGGTAATTTTTTATTGTTGTGTAAATAGGACCAATAATAAGGGTACATTGGACAATACAAGTCCCCTCTAAGTACCTGGTGCACAGTGCCTTGCAGCGCTTCTTACAGTAAACAGAATTATGCAATTACCACCTATGGAAGTGTAGTGGCTGTTGTCACAATATGCTACAGTGTGACACTACAGAATAATGGTTTCAGTTTACATTAAAGTCTTACGACAGAGCTCTCTCTTTATTTAAGTTTCTAAGTACTAATAGGCTGGCATCATAGTACTGTATGGGCCTTTATTTCTTAATGGACAGTCCCAGAAAGTACTAGAGTAGTAGACAAACAAGTATACTACTAGTAGATTGACATTAACATAAAAAGTTAAATACTTTTTACTTAAATATTGTCTCAGTTTACTTGATAAAATGAACTTTATGAACTTCCAGGGTTGTAGGGGGAGGTAGCCGCTCAGGGAAACACCCATGAATAAATAAAGGTTTAAAAAAATAAAGCCTCTATTGAAAGACATGTGTTAGCACAGTTTTAAAAAATTGAGTGTATTTGCGCATTATGGCCCATTTAAGGGGAACCTGGAATCTTCAGTGAATGAGCTGCACAGTACAGCCTGGAGTGAAAAACTCTCGCAGCAGCAGAAGTGACCACATTGACAACTTTTGTCAGCATTAGGATGCTGCTTGAGCAGCTGATTAGTGTAAAGCTTTGACCGAGAATTATAGTTCCCCGTCATTCCACCAAAGACAGATCACTGAACTTTTATTAAAGTGACAAGAGTGATAAGAACAATTTATCTAGAAGAAAATGTTTAACTAAGGCACATTTGCACAGAAATAACCTACAATTTTGTTCATAAATGCATAAGTTTGAACCTGATTTCCTGCCAACAGATTTGGTGGATCTTGTGGAAAGGGTGATGAGTCAATTATAAACCAGTCATAGTACCTGATGTAGTAAGGTCACTGTTTAACTGTGAACTTAGTGCATTTGAACAAGACAGATTTACAA
Source organism: Channa argus (assembly GCF_033026475.1). Taxonomy (NCBI): domain Eukaryota; kingdom Metazoa; phylum Chordata; class Actinopteri; order Anabantiformes; family Channidae; genus Channa; species Channa argus. Next base: position 4,854,158 of record NC_090202.1, read on the forward strand.
ACACCAGCATGTGTTTGTAAATCCGGGATCAAGCCAAATCCGGGTTAACTGTAATCTCCAGTATGTTGTGTCAACCAGGCTCATCAAATTTTCAAAACAACAACAACAGAAAAGAATGCGATCTGTAATATGTAATGTATGTACAAGTACTTACTGTACATGTGTACATTTTTCACATACCTGGACTTTATTTAAGTAGAATTATTTATGGCTACTTTGACTTTTCTTCCGCTGTTTCTAAGAACAAATCTCTATACTTTCTACTCCACTACACCTCAAATCAAAGTTAATTTCAATGTTACAATCATGCATATATATTTAACAATACAAGATTAAATTTTTTATATGAAAACAAACCAATAGCAAGACAGGAATCACATCAGTCACACCAGTCATGCAGGCATAGTGTTAGTCCCTACATCCTTTCACACTCAAAAGATGGATGCTGGAGAAGTTACCACATCGTAAACAAACCATATTTTCTAAAATGCTAATCTCACTTTCTTATATTAATAAAATGCTCCCAGTTTAGAACCAACCTCTAGCACTGATGCACCAAAATATTTTTTCAGATTTGGCAGACAGAGTGAAATGTCGGCCTTGTGGACCCCTAGCTATGGTGAAGGTCTGGCAAAAACAATACAACATAATTACTAAAACTCTGTTTTAACATCAGTGCCTACTTAGGGTGGTGTGTTTTGTTTTCTGCCATCTAGAGTACAATGATTTGAAAGGATGAGTCCTTTTACAGTTTAATAAGAAATAAGTAATTGGTCCTTGTTTTGTTTAAAGGTCTTTCCGTTTGATAGTTACATTTAAAAAAATCTGCAGTTCTGTTAAAAAAAACAAATCTGTTATGTAACTATATACTTTTAGTTTGGTAAAAATGTAAATGTTTGTTTATTTGTACTTTTACCTAAGTGCAACATTTGAGTTTCTTCCACCACTGTTGACATCCAGCCCCTCTTAAGCTCTTTTTTTCTAGCAAGGTGTGCATGAAGGGAGTTTAGGCATTTTGCGTGGTTGTGTGTTTGTGTGCATGTGCACGTTTGTATGTGAGTGCTGTGTCTTTCCTCTTCTGGTCTGGCAGATGTAATAAATAGGTGGGAGGGCTCTTTGGCAAAGCTGCAAGTCATTTTGCATAGGGCTGTGTGCCCAGCCCTGGAGCCAAGTAGGGAATGGCTGTAACTGCCACAGAGAAACACCTGGATTATATAAGGACAAAAGCCCCCCCTGCTCTGGGATAGCCCCTGGGTCCTGACTGACTAACAGCCTGATGTCCCTGCAAGGACCCTTTCTTTAAGCTATGTCGATTGCCATAATACACCCAGTACCAAAATTACACCCCCTTCTTTGCTCCAGTGAACATTCTGACTCTGTAATGTTTTAGTTTCTGCTCATCAAAGTAAAGTTTTTTTGACTAGCAACTATGTATAACAGCGGAACTCCCTGCTGCAGCAGACATGACAAACACTGATTGGTTTTACCTTCATGACATTTCAGAATAGTAAAGAACGTCAGTATGGAGATAAATCATCACAACGCAATCACAGATGTATTATTAGAAAGGCAACATGGTATTTTGATTTTATTTGGTAATACATCAAATTAAACTTGGCAATATGTTCATGAGTATGTCATAAAAAACAAGGGAAAACACCCCTCCCCAAAGAGTATAAAGTTCATGACCTTGAGTTTAAGTAACAACTTAGTTGTCACTCCTAAAGATGTTGTTTTCCAGATAAATACTTCTTAAATGTTATTATGCTCCTATTTGTGTGTGTGTGTGTGTGTGTTTGTGTGTGTGTGTGCTCAGTATCCTGTGCTTTTTGAAAGAACACTTAAAATCTCACAAAGCAGAGGGTTGCAATGTTTGATTAGTCCAACTGCAGTTAATCCTTGATAATAACCCTAACATACTGTGACTGTTGCTACAGTAGTTCATGTTCTGCATATTTGTTTAATGACTAATGATGCTGTGATAAAGATACAGGGAAAAATTTGGAGGGCTAGTAAAATTCTTTGGAAAGGGCGGAGGCCCACCATATATTCCAGAAAAAGATAGGGAACTTATGTTTATTAATGTATTCATAGTACAGAATGTTATACACATTGTTAAGCTTAAATGTACAGCTCATTGAAATTTCCATTTCTATTTCATTTGAAATGGAAAAATAAACAATAATAGATGCTTAAAATTTTAATAAATCTGAATTTTAATAACCAATAATTGATTTTGTTTTGTTTAAAATTTTAATTTTTTTCCCCTTTCGGCTTATCCCTTGAGTTCAGGGTCACCACAGCGGGTCATTGTTCGCATGTCCATTTGGCACAGTTTTTAAGCTGGATCCCTTTCCTGACGCAACCCTCCCCAATTTCTACCCAGCTTGGACCGGCACTGCACATTGGGGATTGGAATTTTGTTTAAATAAAAGAAACTTAAATACGTTAGGAAACATTTTTTACTTTCAAATAAAATTTTGAATGTGTTCTAATGTGTAAAACATAATGTAAAAATGTACCATTGATTACTGTAATTATGGTTAACCATGTACAGTAACTAGTGGTAATTTTTATTATTTTAAGCACTTTATGTGTTGACAGGTGGTTTACCCATAATGATACATCTCCGTTTTGTATTAAAACCACCATAAAAATTGGTACTAATGTATTGGCTGATTAGTGCATATTAATTAACCAAAGTGCACAATATGATATCATGTCCATAGGCCTCCATATTGACATCATGTGTCCTTACCACAGTAGGGGGTGCTGTTTTGGTGCTGTGTGGCTGCAGACTCCTCTTCCTCCTTAGCAACTCTTTGACCGGGTCTCTGACTCGAACTCCTTGGTAAGGTCTTGAGCGAGTCAGTGCTGCCGGTGGTGCTTGAAAGGTCAATAACACAGAGACAAAGAGAGATAGATATGACTTTGGTTGTCTTTTAGATGGAATGACTTTAATGGGTTCACAGAGTTCATGAATGGCAGTTTAGCTCTTTGAGGTGAAAGTGTTCTGACCATGAACATGGATAAGAGCAGAGTTTGAAATGAGAGAAGAGGTTACAGGATGTGTTGTTTGGGTTACTGGTTTCAAATGCAGCAGATATAGATATAAGACCATAGTCCGATTGCAAATGAATACATCTCATGCTCATTAAATCGCTTTCAACTTACATTTACAACAGTAATTTTAGTCAAAACTGTTCTTTCAAATTTCATATTTCTTGTCCATTCCAAATAAATGTTAAAGTTATTATTTCAAATTGCATTACTTAAGTCTCAATATATCATAGCATAGCATCATAGCATAAAAACGGGAACTATGATTATAGCAATTGTTGTTATTTTTGCATTTAAATGCATGTTATATTATGACAGCTTAAAGTAGTAGTTCATTAATGTATATACAATTTCATATAAGCAGTTTTTTTCTTTTTTCTTTTAAGAAACAACAAAAACTCTCTGCTTCGTTATCTGTGGTGACAACTGATTTACCACCACAATTCAGATTTTCTGTACAAACGCACTTATATTTATTTGAATTTCTTACTGATAAACCTGTTTCCTCTAGAGCTACACTGACATACATTCATGCTAAATCCCCTCCTAGTGCATCCATATGTTTACATCCAGTGACAAGTAAAGCTGATCTGTGAGCAAAGAGGTTTTTTTTTTAATAAATTCAAAGCAACAGCGCAACACATGTAAAACTACCGTAAAATGCATTTAGTCAGTACATCCTGAGGCTACAAAGTCAGTACAAATTATGGCGTTTCCCCGACACAGCAGATAGGGGAATTTCTGCAGTTGGCGGATTATCTACATAAATGCACCTAAACAGCTTTAGTAGTATCCTTTGATATTAATATATTATATTAATATAATAAATTTGAACATATCCAAATATGTTCTGGGCCCAGTATCCCACTTAGGCACATGAATGAATCCTAGATACTGTCAGTGGAATGAGGAAATAGATTATGTATATTGAAATATATATTTTGAAAAGAGGGCATCATGTTTTGATCTGGTATCTGGTATCTCAAAATACATCCATGCGCCATGTTACTAGGCTCAGTAGGTCATTATTATGTGACTTAATGCACCAATATGCCAATTTTGTTTAGGCACAAAGAAAGTTTGGGTTAAGGAAAGATTCTTGTTAGGCTCATAACGAAGATAACTACTATGACTAATGATTACAAAAACTGGTGTGTCGTTTAGGTGTTTCATCACCTATTTTAAATATGTCTCCACAAGGACTGTTCTTATAAAGTGCCACTCTGGCATTTGTTATAATTCTGTGGCTGCTAAATGTCACTAATTGCCCACAGATCAACTTTGACAAACCACAGGAAAATCCTCTAGAGCACAGCATATTTTCTATGGTAAATTGAACTTTCTTTCTTATAGGTCCTAATTAGCTATTGAAATGCTAATATGTTACTGTTTTCACAAAATTCTACTCTTAAATCCAATGTTTGTAAGTCTGTAAAAAATATTTATTCAAAGACTGAATTTGGATTTGGATAATGTCAGACTGAGTACTGCTGTAGCCTGGTAAGGCTGCTGTAGCAATATGCCATTGCAGGATAATCAAAGTGTTAAAAATGACTAAAAACGATTGCTGGTTAATGATTACTACTGAAAATATTTTAATAAAAAAATATGATCAATAAGTAAATTTTTCAAAAGTAAATTTTCATGTGTCAGATATGTAGGCTGCTGCATATTTAAAAACAAAACAACAAATGAGATAAAAAGATAAATGCTACAGTAATAATCACGGAAATGAAACTTAGTTGAACAAAACATGTTGTTGTCTTTCACCTTGTTCAGTTTTAAACAATGTTGCACAGAGACAGACAGACAAACAATCACCATACATGCACAAGGACATCACAAAAGAGGAAGCTCCACAGCTGTGCAGTATTTTACTGCCTGCCACCATTTTGCATATCAAGATTATAGCTCTAATACCAACACACGGCCGATTTTCAAACTACTACCTTCCTCTTTCTAAAAGAGTCTGACACAGTTCACAGCAGGAAAAGTTGTTACACTGTTGGTCCCCAAACAATTCAATTTGTGCCTAGATTAGCTTGAATGTCTGTGCCATAGATGTGTGTCGTTGTCCAAAAATGATTCAAGTCACTGATGGAAATATAGTGATTCAGATCATTTGAGGCACCATTTTTTACAAAATGTCTAAACCGATTGGTTTGGAAAGAAGCACCTCGTCACCCATCATTGCGGTATGTAAACCTGACGTGTTTTTAATCACTCCTGGACAACAAAAGAGGTCTGCGGCAAAGACGAATAAGCTAATTCACTTTGCAGACTGAGTGGAAACTTCACTGGTGGTTAAATATAGGGGATCGGGACCAAAATGACCAAGTTATCCTTTAAAGTAATTAAAAACAACAGGCTAAAAACAACACCAAACATTTCAACTTCACGTAAATCTAATTTCTATTGTATATCCCCTGTATTAAAATGTTACGCTTCTCGAAGTCTATCTTAAGGCTTTTGTACTGGATTCTATTGTATGCAGCTCATGATACTGTGTCAACTCAAAGTGAATAACCAACAAAGGTGTATAAAATATTAGATGAAACTCTTTTTTGAACTAGTTTTAATTAAAAAAATCACTTGTCCTACTATATTATTCACTAAAGTCAAAGTAGATTTAATACCTCACAATTGTTATTGCACGTAAAAGACACTGTAATAACAGGTAGTGGTAAGGATTTTACAGTCTGCATGTGTCATGTAAATAACACAACATGCTAAAGTATGTTGTACTTACATTTCTCCCAGTGCATACTGCCAATATCTTGCAAGTAAACTAAAGAAAATCAAAGTGGCGGGTTGTCTGACATGCTTTATAACAGCCTGCAGCAAGCTAATAATCCCCCTGGGAGGCCAAAGCTTCTCCAACCACAAGTCTCCCTCATGCATTTAGTTTCACTGTTTATGCTGTTTGAGCTGAATCTTAACTACAACTTATAAAACTCTTCAAATAGCAAAACAAAATAGGCCCCAGCGATGAACTGTAACACAGCTGAACAAGTGAAGAAAAATAGTGTTAATGCATTTAAATGCATCGCACATAAAGGAGAAATAGTGTTGTTCGTGTCCTCCTAGTCCTTCCTTATTCAAATCTCAATTTTTCTGAGAATCATATTTTTTGTTTCAAAGGAAGCTGCCTGAAATCTGATAAAAGTCCTGAAGTCAAGTCAGTCACAAAAAAAAAAAAGTAATTTTAAAGGGGTTATGGTATAAATGTAATTTAGTTTAAAAGTGATGTAGCACTCAATCAGTAACAAGACTCCAACCAAGTTGGTGTGTCAGTCCATCAAAGTACTTCAGTAAAGGATGATCTTGTGCAGCCTTTTCTCAAACACCACTCAAACACTTTCTCAAACACCGCCGGGGTCAGGGTCTCCAATACTTGGTCGACTGGGAGTTACGGCCCAGAGGAACGCTCCTGGGTCCCACGGGCCTGGATCTTGGACCCTAACAGCACCTGCTCTCCCATCCCTGTCTGTTTGTTTTTCCTCCCTAGTGCACCTGGGACTGCACCGGCGGCCACACCTGCATGCACTCATTCGCCCTAATGACAGCAGTTCATAAACTGGTCTCCACACCACAACATCACAAGTTGCCAGATCGTCTCAGTAACCTTCACGGTACTCGAGTACACTAGGCTTCTTAAAACTAACCATCATAGAATTACCTACTCGTTCATTGTGTCTCCTCACCCACAGAACCCCCGGCCGCCCTGCTGCTTTAGTAAGTGAGACAGAGTAAAGTAAATAGTAAATGACTTAATAAGTGATCATCAATTCGATTTATTCTGTCTCACTGAAACTTGGTTGCAGCAGGAAGAATATGTCAGTTTAAATGAGTCAACCCCCCCAAGTCATATTAATTATCATGTTCCTAGAAGCACAGGCCGAGGTGGAGGAGTTGCAGCAATCTTCCATTGTAGCTTATCAATAATTCCTAGACCTAAACATAGTTATAACTCATTTGAGAGCCTTACTCTTAGCCTTTCACACCCAAACTGGAAAACTCAAAAACCACTATTATTTGTTATCGTGTACCGTCCTCCAGTCCCTTACTCAGAGTTTTTGATTGAATTTTCCGATTTTCTATCTGATTTAGTGCTTAGTACAGATAAAGTCATTATAGTGGGTGACTTTAACATCCATGTAGATGCTGACAGTAACTGCCTGAGCACTGCCTTTAATTCATTATTAGATTCAATTGGTTTTTCCCAAAATGTAAATAAACCCACTCACTGTTTTAGTCACACGTTAGACCTTGTCCTTACGTATGGAATTGAAGCGGAAAATTTAACCATATTTCCTCACGACTCTCTTCTGTCTGACCATTTTTTAATAACATTTGAATTTACAATAACAGACTATATAGCAGGTAGGGAAAAATTCCACTATAGCAGATGCTTAAGTGAAAAAGCTGTCAACAAATTTAAAGAAATTATTTCTTCATCATTTGCTTCACCATATGTTAATACAATGGAAAGTAGTCTCCTTAATGTTACTCCTGCACAAGTAGATTATCTTGTTGACAATTCTGCCGCCTCACTACGTACAATACTCGATAGTGTTGCCCCTCTAAAAAAGAAGGCAGTAAACCAGCAGAGGCGATCTCCATGGTATAGTTCACAAACACGCAACTTAAAACAGGAAACACGAAAGTTAGAAAGGAAGTGGCGTTAAAGAAATTTAGAAGAATCTCATTTAGCCTGGAAAAATAGTTTAAAAATGTACAAAAAAGCTCTCAGTGATGCCAGAACAGCATATTATTCATCATTAATAGAAGAAAACAAGAACAACCCCCGGTTTCTGTTCAGCACTGTAGCCAGGCTGACTAAGAGCCATAGTTCTGTTGAGCCTACTATTCCCTTAACTTTGAGCAGCAATGACTTCATGAGCTTCTTTATGAATAAAATTGTAGCTATTAGAGAACGAATTCACCAGATCCTCCCCCCAAAAATTACAGATAGATCTTCATGTTCAACAGTGCTAGAGTCATCGATAAGGCCCCAATCCCTGTTAGACTGCTTTTTACCCATAGATCTCTCTGAGCTAACTTCAATTATTACCTCATCTAAACCAACAACCTGTCTGCTAGACCCTATTCCAACTAAGCTGCTCAAGGAAGCTTTACCCTTAATAGATACATTCATATTAGATATCATAAATCTATCTTTAGAAACAGGCTATGTACCACAGGCCTATAAGGTAGCTGTAATTAAACCATTACTTAAAAAACCCTGTCTTGACCCAGGTGTTTTAGCCAATTACAGACCAATATCTAATCTCCCCTTTATTTCTAAAATAATTGAAAAAGTAGTCGCAAAACAATTATGTGATCACCTTCATAGGAATAATTTGTATGAAGAATTTCAGTCAGGATTTAGAGTTCATCATAGTACAGAAACAGCACTGGTAAAAGTCACCAACGATCTTCTCATGGCCTCAGATACTGGACTCATCTCTATACTTGTTCTGTTAGATCTTAGTGCTGCATTTGATACCATTGATCATAACATTTTATTACAGAGACTGGAACATGAAAATGGAATTACAGGAACTGCACTAGGTTGGTTTAAATCTTATCTATCTGATAGATTTCAATTTGTTCATGTTAATGATGAATCCTCCATGCACACAAAGGTTAGCTATGGAGTTCCACAAGGCTCTGTGATAGGACCAATACTTTTTACTTTATATATGTCTCCTTTAGGCAACATTATTAGAAAACACTCCATAAATTTCCAATGTTATGCTGATGATACCCAGCTATATTTATCTATGGAACCAGATGAAAATAATCAGTTAATAAAGCTTCAAGCATGCCTACAAGACATCAAGGCCTGGATGTCCCACAAATTTTTACTTTTAAACTCAGACAAAACTGAAGTCATAGTATTTGGGCCCAAAAATCTCAGAGATATGATGTCCAACCATATTGTCACACTAGATGGCATAAGTCTGGCCTCCAGTACTACTGCAAGGAACCTTGGAGTTATTTTTGATCAGTATCTATCCTTTAACTCACATATAAAACAAATCTCTAGAACAGCCTTCTTCCACCTACGGAACATTGCCAAAATTAGGAGCATCCTGTCTCAAAGTGATGCCGAAAAACTGGTCCATGCATTTGTTACCTCTAGGTTGGACTACTGTAATTCCCTACTTTCAGGATGCCCCAGTAATTCCCTAAAGAGCCTGCAATTAATCCAAAATGCTGCAGCAAGAGTGCTGACTGGAACTAGCAAGAGAGATCATATTTCACCTTCACTAGCTTCTCTCCATTGGCTTCCCATTAAATGTAGAATAGAATTTAAAACCCTGCTTCTTACATATAAAGCTCTGAATGGTCAGGCTCCATCATATTTAGAAGACCTCATAGCACCATATCATCCCAGTAGACCACTTCGCTCTCAGAATGCAGGCCTACTTGTGGTTCCCAGAATTTCCAAAAGTAGAATGGGAGGTAGAGCCTTTAGCTATCAAGCTCCTCTCCTGTGGAACCAGCTCCCAGTTCAGATTCGGGAAGCAGACACCCTCTCTACTTTTAAGTCTAGGCTTAAAACCTTCCTTTTTAATAAAGCATATAGTTAGTTATAGTTATGCTGCCATAGGCTTAGACTGCTGGGGGACCCACCCCCCAATGCACTGAGCTCCTTTCCTCCTCTTGACCATCTCTCCTCTCCTCTCATCCCGCAATTGTCACCACTGTATGTCATTAACTCTGTGTGTTCTCTCCCGTAGTTGTCTTTGTCCTCCTCTGTCCCCCTCTCTCTGTCCCTTTCTGCAGGTGTCCCCCGGCTTTGAAGCTGTGTGTCTTCCAGCGTGAAGCTACTGATCCTACCAATCTGCCAGATGTTTTGTTGTTGCTTTTGTTGCTCTGTTCTTTTCTCTCTCCCCTTTCCACTCACCCCAACCGGTCGAGGCAGATGGCCGTCCACCCTGAGCCTGGTTCTGCTGGAGGTTTCTTCCGTTAAAGGGAGTTTTTCCTCTCCACTGTTGCCTATGGCTTGCTCCAGGGGGAATTGTTGGGTTCTCTTTATATATCTTTATAATCTTGACTTTATTCTGTAAAGTGCCCTGAGATGACTTTGTTGTGAATTGGCGCTATATAAATAAAGTTGAATTGAATTGAATTGAATAGAACGATCTGCCCGGTTAAATGGATCCCCTGGACGCGAACCACCTACGCTACTGGGTGCTCTACTGGGCCAGCATGACCAGCTGATGCGGCGGATCAAGGAAGTGTTGGATCAGAATACCCAGCAGCTCTCCCAGGTGACTGAAACACTTGTGCTCTTTGCTCTAACGTTACCATCTCTGGTTCCTCTCCCAAGCCTCCTCCACTGCCGCAGCCACCCGCTACCCCTGCGGTCTGCGAATCGTATGTGCCCACCCCGAGCCCTTCTTTGGCGACTTGGTTAAGTGTCTGGCTTCCTCCTCCAGTGCCATCTGGACTTCGCCCAGCAACCCCACACATATGCCTAAGGTCGCCTATGTTATAGGGCTTAGAGAATGAGCTCTCGAGTGGGCGGTGGCAAAATTAGGTAACTCTCCCACAAGCCCACAAGCTTCTCTCTGTCCCCAGGGGTTTCGAAGCGTGGCGGATTTCTCTGTGTTTCGAGTGCTCACTACGGAGGCCGCTTGGACAACGCTGCCCTGCAGGCAGTTTTTCGCTACAGTCTGTCCGACCCAGTGAAGGATGAGCTGGCACGTAGGGATTCCCCCGATTCCCTGGACGAGGTATTTAATCTAGCCAGCCGTCTGGATCCGTTGTTAGACGGATCGGTGGTCACAGAAATAACACATAAGATGGCGTTGTTAGTTTCTGTTAACCATCAAGAAAATTCATAATTTTTCCTTATGCATTCTCCTGACATCCCCATGGTTCTTGGTTACTCCTGGCTCAAGAAACACAACCCCCACATTGACTGGTCCTCCCATAAAGTAATCGGCTGGGGAAACTCCTGTCACAACTCTTGTCTACTCTCACCCCCGTTTCACGGTCGCCACCCTCCTCCCTAGAACACCTCTGGAGTACACCTCCTACACTACGGACTTATCTCTCATTCCCCCCACCTATCATGACCTTGACCCAGGCTTCAACAAGGAGCAAGCCATGTCACTCCCCCCCCCCGCCCTTTCGACTGTGCCAGTCTCTTATCAACAGTGTTCTGCGGGACTTCATCAACATGTGTGTTTTTGTTTATCTGACTGATATATTGAATTTCTCATGAAATCTCCATGAGCACCAACAGCATGTATGGCAGGTGTTGCAGAGGCTATTAGAGAACAAACTCTTTGTCAAGGCTGAGAAGTGCGAGTTCCATGTCACGGAGTGACATGGGCTTTGCCAACTTCTACCGCCGCTTCATTAGGAACTACAGCACAGTTGCCGCCCTCTTAACCAAACTAACATCCCCTGTCTACCCGTTTCACTGGACCCAGAAGGCCGAGAGCGCCTTCAACCGCCTTAAAGATCTGTTCACCTCCCCACCCGTCATGACTCAGCCTGACACCTCTCGTCAGTTTGTTGTTAAGGTGGACAACTCAGAAGTCAGCGTGGGTGCGGTCCTCTCAATCTGAAGCTGCGGCCCTGCGCCTTCCTCTCACGCCAATTATCTCCCGCAGAGAGGAACTATTCTGTAGGTGTAGCTGGCACTGGAGGAGTGGCGCCATTGGTTAGAGGGCGCGCCGCAACTGTTTATTATCTGGACCGATCATAAGAACCTTGCTTACCTAAGGACTGCCAAACGTCTCAACTCCCGCAAACAATTCCCCCTGAAGCAAGCCATAAGAAACAGTGGACAGGAAAAAACTCCCTTTAACGGAATAAACCTCCACCCTAGCAGTGCCTTTTTGTGAGTGTCAGTGTCACGGAGTTGTCCAGGCTAGTTTAGGACACGTTGAAAGATAACAGCGTTTTAGCCCTAGCACAGCAAAGGGCTCAGAAGAGCTTAGATCTCTTTTTCCTAAATGGCCACGATTGTTGTGTCGTGCTCTGAAAGCAGATACACAGTTTGCCTTATGTTTCTTGACGGGGTGGGGTGAGTGGAAAGTTAAGAGAGAAAAGAACAGAGCAACAAAAAGCAACAACAAAACATCGGGCAGGTTGGTAGGACCAGTAGCTGCACGCTGAAAGACACACAGCTTCAAAGCCGGGGACACCTACAGAAAGGGACAGAGAGAGGGGGACAAAGAAGGACAAAGACAACTAAGGGAGAAAACACCCAGAGTTAATAACATACAGTGGTGACAATTGTGGGGTGAGAGGAGATGAGAGAGGGTCAAGAGGAGGAAAGAAGCTCAGTGCATCGGGGGGTGGGGGTGGGTCCCCCATCAGTCTTAGTCTATAGCAGCATAACTATAACTAACTATAAGCTTTATTAAAGAGGAAGGTTTTAGGCCTAGACCTAAAAGTAGAGAGGGTGTCTGCTTCCCAAATCTGAACTGGGAGCTGGTTCCACAAGAGAGGAGGTTGATATCTTAAGGCTCTTTCTCCTATTCTACTTTTGGAAATTCTGGGAACCACAAGTAGACCTGCATCAAAATGGTCTACTGGGATGATATGGTGCTATGAGGTCTTGTATATATGATGGACCCTGACCATTCAGAGCTTTATATGTAAGAAGCAGGGTTTTAAATTCTATTCCAAACTTAATTTGAAGCCGATAGAGAGAAGCTAGTGAAGGTGAAATATGATCTCTCTTGCTAGTTCCAGTCAGCTCTCTTGCTGCAGCATTTTGGATTAATTGCAGGCTCTTTAGGGAGTTACTGGGGCATCCTGAAAGTAGGGAATTACAGTAGTCCAACCTAGAAGTAACAAATGCATGGAGCAGTTTTTCGGCATCACTTTGAGACAAGATGTTCCAGAGATTTGTTTTATATGTGAGGTAAAGAACAAATCCTGGTCAAAAATAACTCCAAGGTTCCTTGCAGTAGTACTGGAGGCCAGACTTATGCCATCTAGAGTAACAATATGGTTGGTCATCATATTTCTGAGATTTTTGGGCGCAAATACTATGACTTCAGTTTTGTCTGAGTTTGGAAGTAAAGAATTATGGGACATCCAGGTCTTTATCTCTTGTAGGCTTGAAGCTTGATTACCTGATTTTTTCATCTGGTTCCATAGATAAATATAGCTGGGTATCATCAGCATAGCAGTGGAAATTTATGGAGTGTTTTCTAATTATGTTGCCTACTTTTTACTTTATGTATGTCTCATACATAAAGTAAAAAGTATTGGTCCTAACACAGATCCTTGTGGAACTCCATAACTAACCTTTGGGTGCATGGATGATTCATCAGTAACATGAACAAATTGAAATCTATCAGATAGAAGATGAAGATTTAAACCAACCTAGTGCAGTTTGTTTAATCCCAATTTCCTGTTCCAGCCTCGTTGTGATCAATGGTATCAAATGCAGGACTAAGATCTAACACAAAAAGTCTAGAGATGATCCCATTATCTGAGGCCAAGAGAAGATCGAGAAGAGAAGGGTAGAGCTTCCTTGAGCAGACTAGTTGGAGTAGGGTCTAGCAGACAGGTTGTTGGTTTAGATGAGGTAATAACTGAAGTTAGCTCAGAGAGATCTATGGGTAAAAAGCAGTCAAACAGGGATTGGGGCCTTGGTGATGATTCTAGCAATGTTGTACATGAAGATTTATCTGTAATATTTGGGGGGAGGATCTGGTTAATTCTTTCTCTAATAGCTACAATTTTATTCCTAAAGAAAGTCATTAAGTCATTGCTGCTCAGAGTTAAGGGAAAACTAGGCTCAACAGAACTATGGCTCTTAGTCAGCCTGGCTACAGTGCTGAACAGAAACCGGGGGTTGTTCTTGTTTTCTTCTATTAATGATGAATAATATGCTGTTCTGGCATCACAGAGCTTTTTTGTACATTTTTAAACTATTTCTCTAGGCTAAATGAGATTCTTCTAAATTTCTGGAACGCCACTTCCTTTCTAACTTTCGTGTTGCCTGTTTTAAGTTGCATGTTCGTGAACTATACCATGGAGACCACCTCTTCTGGTTTACTGACTTCTTTTTCAGAGGGGCAACACTATCGACTATTGAACCTAGTTAGGCTGCAGAATTGTCAACAAGATAATCTACTTGTGCAGGAGTAGCATTAAGGTGGCTACTTTGTATTAACATATGCTGAAGCAAATGATGAAAGAATTATTTCTTTAAATTTGTTGACAGGTTTTTCACTTGAGCATCTGCTATAGTGGAATTATACCCTAACTGCTGTATAGTCCATTATTGTAAATTTAAATATTATTAGAAAATGGTCAGACAGAAGAGAGTTGTGAGGAAATATTGTTAAATTATCCGTTTCAATTTCATACGTAAGGACAAGGTCTAATGTGTGACTAAAACATTTTGGGAAAAACTATTAAATCTAAAAATGAATTAAACGCAGTGCTCAGGCAGATACTGTCAGCATCTACATGAATGTTAAAGTCACTCGCTATAATGACTTTATCTGTACTAAGCACTAAATTAGATAGAAAATCAGAAAATTCAATCAAAAACTAGGGACTGGAGGACGGTACACGATAACAAATAATGGTGTTTTTTGAGTTTTCCAGTTTGGGTGTGAAAGACTAAGAGTAAGGCTCTCAAATATGTTATTTCTATGTTTAGGTCTAGGGTTTATTGATAAGCTGAGGGGAAGATTGCTGCTACACCTTCAGCTCGGCCAGTGCTTCTAGGAACATGATATTTAGTATGACTTGGGGGGTTGATTCATTGAGACTGACACATTCTTCCTCCTGCAACCAAGTTTCAGTAAGACAAAATAAATCGAATTGATGATCGCTTATTAAGTCATTTACTACATGGGTGCTGGGGGCCCTCACCTGGGAGATTGAGAGAACTGTGCCCACAGCCCAGCAGCAAGAGCCCGATCCTGGCACTGGACCCTCTGGTCTCCTATTTGGCCCATCTCAGGTCCGCTCCCAGGTTCTCCAGTGGGCCCAGCTTTCCACCCGGGGAAGACCGCTCCATAAACTTCCTCCGGAGACACTTGTCCCTTCTCAAAGACACCCGAGAATTTGTGGCAGCCTGTGCCATCTGCGCCCGGGGAGCTGCGCCGTAGGCTGTGGATAGAGACACGGGCAGCCCTGCTCCGAACTACACTCAGAAAAAGAGGCTAGCCGACCATCGGAGAACCCCGGCCCCCACCTACGAACCAGGTCAGACTGTTTACCTTTCTTCCCAAAATATTCCTCTGCAGAGAATGAGCCCCCCAATATATCAGCCCCTTTCCTATTTAAAAGATAATTAACCCGTCTGCAGTAAGACTTAAACTCCCCAGGAATATGAAGGTACATCCTGTTTTCCACGTGTCCCATTTAAAACCAGTCTCTTCCAGTCCTCTGTGCCCTCCAGCCAACCCCCCACCTCCTGCTCGGCTCATTGACAACCATCCCGCTACACAATGTGTGAAAAGGATAAATGAATGTAAGTCATTACTCCACCAGCTTTTAACTCCCCAGATCTAAGCTCTCCCCAGGTCGCACAAAAGGCCCAACTGGAGTGGAGGCTCAACATTCATGCACAGGTGAATGTTGGATGTTATGGATGTTATGTTAAATGTTCATACATTTTTATAAATCAATTCACGTTCAACTCAAAAACACACAGCACCTTCTTATGAACAGAGTAAATTAGGTTAAAGACCATAGAAGACGACGGGATTTAATACAAGACCAAGTACAGCTCAAGATAAGGTAAGGGGAAAGGGGAAAGTTTGGGGGCTGACTCCCCTTAGCAACATCTAGTGTCTGTAGAGAACTGTGTGACATTGTATTTAGACCTTCAAACATTTGTAAGAATTGTAGATAGTTCACAAAACAAAGAATTTTAACCCAGGAGACGAGTTTGAGTCCTGTGACACAACTGATTTATTAACCCTAACATCTTTCCTTTAGTGCATCACCTAACTTTGACCAAACTGCTATGTGTGCAGAGTTAAACTTTTGTGTTTTAGAATGTTTAGAGCAAAAGAGAGTGTAAAACTGTTTTGGCTCCTTGGTAAGCAAAGGTATCCAATTATTTTGTTAGCGTTAGCATAGTCTATGTTGTACTAGTCAGTGTTGCTTATGTATCTTGGATAATAACTTCCTAAACCTTCTAGCATGTGGAGCATGTACCTACTGGTCCATAGCTATCCTACAGATAATGGCTTATTGAATGGCCATATAATGTCCAAGCTGAGAAGTATAGGAGCAACTGTGGCGCAGGAAGGTAGAGCGGTCGTCCACCAACCTCGCAGTTATTGCTTCAATCCCCAGCTCCTCCAGTCACATGTTGAAGTGTCCTTGACCAAGACACTGAACCCCAACTTAGCTGCTTCTGGTGAGTGTTGGCCAGCTGCATAGGAGCTCCCCCATCAGTGTGTGCAAATGAGTTAATAAGAAGCAATGCAAAGCACTTTGAGTACCAATAGGTAGAAAAGTCTAAGTAGTGTTTTTTCTTTTAGACCACAATTTAAGAGATAAATACATGTAACAAACAAATGCTTCCACGTATAAGATAATATTATATGTAATAACACACCCATCCTAATAAGCTGCCACACTTCATGCCATAGGTCTCATTTGTTTGTGGCAATTGTGTTAATTCCATTCTATTCTGTCTGGAAAAGACACAAGTGCTAACACAAAATGCCAAAAGGTGACAAAATCACCTATAGAAGTACAGCAGATTGTACCATTGTAACTTACTATTTAATGTGTATCCGTTGTGTATCAAATAGACTATTATCATCTAGTGAAATCTTTTTCAGGCAGGTGCAAGTTAAAAAAAATCTGTGTTTAGATCAGCTGTCTTTGTGATATGGTAGGCAGTTGTTTACAGTCATTTCATTGTGGGTAACTTCCTCTTTTTGAGATTTTAAAGTGGGGTTGAAAGAAAGCAACAAGATGTTACTGCTTCTCATTTCTCATTTCTTTCTCATTTTTATAATTCATTTAAAAAAATATTACTAAGATGCCACTTTAGGAACAAGAAGATCCATCAGAATAATATGATCTGTTGAAAATTCTTTAAACTACATAAACTCACAACCAAATGCAGTTAACGTGTGATATAGCAGATGGTTAATCTTTCAGTTGAAGTAGACCCAGGTAATGGCCCAAGGTCAAATGTCTCTGGCTGGGATCAAAGTTTGTCAATCAATTCCAGATAAGCAGGTTGTAATTATGCAGCTGGAACATCCTTCAGGATCGTTACCCATTTAAAGCCCACTTCCACTCAAAAATTTGTTTGTAATGAGTTCTTAATTATTTTTTCCTTTCTCAAGTCTTGTTTGACGTGGTCCACGTAATAATGTGCATTCATTTGAAGAGGTTGTGAAAGAGGAAGAGTTTTTATCTGCTGAATTGGGTTGGGAAAAATTGGGTTTTCCAGTGAAGCATGAGACACTTTAAATCCAGAGGATTTTTTTTTAGCTATTTGAACTTTTTGCGAGAAAACCTACCAATTCTTTGAATCATTATAAATTATACCTAAGGATTAAAATCAGTTGGATTTGCTTTTCTGCGTCTATTAAGAAACCAAAGGCACAACAGAAAAGCTGTAACAAACTGAGGGTTAAATTCAGTCATTGGTTAATGTTGAGTCTGAAACTGGCTTGGGTCGGTCTACATAGCTGCACAGGAGGGAAACACCTGCATGTTCTTCAAGGTTCATTAACCAGCAACGCACAAAAACCACAAGTAGAAACTCTTACAGTAGTCAGACTTGACATGTCTGTATGTTTTGGTGCCTGATAAAACTATAGGCTCTAAGTAATTTGCTGCTTTTAAAAATTATTATCATTATTATTATTTTATTTTATTTGCATTTGAAAGATTTTTTAACTGTTTTCAACTTTTTCTAGTTGTGTATTTGGTCAAATCATGTAAATTTTCCTTTAAATTTCTAGTCAGTGAGGATAACAACACCCATTGCCAATGCATTTGATGATGTAAGGCTGTTAAATCTTACAGGTTTGTCTGGGCTCTTTTAGATTCCTGGAAATGAAAACTGGCTAAACTGAGACTATACCCCTTTACCAAATCCTCAACTCTGCTCAATACCTGCTGCCCTGAGCATGAGGCTATGTTGCTACAGTGAAAGATGCAGAGAAAATTAGCTGCAACTTACATGTTCACATGTGTCAGTTTCATGGCAGTTCCAACAAGTTCATTAGTCCACGTGTGCGACTAACAGTTTTGTTGCTGCTGGATTTTGAATGTGTGCAGTGAGTGATGCAAAGTGTGGTTCAGTGAAGATAGCTGACGCAAAGAGGTTTTCATACGAGTAGAGAACTTTGGCACAATGGTGATACAATAAGTGCAGCGTGAATGTACTTCATCAGTGTGTCAGACTAATTAACCTTGAAGAGTGTGTGTGTGTGTGTGTGTGTGTGCAAAGAGGGGTGGGTGGTGAAGGTGGTACCAAGAGAAGAAGGGGTTGGAAAGAGA
Organism: Channa argus; assembly: GCF_033026475.1. Taxonomy (NCBI): domain Eukaryota; kingdom Metazoa; phylum Chordata; class Actinopteri; order Anabantiformes; family Channidae; genus Channa; species Channa argus. The sequence continues at coordinate 4,872,701 of NC_090202.1, forward strand.
CTGAAACTGAAGAGACTGAAACGTAAAGCGGAAAAAGTGAGCGAAACAGAGACAAATTAAGCCATCTCTGCATGAAACAAACAGTTCATTGTGACTCTCGTTTGTCAGTTTAGCCTATAGGGTGGGTTTCAGCACTGATTGTATCTGTGCTACTTTTGGTACACTTAAAGGGCCCGGGCTGCTATCTCCTATCATAATCTAAGCCAGACAAAACAAAGACAGTGCCTGCAAGACACTAAGGATTGTCAGCACAGCTAATCCAAATTAACCTGAGTTGAGGTGTGTCAACTTTTGAAGCTTGAATTCAAATTTGCCACAATGTTACTGTACAGTTTTCCACTACAGGCTGATGTTCTATTAGCAATTATGTAATGACCACAATAAAAAAAAAACGAGGCAGCGCTGCAAGCACTAAACACGTCACGTCATATAGCAGTCAAAGACAAAGTGCCTCAAGCCTTTTGGAAAAGGACACTGCAGTACACATACATTCCTCTAGAGGGCACAAGAGCTAACCCACTGTCATGTCACGTGTTTTTCTAAGAAAAGGCTTTACAACATTAGAAGTAATGTTCATACAGGTACAGATGATTATAGATAAGCTCGTTTAGGAACTGCCTAACTTTTATGGCAATGTCCCAAAACCTACATGCATTCACTTCTTTCTTTAAACTCTGATTCCTGTCAGGGTTGAAGGACTTATAAGCCATGGTAAACTATACACATGCCTAAAGTTGTGGTGGGTAAATATAAGTAAAGGAAGGTACAGTGCATTGCAAAAGTATTTATAACCCTTGAAATTTTCCAAATTTTGTCACTTTACAACCACAAATGTAAATTTATTGTATTGGCATTTTTTGTGACAGACAAACATAAAATGGTACATAATTATGAAGTAAAATGAAAAGTCATCCCAGTCTCAAGTCGAGACAGGAACTGGACCAATGGGAACTGGAACTGCAATGGCGGCACCCCACCTCGGCGCCGGAGCAGGACCAGAAGAGGCATGATCATGATTGCCATACGCTGCGTCAACTTGGCCCCCCCTGGACCGCAGACTCTATCGACCCACTCTGGAAGCTGAATCGAAGTTGCATCGTCGACCTTGGCAAACCCCTTCGGAACGCTTGCGGAGTGGCAGAGAATTGTGCTGCATTATACAGACAGCTATATTTCTGATTCCTTTTTTATAATTGATACCAAGCTGAACAGACCTCTTTGTATAAAGGAGTTCAGTACAGCTAAGTTGCTTTTATCCAAAGCAACTTACAAGTAAGTAGCAGACACAAGGGAAAACTTTGGTGCTCAACGTGACACTTTGACATCTAATCAGGAGCACCAGGAGTCAAAACACTACCCTGATTTATGGATTTCTACCAAAATTTATGGACGACTACCATTCCAACTCAGCTAAGGCTACCCCACTGAATGCTGATGTACTTTTGCTAAATGAACAACTGAAGCACTTACATGACTTTGTTAAGTCATCAACCGCCTGCACTGCTGCCTCAGTATTTAGAATTCTTGCAACTTTTTTGTGTAACTAAGAAATAAATTGCTTAAAGTAAAAAATTCTATTTAGATCAGGTGTGTTCAGTCAATCAGAAGCTGGAGGACACCATCTTAGGTGAGGATGGACAGTGGGAAGAAGAAGTGAATTGGTGTCATCCAGCTTCAGATTTACGGAACACACCTGATCTAGAACACATTGGAAATTTCCCCGCTGTGGGATGAATTACTTGTAACAGACACCTCGAGTGTAATCACTAAAGAAGCTTCCAAATCCAGGATGTCTTTAAGGGTTTTAGTTTCTTGCAAGAGATAAACGAACCAACAGAGTCTCAAGTCTACATCCAATGCAGTTCTAAAGTCTTAACATGTCTAACATGAATTTATATCCTCCTGTTGCTGGGCAGAATACTCTTTACCCCCCCAGGCTGCTCCCTCCAGCTTTCTACATTTAGAGTAACTTTTACAAGATATAACAACTCGGTGCAAGCTGGAGATGACTCCATGTGGGCACTCAACCATATAGCTGACCTAGTTTTACTCTACAAGCACTCCTCAGAACAAAACATATATATATATATATATATATATATATATATATATATAAACACAACACTTTCCATGAGTACAACTAAACTAACCATAAGCATTAAAAGTATACATCACAAAAGGTTTATCTTATCTTATATTGTATATAAAATAAGAAATTACACCTCTTCATTTAGTTATGGAGTTACACTATCATTATTAATACAGATTTTTGTCTGCTTTTAAGTTAACCTCAAAAACCCGTGTAAACAGAGCAGTAACCTGTCAAATTTCAAACATACATTGTAACAGTATAAATCTAATTAAAACATGTAAATCCACGTAGACACTAACTTATCAATCCTCTACTATGTATTTACTCATACTACATATTTTAATGGACCAGAATCTCCAATCTTTACTGCTACTATTGTGGAGTTTATACTAAATGTTGGCACTGAGCCTCCGGTCGGGTTTGTGCAGTAAAAACCTTCTGTTTATGTCAAGTTTATTTAAACATAATGGCTGTATGATTAGTGTTAACAAAGAAGCTTTGGCTTTATATATACAAAGCTCAATACTGTTTAGAACTTATGGCTGCTGCCAGAAAGCAACAGCCACGAGCGAAATCGGATTGTGGAACTGCTCACACTGCAGACAGCAGACCTGTTTGTCTGTCTCTAAAACCAGGACTACTCAGATGCAGTTTGGCCAGTTTCTAAAATCATTTATGCATGACCTGACCTGGACTGGACTTTACATAGTGTTGAGCTGACATTATGTTATGTTGCTTACAATGTGTTTAACTACAGACCAGAATAGCTCCCAGACAGCGCAGAGAAAGTAATGTTAGCCTTAGCCATATGCTACATCCCACAATAATCTGTAAAAACAAAGCACATAGTCCTTTTGCAAGATTTTGTAACATTCTGCAGGTGTCTCTGTTGCACCCTGGTGGTGTATGGGGCATAAGTGTTCTCTCTTCTGCCTGTCATTTTCGAAAGTTTGCTCCTGTGCTAGCCTGCTAATGCCCAAGCTAGCTGCTTAGCTAAGTTGGTTAGTGTTAGAATTAGCTTAGCCTTAGCTTTGCTACCTTGCACAGTTAGCTCCCATAAGGTGTGGGTTGCTTAAATGCGTATGCTTCCGATTCTTGTACTTCTTAGCCAGTGTCTTTGGTATTCTCCCAAGAGTCCTTAGTAGTCATCTCAACAACATAGTATAGGTGATTCTGACATCCACATAGTACCTGTCTCATGGTTCAGACACTGAGGCTGAGAAAAGGGGTTGTGAGGCTGTAGAACATTTGCAGTTAAAGATACCCCAAACCAAGATTTTCAGAAATGCCAGGAGGCATTATTTTCATATAGTTTCACAACAGTTACTTTCTAAATCATAAATAAATACAGTCATACCTCCAAACAACCCTGAAGGAAGGATTTTGTGTGGTGAGACACAGAGGTGAAACTGAATGTATGGAATGTTTGCAATTCTGAGCACTGAGATTATTGATTCAACTCCAGTTCAATTCAACTTTGTTTATATAGTGTCAACTCAAAACAAACTCATCTCAAGGTACTTTACAGAATAAAGTCAAGACTTTTAAAGATGTATAGAGAAAACCAAACAAATCCCCCTTAAGCAAGCCCTAGGCAACAGTGGAGAGGAAAAACTCCCTTTATTGAAAGAAATCTCCAGCAGAACCAGTTTTAGGGTGAGAGGAGGAGAAAGAGAAGGTAAAAGACAACTACAGGAGAAAACACACAGATATATGATGGAGCTTTACTGTTTAGAGCTTTATAGATAAGAAAAATTCTGTTCTAGAGTTGATGGGAAGCCAATGGAGAGAAGCTAGTGAAGGTGAAATTTGATCTCTCTTGCTAATTCCAATCAGAATTGCTGCAAGCATTTTGAATTAATTGCGGGCTTTTTAGGGAGTTGCTGGGGCATCCTGAAGATAGGGAATTGCAGTAGTCCAACCTAGAGCTTGAGAATGGATGCTCTTAATTTTTGCCAATGTTCCATAGGTTGAAGAAGGCTGTTCTAGAGATTTGTTTTATATGTGAATTAAAGGACAAATCCTGGTCAAAAATAACTCCAAGGTTCCTTGCAGTAGTACTGGAGGCCAGACTTATGCCATCTAGTGTAACAACATGGTTGGAGATCATATTTCTGAGATTTTTAGGCGCAAATACTAGGGCTTCAGTTTTGTCTGAGTTTAGAAGTAAAAATTGTAGGTCATCCAGGCCTTTATGTCTTGTAGGCATGCTTGAAGCTTGATTAACTGTTTTTTTTATTTGGTTCCATAGATAGATATAGCTGGGTAATGGAAATTTATTAATTTCCATTATCCATGTTTTCTAATATTACCTAAAGGAGAAATATATAAAGTAAAAAGTAACTGTTCCTAACACAGAGCCCTGTGGAACTTCATAGTTAACCTTCATATGTATAGAGGATTCATCATTAACATGAACAAATTGAAATCTATCAGATAGATTTAAGCCAACGTAGTGCAGTTCCTTTGTGATGTAGCTCTGAATGGTCAGGCTCCATCATATAGAGAAGACCTCATAGCCCCATATCATCCCAGTAGACCATTTCGATGCAGGCCTACTTGTGGTTCCCAGAATTTCCAAAGGTAGAATGGGAAGCAGAGCCTTTAGCTATCAAGCTCCTCTCCTGTTGAACCAGCTCCCAGTTCAGATTCGGGAAGCAGACACCCTCTCTACTTTTAAGTCTAGGCTTAAAACCTCCCTCTTTGATAAAGCTTATACTTATACTTATATTTATAGTACTTACTTAACAGCTTATACTTATAGTATGCTGCTATAGGCTTAGACTGCTGGGGGACCCAGCCCCTGATACACTGAGCTCCTTTCCTCCACTTGTTCCTCTCTCCTCTCCTCTCATCCCACAATTGTCACCACTGTATGACATTAACTCTGTGTGTTTTCTCCCGTAGTTGTCTGTCTCCTTCTCCGTCCCCCTGTCTCTGTCCCTTTCTGCAGGTGTCCCCGGGCTTTGAAACTGTATGCAGCTACTGGTCCTACCAACCTGCCCGATGTTTTGTTTTGTTGCTCTTTTTCTTTTCTCTCTTCACTTTCCACTCACCCCAACCGGTCAAGGCAGATGGCCCACTCTGAGCCTGGTTCTGCTGGAGGGTCCTTCGGTTAAAGGGAGTTTTTCCTCTCCACTGTTGCTCAAGGGGGAATTGTTGGGTTCTCTCTATACATCTTTATAGTCTTGACTTTATTCTGTAAAGTGCCCTGAGATGACTTTGTTGTGAATTGGCGCTATATAAATAAAGTTGAAATGAAAATGAAAAAAGTTCCCTACCCAAGCTGCCAGATGGTTTGCGTTCTCACCGCTACTTTCCAGCCTACATTGAGTTCATCCTACTATATACGATTTAGACCAGGATATGTTTACTGACCTGACTCCGCCTGCCCCCCTGGTTTTGGCACCATTGATTCTCCCTGTTGTAGACCACACGAATGATGTTAAGGATTATGAGAACTGTTATCTGCCCATTAAGAGTTAAGATTATCATGGATCCTCGTAACCGTAATCGTTGGAGTGTTAAAATAAAGCTCAGCTATCTCTATTGCTAGAAGTAGCTGCAGAAAGACAATAGCTGTGTAAAGTGCCTTGAGATGACTTTGTTGTGTATTGGCACTATATAAATAAAGTTGAATTGGAGTTGAATTGAATTGCTGCTCAGAGTTAAGGAAATACTAGGCTCAACAGAACTATGGCTCTTAGTCATCCTGGCTAAAGTGTTGAAACATGTAAAAATCTAGTTGCCTTGCTTAGGTATTTCTTTTTGGTTCACAATTTGCATTTACAGTTTGAATTATTATGGGTGAAACTAAATTACAGTTATTTTTTATTTCTAAGTTTATTACTATATATTTTCTTCTAATTTGAACAGCATTTTTCATTTACTTCATTGCTTTTATTTTTGTACTTTAAATAATCTGTGAAGCATGTTCTTGTTATTTTTACTTCTGTATAGAATTTAGTAGAAGTGGTACTTCTACTTGTAGTACAGTATGTTTTTATATTTTAAGTATGTGAGCTTTTGCCTGAGTTTGTGTACTCATTCCTCCTCTGCACATTTATAAGAATTAGAGCAAGTCGTAGTTAAATAGAATGGAAACTGAACAATATGGTTTCTTTGTGTGTTACTTATGTAACTTTCAATCCACAGACCTCTTAGAGTCCTGACAAGGGTGTGTGTCTGTGTGTACCAGGCTCAAGCTCTGCTTGGTTTTGACCTGTGTGTACATGCCAACCCTTTAAAGAATTGAAACACGCCTTAACCTGCAGAGCAAACAAAATCTGTTCTCTTTCACCTTTCACTTACTGAATCACTCTCACTCTCTCTTATTCTGTCCTGCACACACAATACTCATTCATGTGCATGTCATGAGTGTTAGGCCATATTGTGGACGGACACTGCTGGTTTTTCCCCTAGCTCAGACTTGAGTTCAGAAGGTCTGAAAGAAACACTTGGGGGAAGAATGCTGCAATGTGCTTGCACAGTTGCTCTTGTTAAATAAATCACCAACACAAAAATATCCAGTAGTTAGTGTATTTATGAAAAGCATTCTCTTGTTCTCATAATGTTAGTAATCCTGAGTTTATAAGAGGTGGTATGCGACTAAGTACACTGTAAATACGGTTAAGCACAGTTTTTAGGTACTTGTACTTCGCAGAAGTGTTTCCAGCATATGTTGTTTTTACTTTTAATCCAGAAAAATATGGAGAAAATGTCAATTTTATTTATACTTATTTATACTTTTTAGTAGTCATCTTTCAGTACAGTAGCATGGTTAAAAGCAGCTCCACAATTATCATCTACTGATTTTGTCTCACATGTACAAAGTCTCTATTGTAACTTAAACTTTGACTTTTTTCCACCGATTAAAATTTGCTGAATAAATCTGGACAACTCTTGTTCATTTATGTTACACAGCTAATTCTTTGTTTCTTAGTGGAGTGCTTTTTGACTTGAAGTAATGTTTAGAGCAAGTGCTTAGTACTTCAATGTGAGCAATGAATTTAAATTAGACCTTTTACTTTATTTTTGCACTCAACTACTTGCTTTAACCCACGTTTTTTAGAAAGCAGCAAATGTTTCTGCCACTTGTTAAATAGGAAAGCGTGTAGGAAAATATTTAGTGGGTACACTTCTAAATTCCAATGTGATCCTGTACAACAGCTCTTCTAGAGCTTTATAATTCACAAGCTTAAAAAAGATCTGATCCTCCTTAAACTGATGTGGTAATTCAATATTAGGGTTTTTTTTTAGTAAGATTTTAGCAAGTGGTTCTGTTGTGCTGAAAGTCTTAATCAAAATGAAACATGATTATTTTTGAATAAGTAAAGTTTATGGTAATATTTTTGTTTTGTATTTAATTCAATTATTAGGTGTAGGCGAGATCAGACAGTGTTGTAACACTTGGTTAGTTGTCCAATTGTCCACTGTCAGTTTGACCAATCAGAAAAGGGCTGATAAAATAATTTTTTATAGCAGTTCCAATTCCATTTTGAGCTGAGAGTTATATATACAATATAAAGTATTACAGTGTACTGCAGTTCTATATGTGGTCAAGAGAGGATTGTGGAGAATTTCTATTTCTTCATTATATCTAACCCCTTATCCTGTTTAGGGTCACTGTGGGCTGGAGCCTATCCCTACTGTCTTAGGGCGAGAGCCAGGGTCCACCCTGAACAAGTCTCCAGTCTATCTGAGGGCCAACACAGAGAGATATACACAGACAGACAATCATTATGTTCACACCTACACGCAATTTAAAGTCACCAATTAGCCCAACATGCATGTTTTTGGACTGAGGAAGGAAACTTGAGTACCTGGTGGAGCCCACACAAGCAAAAGGTCATAGCTGGATCGAATTGATTCTGTGAGGCATTAACATCAACCACTCCACCACAGTCCTTCCCTTAGGAGAATTTAGTATTTCAAAATCACTTAAAGTACTGTATTGAAGCTTGTTGCATATTTAGAACAAATGTCTGGTTTTAGAAGCAGCACATATACTGTACCACTGGACTGTGAAAGACCGCCTAATCTGACACTAAATCTATGCACAGTAATTATATACTGTAAGTTCAGAAGACAAACACATGAAAGTAGCCTATGGCTGATACCACATAAAGTCAGAATGGTAAATGGTCTGCACTTATATAGCACTTTTCTAAGATGGAGTTCAGTGTCTTGCTCAAGGACCCTTCAAAGTGTGACTGGAGGATCCGGGGATTGAACCTTGGCTTGGAGATTGGTGGACAACCACCCTATCTTCCTGCACCACAGTTGCCCCTAGAAGCACTAACAGAGGTACAGGTGCACAGATAGTTAGTCTTTGATACTGGGATATTAGATTTTACATGTTAAGAATTTCATTTACATTTAATCTCCACACACAGAAAACTTTAGATTTTGTTCCCTCCGAGGGAGCTTGGGTCCCTTTTTAGAGTGGGTCCCAGGTTCCACTGCATTTTAATTGCTGAAGCAGGCCAACTACAAATCAATCGACCATCACTAACCTTAGCTATCATATGTTTTATGAAAAGTTAATTATCTACATATTTAGCCATTGGCCAACAAAGGTCAACACAGTTGCAACTAGCATTAATGGCTTTATTTGTCAGAAGGTCCACATGTTGTCCTCTTTTAATACACATAAAAGTGAAAAAAAAAGCATGTGTGGGATAGTTGAATGGTTATTTGCTGATTCCTTTTATATTGTAGAATAAAATGTGAAAATTTCTTGACCTTGAGAACTTATTTCAGGCATTAATGCAAAATACTATTTAAAAAACCTATAGCCTCTCTGTATTTTTTAAATGGAGTATTTAGTTTGCACTGCAGTATTGTTGCTTTTTGTTTAAATAAAGGCTTCAATTCAATTCAACTTTATTTTTTTATATAGCACCAGTTGCAACAGGATCAGAATACTTTCTCTAATTCTGGTCTTTGGTTTGATGCTGTAAGTATGTAGTTGAGGTCACAGGTTGAGGATCAGCATCAGACAACACCTGTACTCCTTGAACTATTTTGCAATCTTTCAGAACTAGCAAAAAATATATAAACACTTTGCCCACTAAAAAACTCATAACGTACAAGCCTTTTGTAATTAAAAGAAAATATCTTTAATCCTGCAAGACATCCCTCAGGACAGCACCCATATTAAGGAAGTTATGGAACTTCCCTTTTTGTTTTCTAAGCAGGGGCACTGGTAACTGTGCCAGGTGCTTATACAGTTTATCTTGGTTAAACATCAGCTTCCCTTAGAACTGCCCTAGCTAAGTTATCACTCACATGCATGGGACAGAAAGACAAGTTGTCCTCACAATGCACGGACTTGTCTTGCAATGTTGTTAATAAAGAGAAAATTTTAACTGTGGGTTTGAAACTGAATTTTTTTATGATGCTTCAGCCTTTTATCATGTATTAAGTAGATGATTCATTCACAGGTCAGACAAGGTCAAGGGAGGTGGTCCACATCTTTGAAATTAAAAGTGAGTAAATGAAAAGTATCTGTTTTTGTGATTTTGTAAGAATGAGTCATATTTCAATAGTGGCTGATTTATTATCAGATTAGTGGGTGTGAGAGGTCTGGGCATGCACTTAATTTAGTGTAGTACTAAAGGCAATGTTTTATATATATATATATATATATATATATACTAAAAATACACTAAATACACTATTAAATACACTAATAAACTAAAAAACTTTTTATGCACAAGGAAGTCTTATAAAGGGTTTTCCCCAAAGGTTCTGCACATTCTTGCCCTTTGAACATCACTGTCTTTGCCATGTTAATTTATAATAAAACTTTAATGGTTCAAATATTTAAAGATTGGGTAGTGTGTAACAGCTTTAGCAATTAATATCTTAGTAATGAAAAATGAAAAACATCATGTGTTGTTTGTGATAAATCAATCCCTGTGTGTGTTAAGATTTAATCCAGTAAATACGAGGAAGTAGTCCTGTGGTATGTAGTATTTCTCAGGTGCAGTGAAACACCAGCTACACAGAAACTTGTTTAGTGAATACACCCTGACACAAGTGAGGGCTTGTACAGTTTCCAGAGCAGGATAGTAAACTGTGACTTAATACTGCACACACACACAGAAACACATTATGTTCGTATATCAAGACAAAATTTTGTATACGCTGTTCATTTTTACCACTGAAGCAAGTTTGTTTGACTAATATCAGACAAATGTCATAATTTTCCTTTCATTGTGTGAGTATGCAGAGGCAAAACCACTGTATAAACCATTGTTTTTGACTATGTCAACTAATGGGCACACATCTGAAACAGCTCTTTGTAGTATTTACAATGTGAAAACTGAGCAATTCAAGTGAAATGAACAAAGAAAAGAATTTCAACATAGTACACATGGGTCTCAGAAACTCTCAGAAACTCTCCAATACAAGGTGGAAAAAGGCATGAGGTGTTTCATTATTATACACTACTGCTACCCAGTGGTTATCCTTGATTACTGCAACTCAAGCTACCAAAGACATTGTAGGAGTATTTATTTAACACTACGTGGCGCCAGAGGACTACACTCACTGTTTGCCACACTTCTGAAAAACTGGAACATCATTGGAAGGAGATAAAAAAAATAAAGATGTTTATGATGTTCATCAAACGTTCATTCAAAAGTTATAAAAAGCAAATTAATTAAAAAGAAATAAAAAGCAAAGGTCAAACCTCAAAAATAAAGAACCTCTTGTTATTTATCATTTTTAGTATAAATTTTTATCTTTAGTTGCTTTTCACAGATGTACATTTAACTAATAAATGAATTAATGTATTAATTAATATTAATATTATTAAACATTAGAGGACATAAAATCGTTAAAATCAGCTCTATCCTTACCATCCAAATCAAGTAACCAGCATCTTTTTTAGCTTTATTTATGTAAATACTAGAAACTGTGGTGTTGCTTATTTCTTATCTTTAAAAGTTTGTTGAACAAATCTGAATTAGACTTGTACATTCATGTTATCATTACATTCATCACTGTTTACATGTCATGTACTTTGTCCTTTTTAAAGCACATAACTTACATTAAGTAAAGAATTTGAAGAAATATTTATGTTTTGCAATACTTTTCAAGGTTTCTACCACTAAAATGAAAAGGACTGAATGGATAATCAAAATAACAAAAAACAAGCATAGATGATTCAAAAGATTCTTTGAAGAAGACATGGTACTTTTTTGGTACTGGTACTTTTTGCCTTTAATACAACAGTTGGCCAACTGTCTGCAAGATGCAGAAGTCGAAGTAATGCAGTAGCAACAATACCTCCACATAAGTGGTCTGCTGGACACCATGGAGATGCATGCATACATTGATGTGTCTCAGCTGTCCACTTATGACCAAATTATCTAAGCGGCATTTAAAAAACAAGTTTAAAAAAGCTCTCTACGAATAACTAAAAGCAACATTAGGTATATCAATATATTAGTAACAACACTTTGAAAGAAATGTTTGTGTATGAAGGCTGCTAACACTGTGCTGATCACTTTTTAAGCAAATGCATTTTACTTGTAATGACATACTTTTAGGATGTGACATTTTTATTCTTACTTAAATTAACCATATGAACACTAAATACATAAGTTGCCATGTGGTCTCATTTAGGCATTGGGAATTGAAATGGTAAACTCAGTGCCAGCTGTATCTACATTTAATAATCTCAGAATTTGGAAATGATGTGTTGCTAAGATTGTGATCTACTTCCACTTGTAAAAAGACCAGACCACTCTTTCTGGGGCTGCTTGGTGATTCCAAAAGAGTTCTTGTATTGGTAATCTAGTTTTGTTGTTTATTTACCAGAATGAGTATGGGTAAAAGAAGACTATTTATATGTATTTTATAAGCTTCAATGTGCATGGTTTGCAAACATGTAATTGCCATCTGGAATGGCTCACAAAACATTGGTGGCGGGCCAGCTCTGGGCCAGCTTTATAAGAATGTAGATATAAGAGGCACATTTATAGACAACAAGGGGGTGGAGGGGTCTTTAAAGACTGATTTAAGATTAGTATCAGAGTGGAAAATATGCCTGTGGGACTGGACATAATTTTCAAATTTCTTTTCTAAACAGAAAAATATTGTATATTGCAGATTGGACACTCACTTTGGGCAACATTTTAAAATCTTTCTACTGCATTTTGAGTCCAGATTTATTTATACTGTATTAGCACATTGTTTTTGGTACAGCTCATCTTGATTACAACTACAAAATTGAGTTAAATAGGTATGTTGAAAATGTATTCCATGTAATAAAGTGTTCTTGTCTGTTGGTTTCCTTTAGTCATCTGTTACCAAATTGGCATTTTCCTTATCAGTATACCCGAAACTTGACTCGGATTCAAATGAGGAGTATAAGATTAATAAATTATAATGCTCTACTGTTAGCTTGAAAGTTGAGCCCTTAGCCAAAAAGAATTAGATTTTATGTATGACATGTAGTTCAAAGACATGACTGTTAACTGGTGACTCTAAATTGCCTGTAGGTTTGAATGTGAGTGTGAAAGCTTGAATGTATGTGTATGTCTCTTTGTGTTGGCCCAAAGATAAACTGGAGACCTGTCCAGGGTGGACGCTGCCTCTGAAGCAATAACCAAATAGCTACCTATCAGTTTTTTTCTTAAGACTTCTGAAATCTATCAGGAGAGTTTTGGAAGTACTTGTTTTGAGTTTGGTTTAGATGAAAAAATAACTGTGGACACAGTGCTTGTGAAATTTCTTACTAATCAGTAATCTACTCTTTGCCTTACCTGTTTTCACTTGGTTGGAAACTTGACCGAGGTGATAACAAAAAGAGAGTAGGTATCAGGTGTTATCCACTACTTTTGCTTTAAAAAAAAAAAAAAAAAAAAAAAAAGCAAAAAAAAGGTTAGTAGAATTCAGTTGAGCTGTTCTATGTGGAGGAAAAGCACATTGAGAATAAGGATCCAATTTTTTGGGGAGGGGGCTGTGGTGGGGCTGCTGCTGGCCAGATGCACCCAGACCAAAATCCACCGGAGATGAAAACAATTTTTGTGTATTAGAAGTAGCTGTTGTTGTTAGAGTAAATGGTAAATGGTCTGCATTTATACAGCGCTTTTCTACCTATTGGCACTCAAAGCGATTTACACTGCTTCTTATTCACCCATTCACACTCACAATCACACACTGATGCCAACACTCACCGGGAGCAGTTTGGGTTCAGTGTCCTGCTGAAGGACACTTCGACATCTGACTGGAGGAGCAGGGGATCGAACCAACAACTGCCAGATGGATGGACGACCACTCTACCTTCCTGCGCCACAGTAAAATTTAGAAACTGTGTATTTGCATTTATGAAACACTTATTAATTATTAATTATTCATATCATATATTATATCTTAGAAGCATCGCTTTTAATTTGAGTGTAACACCTTTTAAATTATCTTGCAAATGGTACCCACCAACTTGACACTTGCTTCCTGTTTGGCGATGATTGTGCGCGCACCTGAGCAGTGGGCGTGGTCTCCACTTCCACGTCTTCACTCTGCGTGGATCCTGGAGCAGGTGGGTGAGTTACGGAGCAGCAGCTTAGCCGTTCGCCGGGTCAAGCTTCAGCCAAATACACGAACTGCTGCGGCAACAGTATTTTACTTTAAACTTTTAATATTGGTGTTCAATATGTTAATATTAACATCTGGTACAACTTTATCGCCCATAGTTAATCTAAACATTTTTCCGCCTTCTGTCTTTTCAGACGTTGTAAAAGATGAGAGGAAGATACAAAAGAAAGGAAACGAAAGAAAGAAGCGCTGCAACAGCAGACATCTTCCCTGGGTCATCTCCCCCTCGACCGGGGGAAACCGCGGCGGGTTTGGCTGAGCAAGAGATAAAACTGCCTGTTCCCGTTTTGGGCGGCGGAAAAAAAGGTAGAAGGTTTTGTTGTTGAAACTGTTGTTGTTGCTTTACAAGTGTAGGGTAACGTTAGTGTTGTAGTGTGTTTTGGCTTGAGTAAAATATATAACCTTTTAACTTGTTTTTTGTACAAACATACCTCGTTAAGTTTACTTAGTTACTGTGATTTTAGTAATTAAACGTTTGGCGCAACGTACGCTCACCCTTGGTTAGCTAATGTTAAGCTAATTCATCCTAAACATATGCAGTTTGAAATTGTACGTAATTGCTATATTGACATTAACACTTTTATTCAATTTTTGTAAAGTACAACAAAACCTCATAAGACCTCTCAAAAACATTTACAGCATTGTTGTTAGTTATAACAACAGTCGGCTGTGAAACCTTAAGATATCATCATTAAGATGCAATAAGCAGGGCTGATGTAACATTTACTTTTTGTTCACTGTACTTATACTATCAAACTCCTAACTGACCGTGTATGAAAAATGCCCAAGTAAAGCAGCTGTCTGTAAAAAAAAAAAAGGGATTGTAGTTAATATTAATGCATAAAACACCAGAAACACCAGCAAAGTATAAGTACTTCAAATCTAATTACAAGCACTTTACTTTTCACTTATGATCAAACTTTGTGATTATCAGGCCTTTGCCTTTAATGTCATAACTTATTGATGTCCATTTACAGCTATCCAAAGAACTTTCTCTACAGATGATCAACATGGAACTGTTTTTGTGTAACCATGTTTATTTACACCTCAAGTAGATTCCAAAACGACAGAGCAGTTTGTCAGATTAATTAAATCTTTCGAACAGCAAATAACCGTTCCTGTTCCCTTACTCAACAAGACCTGATCCAACAGGCATTGGCCACTGGGAGCAAAACTTTGCATCATGAAACATGAAAAACAGATTATTCAGTCTCATGTAATTTGACTGTGTGATAAGGGATCGTCATGTTTTTTTTTTTCCCCCTTTCCAGGTATGAGATGCTCTCTTTATGGTGGTGAGAAGGTCTACCTCGGTGTACGTGTGAAAATGCCTGTAAGGGATTTACTGAAAAATATCCGCCAAGCCAAAGGCTGTGAGCCTCACAGTTTTCAGGTAATACAATTTGTAGTTTTATTTAAAAAATAAAAGGTGATAATAGTAAAGATATTTACCATGCTGAAACCTTCAATCAAACCGCATATAACAACATATAGTGAAATAAGATTAGTAGAAACAAATTCCTGATATACACCACTTAGACGTCATGGTGAGTACTGAATATTTCTACTGAGTATTGAATGAGTTGAGGCAAATTAAACATAAATAATTGCAGTGTTACTGATTCATTTTAAGGCATATTTCTATATCCTTATTTATTTTTCTCTGTTTTTGATAAATTATGGAACATTTCTGACAAAATTCCACCAAACTGTAGAATGACCCACAGTAATGAATAAGACAGTAGCATAATTTCGAGTACTTTTTTATGATTAAATGTATTCTGATACTTACAGTGTAAACCATGTTCTCCACTTGATCATTTTATTGATGCTGTCTCTTGTAAAAAAAGTAAGAATAAACACATAAATGGGACACAGATAACACTTTATGTTATCTGGCTATCAGCAAACAAGTTTTTTTGGTTACTTGCTTACTACTTGCTTTAGACATGAGTCTGTCCTGCCTAGTTATACTTTTATTTTTGTGTTTAAAATGCATATAGAAAATAGTTTACACTGATGCAACTGATATTTTGTTTTCTTTACACACCACACTGATATGTGAATTCAGGATGGATGCAGCAAATCATCTAAAGGTCAGTAAAACTGAGATCATTGGCAGTTTGGTTTTGTGTAGATTTTGTTTCCCCAATAGGCAAATGTCCTGTGAGATGATGAAATGATTGGTTTAGCAGGGTTCCAGAGTGATTGGCCACATTTATTTATTAGTAGCAGTAGTAGTATTTTTTTTTTTCAAAGATACTGAAGAGTATCTTTGAAAATAAAAGTAGAGTAGATAAAAAAATGTATTCTGTTGACACAGAGAATAGTAATAGCAATAACACCTATGTATGCTACTTGGGTCCCAAAACATGAGTAGATACATTCCAGCAATTACTGTCAAGGGAAAAAAAATGAATCATAGCTCAGTGGAAAAACATGCTAATTGAAAATAGTAACCCATCAAATAAGTGAGCATAAAGTACTGGAGCCCTAAGGTGTGTCTGAAATTATTTTTAACATAACATAGCATATGTATGGGTGTAACTATAAAGACATTTGTGTCAAATAAGCTTATGCCGGATAAGATGTGTCTAAATATTGTTGCACAAATAGATACAATGAACAATATCCAATATAAAACAGCTTAAAATTTCCATCAATGATTTGTGATATTACAACATTGCTTGTATAAGAGTGTGCCGTTATACTGGTGGTAAATGGCCACTTACTGGCTGCTACTGGTTAAATCAGAATATTGCTTAGAGTAAGAGATTTAAGTCAAACTCATGTTTTGTCTGAGGTATTTCTTACTTACTTAACATTTCTTACAATGTCTCTGTGCATGTGGAGCCCTCCCAAGTTTAAAGTGCTCCTGTACACACAATAGGGTGACGATGGATAAACCTATGTACCTGTTGCATACTATTCTAGATTTTTCTGGCATGACATTTGACTCATATACCTGGTGCAGAAGAGCACTACTGGGAAAACACTTAAAACGCTTTTGTTGATTGTGTTTCCAATGTTGTAATACTATCTTTTTAAATACATCAACAGACTTTATGCACAAATTATTTAAAGGCATGACAATTAAGGACTGTATTTCTTAGACGCCAGTAATTTAGCTCCTGTTCTCATTTTTTAGCAACAAGAAAGCACGATTGATCCCACATAATGTTAATTCTCTCTGGTTAGTTCATTTAAAATAATTAGCAAATAATGCAGATCCTTTCTTTTATGGTTCATTGTAAAACCCTAATGGTTCCATAGGAATCTGACCCTGTTGTTACTGGACTATCTGGATGACTTGAAGGCAACAGTGCTAGTGCAAATGTTAGCTTGAAGCCCTGCATTAAGCAACAAAATCTATGGGACACCAGCCTGCACTATGCCAGCTAAAGTAGTTTGAGGGCAAACATATTCTCAGGCTTAAACTTGAATTTTTCTTTCACAGGAGATAAGAAACGAGTCAAAACTCGCAGAGCATCCCATACTAACAAGGTGAGTGTTGAAAAACACAGACCTTAGTTCTTCCCAGAATCTTTCTTGTGCTTTACATAAGAGAATGCTATAAATCATATTTTAGTTTTCAAGACCACTTCACATAAACGCTTCATTCCTCTGTTTGATTTGGCTTTCAGAGAAAATGCCCTGCAAAAAGCCTGGAGGAGCTAGCAATCATTGTTGAGGTGCTGGAGGAGGATCTTAGGACCTGCAATACCTACTGCTTCCCTTCCCAAACACTGTCCTCCTCTAGTCCTCTTGTGTCTCCTAAGTGGTCTCTATCAGGTAATTTTCAGGGACAAAATCAATTTATATAAAGCAACTTTGTGTACTGACTCTTTAAAAAATGACCTTGATGAATTCTGTATGTGGACAGCAACTGCTTTCACTACTCCTCACATGTCGTACCTTTTTCACTAAGGTGCAGGGTACTACAGTGACAAGTCTGATGAAATGATCCCCAGCCCCCAGTCCTACATGACAAGCTCACCAGGCACTTTAGAGTCTCCTCCTAGCATCATGCACAACAGCCTTCAGCGCTCCACCTTTTCAGACATAGGAAGAAAGGGTGGAAGAGTGGAGGAGTGGTTTGATCCTCAGAACTACAACTGGAACGTGAACAGCTCTGCTTTTTTTTGGACTCAGCTGCAGAAAGAAGAGGACCGGCTAAGGGGCATCTCTGATGCAGAACTGCTGGACACAGATGAACTCAGTAGAACGTAAGTAAAGGACAGCCAGAAAAAACGAAGCTCCTTATAACAGCATGGAATCCCTGAATTTAATAAATTCAACTTTATTCAACTTTAAATACACAGTGGAAAGCAAATTATTCATGTGGTGTTTTTTGTTAGTTTCAGTATTCATCAAACCAGAAATGTATGTCGGATTTAAAAGGATGAAACATTACTCCTTGTAAATACAGTATCTTTAAACCAGTCAATCCCTTCTATCACTTTCCTTCTTTTTTTAGCGTTTTGTCATCCAAAGCACTCTTATAAAAAGCTGATTAAACCACAGTTACACATATACATGGCAGAGAAATTGGCACTCCCTAGTAGAAATCTACTTTGCAAAATTAAGTTCCTCTTATTCCCCACCCTGATTCAAAAAAAAAAAAAAAAAAAACAGGTTTCTTGTTTACATGACAGTTAAGAAATTGTCTTACTGGTGAAAGCCATCTTTAAATGGGTCACGCAAGTGCGTGTAAATCACTTTAGTAACAACTACTAGTAAAGCTTGCATGTATCTACTACTGTACCAAACTGTTTACAGTTGAGTTACATTATGACAAACTGTGCATACTGTCTTGTGTCAGAGTGAAAATGTGCATTTCCCTTCACCCTATGTGTAGTTTTGTTTATTTCTTATGTAATATGTAATTCTTTATATGATTTGTGCTTTAACATCATACATATTTCTTCAAAATTAAGACATGTGTGTTCAGTGTCTCAGGTCAGTTGTTAAAAGACATAATCAGTTCTAATACTAGACTTGAAGTAGTGTTATGAAAATTGTCTGATTTAGGTCCATCAGCATGTAGAGCTCCCTCAAGCCCTCAGGCTTCTCACAGTTCAGTCCTACTCGCTGTTTACTTAAAGAAACATCCATATCTACACCTACAAACCAGTTCAAACTTAAAACGCTTCATCGGGTCTAAGGAGAGGTGAAACCTTTTCCAAAACTAAAAGCAAGTCTAGTTGCTAGTGAACAGCATTTTTTAGGAACTCAAGTTTTCAGAACTATGTGCCCTATCACTACAAGGGACTTAAAGTTAGAAACACTCACTCCTCTGAGAGCATTTTAAAAATCTATTGGCTCTAACGTTTCTAGTAGCACTTGTGCATGTAACTATACATCGGAATGTGTTCTTCTCTCCAGACCTCTACATAACGTGGCATGTGTTGGGAAGAGGGCACTGGGCTATGCCATCGCTAAAAGGATGGCTGCACTCAACAGTCTGGACCTGAAAGATGCTGATGGGATGGTACAGTACAAAAATATTAAAATTTTATATTTCTTGTATTTTGTTTTTGCATTTTTGTAAACAATGTCTGTCTTTATGTTCTCTGTCATTACTACCACTAAACTACAGTAGAGGTTAAATATTTATTACTGTTACTTACAGTTACAGTTATTAGTGCCTGACCCACATAGACAATATATAAAAACATATTCTTTATGAAAGTGTGCATCAAATGTATTCTTCACATCATTGGAGTTTAATCTTAATGTTTTTCTTTTCCCAGACAGCCCTCCTCCATGCGGCAAAGCACAACCACCACCTTATGGTGGCAGATTTGATTAATTTGGGGGCGAACGTCAATGAGAAAAACAATTCAGGAAAGTCTTGTCTCCACCTCAGCGCTGAGAAAGGCTACTTCAGAGTACTGGAGGTCAGAGTTGTTTTCCCTCTACCTGACTTACTTGACTTATTACATTGCATCCAGAAAGTATTCCCAGTTTTTTTTTCACATTTTATGTCTAAAAAGGATCAAATTCATTATTTTTCTCAAAATTCTACAAACAATACCCCAAAATGAAAAATGAAAGAAGTTTGTTTGAAATCTTTTGCGAATTTATTAACAACGTAAAACAGAAAAAATCACATGTACATAAGTATTCGTGGCCTTTGCCATGACACTCAAAACTGAGTTCTGGTTCATCCTGTTTCCCCTGATCATCCTTGGGACGTTTTTACAACTTGATTGGAATCCACCTGTAGGAAATTCAGTTGATTAGACACGCTTTGAAAAAGCATAAGCCTGTCTATATATAAGGTCCCACAGTCAACAGTGCATGTTGCCATAAAAGTCCAAGGAATTGACTGTAAATGCCCAGACGAAAAGCACGCCTCAGTAAAAGGCACGTGACGGCCAACCTGAAGGTCTCTCAGACAATGATAAACAAAATTCTCTAGTCTGATGTGATAGAGATTGAACTATTTGGGCTGGATGACATTGTCATGTCTGGGGGAAACCAGGCCCCGCTCACCACCTGGCCAATACCATCCCTACAGTAAAGCGTGGTGGCAGCATGCTGTGGGGATGTTTTTCATGTCTTTCAGAAACTGGTAGACTAGTCAGGATCGAGGGAAAGATTAATACAGTAATGTACAGAGACATCTTTGGACGTCAGACTGAGGTGAAGGTTCATCTTTCAACAGGACAAAGACCCTATGCACTCAGCCATGATAACAAAGAGGTGGCTCCCGAACAACTCTGTGAATTTCCTTTAGTGGCTCCGCCACAGCCCAGACTTAAAACCGGTTGAACCTCTCTGGAGAGATCTGAAAATGGCTATGCACTGATGCTCCCCATCCCACCTGATGGATCTTGAGACATACTACTAAGAATAATGAGAGCCCAAAAATATAAGTGCCAAGTTTGTAACATCATACTCAAAAAGACTTGTGATTGGTGCTAAAGGTGCTTCAACAAAGTATTAAGTAACGGCGGTGAATACATGTGATTTGGGAGTTTTTTTATTTTTATTAAATTTGCAACGATTTCAAACGAACTTCCTTCATGTTGTCATTCTGGGGTATTGTTTGTAGAAGTTTGAGGAAAATAATGAATTCAATCCATTTTTAAATAAGGCTGTAACATAACAATATGTGGAGGAAGTTGAGCACTGGGAATACTTAATGCATTGTATGTCACAATTGTAAGATGAAATGTCAGAGTTGGATGAACCATAAACACATGATGAGCCTCATTAATGAGTCCTAGAATTTTTTTTAAATGACACTAACAGACCACAGATTACTTGTAAAAGGTTAGAAAATTACACTTTAGATTTTAGAAAGAATAACTACCAGGAGATATATGTAAAAACACGTGACCTGTCATTTTGCCAGGAGAATCATTTCATGTGGACAAACTTGTTTACTTGCTTTTCTCTTTTCCTCATTACATACATGTTTTCTTTGAGCTTGTAGTTCACAAGCATTACTCATCTATCACATAATTTTTGTTTTAACTGTTACATATTATAGGCTGTTTACATGCACTTAGTTAAAAAAAAATGTACTCATAAAAATCAGCTTTCTCTGGTAATCAGGAAATGGAGTTTACATGTACTTAAAAACGGATTTCTAGTAACCATATTTATTTGTCCGACACGTTAAACTTATTTTCGAATTATGCCTTAGGGGTTTTAACTAAGGTGAGAGAGGATAAGAGAAGAGAGGGGCACAGCTGATATTAAGTGCAAAATGTAAGAATACAAAAGAAATCTGTGATGGAAAACTACTTATTTACACCTGGGGAAATTGGGTTTCCTTAATTTCCTTTTATAAATTTGGAAACCAGCTTTCCTGTGATGGTTAAAAATCAGCTTTCTTGAGAAAGCCTACCACAACCTGGTTACTTAGGTGCATATAAAGTATGCTTCTGAGCACTGAGCTCATATTGTAAATGTGTACAAAAGCAGAGCAATTTAGGTAACACTTTATTAGGCTTCAAAGCACATTTTTACTTGTATACTATAATTCAGATCTATACAGCAAATGTGGGATTTCCTACATAATACAACATCTGAACAGTTATTGTATTATGGGTTACGGGTTGTCCTTCTTCTATTGGCTGAGTTGGTAGAATGAACCCCTACTGGCCATAGGGTCAGAGGTTTGCACCCAGCTCTCCCGACCACAAGTTAAAGTGTCCTTATGCAAGACACTGAACCCACAACTGCTCGCCCCACAGCCATGCAATGCTTGTCCCAAGCCCAGTATATTTAGGGAAGGTTGCGTCAGGAGGGCGTCCGGCTTTAAAATCAACCATAAATCAACATATAGACTAATGAGCCGCTGTGGCGACCCTTAACTTACGGGATAAGCAGAAAGACTAAGAAATCATATATCCTTCCATTAACAAAAACAAAATAATAACATAAACCCTTTCCACAAATTTCCTTCGCTCATTGCTGCATTTAAAAGCAGTATTTTATTAGGCTGTACATTAGAGCTTGCAGGGATAGTGGTGTTAACAAAAGAGAGGAAACAAGTTCAGTTTATATAATATATTTGTCAGTAAGCATTTATGAAGAAAAGGCTATTCTCTCCATAGTGTAAATGTTTTCAGAGCTGCTGTACTTAAGTGCATTTTACAGGTCTACCTACAAGTGACAAGTGAGGCAGGACAGGGCTGACAAAACCGACATAATCGATTTTTATCAAACATTTATGGTCTCTTTAAACTGGTAGAGAATTGTCCTTAAGTTTGTGTTGCAAGTCTGTGCAGTGGGCAGCACGGTGTTTTTTCAGACACAATGGCAAAAGGATTATAGAGGTTTTCTGCACTTGCACATAAAACTTTGGGGTATTTATTTCTTATGCAACACCTTTGTTTGGTAAATTACATGTAAGAGTCAAGTAAAACAAAGTGAATAATGATAAGTTAGGAAATAAATTCTCCTGTATGTCTCACTGGGGCAATATTTCTGTACATCCTGCCAGTTATGAAAGACAATGTTTATCTGTCCTATTTTCATAAATGTACTCCAACAAACTGGAACTTACCATGGGTAGTCTGATATATCAGATTCAAACCTAAACATCCAATGAATATATTCTACTCTCACTTATGTGTGGACTTTAACAGCACGCAATTATATTGGCAGATCTAATGATCTAATGCATCTAGTTTCAGGTCGTGCACTGACACACCTGCAGAGCAAAGATCTGCTCCACGCAGGAGCATGTGATAAATCTGCTTTAGTTTTGTTCATACAAAGTCCTTCCTGCAGGAAGACTGTTTGTTTGATTTCTCTGATTTATATTTGTTTTTTATTTGTTTATATGATTTATATTTGTGTTTGCTAATGCCGCTCCCTCTCTTCATTTGCTCACTATGTCACCCTACCGCTTCTCTCGCTCTCTCGGAGCTGGGGAGGAGGGGACAATTAAATAGTGCATTAAGGGACAGCAACAGACAAATCATTTAGCATTTAGGAAGTCAACAACATCTCTCTCTGCAATGGCGGTTTAAAAAAAAGGAAGTGGAAAGGACAAGCAGCAAAATTTGAGCACAACATTAACAAGAACGGAAGATCCCTTCGAACCCATTAGACATTAAAAAGAAGCGGATTGGTAATGAGGGTAACATCACTGGATATAAAAATATTTGTTAACGTGTCATGTAAGCAAGGCGGGAGGTCTCGTTGTCATGGTGGTCCAGCAAGCTTGTACCACCAAGCTTGTTTCCTCCCATTGGTGACTGTAAATTGCCCGTAGGTGTTGATGTGAGTGTCTGTGGTTTTCTATCTTTTTATTTCTGTCTGTGTTGGCCTTGAGAGAGACTGGTGACCTGTCCAGGTTGTACCAACCTCTCACCCAATGAAGGCTGTTATAGAAAAGTCGTTGGCCCTGTCCAGCCTCTCCCAGGTGGCTATCCTCAGCTTCTCAATGGGTGTTACACTGCTATCAGTCTTCATTTCTTAAGATCTTATAGTGCATTAGTTAGGCTGCTTTAAGTGGTGGGACTGTATATGAAAAATAGTTTTGCCTGAGGTAGTGTTTGGAAGCACAGATCGTTCTGCTTAAATAATTTTCCGATAAGCTTGTATGGTTTCCTCTTCCCCTGAGTTTCCATGGGTTAACTTTGGTCAAGCAAACCTTCCCACTGCCAGGTTTCATTTTTCTGTGCAGGAACTGATCTGTACTCTTTTATCACAACAAAAGCAATGTTGGATCATAGGAACTGATTGGCTAATAAATGACTGAACTTCTGTTTTTAACCAATATCTGTGTTTTCTTAAAGGTTTTAAAAAATGCAATGATGGATGGTATTTACGTTGATGTTGAAGTCACCGATAACTCTGGTATGTACTAGAACTTTTCAGATATCAAAATAAAATGTTATAATTATTTTAAGCTATATAACTCTTTCCAAAATGAAGAAAAATAAAACAATAAAAACACATATTAAAAAATCACAAAAGATTAAACTGGGTAAGGCTAATGACAGTAGTTACTTATAAGTGCAATAATTGCAATAATTAAAATTGAGGAGAAGTGGAAAATTGGTCATCTGTTTAAAATGTAAATAATAATAGAATGCAAAATTTGAAAACTATATTTGAAGCTCTGACAACTAAGGAGCTTAATTGGCAACAGTACCATGATTAGGTATTTTAAAAAAGCATCCAGAGGGTTTTTTTGGAGAATTTGGCCCTGTCAGAGATTTTCTGTAAAATTTCAAAGCATATGGAGATTTTATCCACTACAGTTTATCATTAAAATTTTCCAACAAGACACTGCAACACAGTGGACAATGAACAGAAATTAAGTTGTAAGGTCATCTTCAGTCTCTCAGGGTAGCACTGCAAGAAAACAGATGTGATTGCGTAATGGCATTACTGCAATGGCTTAAGAACACCTCTTAAATCATTGGTATATAAACAGTCGCTTCATACACAAATTAATGTCTTTTTCAGAAAAGATCTTGATAAAACGCATTCAGTATATGTATTACAGCATTTAGGTTCATAGTATACATTTGTTGCATTATGAAGTAAACGTTTCTACTTTCAGCCAAATGTCTTGTATGTTCTCAGGAATGAGTGTCCTCCAGTGTGCTTCACTGGCTCTGAAGGCCACAGTACGTGAACTGGAAAGCGGTAAATCCCGCAATCTTGGAGCACTCAAACAAGAGCAGATGATGGAGACCCTTGAGTGTCTACTGCAGATGGGCAGCTACCTTCATACCATGGTATGTCCCTCATAATTGCTGAGAGTTTTGTCTTTTTGTCATGTTGCAATACACTGTAATGAAAATTTGATGTGGATTTTGTTACTGCATTAGAATTACATTTTAAATTCCGTTTTGTGAAAAGAATATTAAATATGTTGAGACTATGCGTTCATTTGTTGGAAAGCAGCACTTCTGTTGTTTTGCTGCTTGCTTGAGGTCCACTAACAGTTGTATCCAGGTTAGATTCAAACAGATTAAACAATGCTGAAGACAGCAGGGACAGTTGTCTCTTATTAGAAGTTGTTGACAGGCAGTGCTTGACAAACATACTGTATATAATGGACAAGTAATGAGTCTATGGGAACGTGATAAAGAGTATGTACTGATACCAATCAAAAAACCTGTAGGTCGGGTAACTCCCTGTTCCCTTGTTATGTTTCATTTGTAGAGTATATGTGAACATGTTAATTATGCTGGTATGCATTGGAAGTCTAATACATATAATTAGATTTGTGGTAGCAACAGTTGCCAAGCACTGCATTTTGAAGGTAAGTTCATTACCAGACCGGTAAAGCTGCACATCTGGTCTATTTTTAGATGTACTTGCTGTGTTAGTAATTACCCTTAGAAAATGAAATGTGCCTCTTCCTGAAAAACTGGAACTCTAGAATGAAAAGTCTTGACAACGGACACAATGACAGTAGACCAGTAAACAGCAAATAAAAACCTCTGGCTTCAGGTCAACATTTGTCCAACACATTTCATGACTACTACCTTTGAAACTTTCTCCAAAGATAAGTCCCATATGCCAGGGCTTATTAACCAAGGGTCCACAGCCGCTGAGTGGTCTGTATCGTATGTGATTTGATTATATAGTTTTATTGTGTTAATCAAATTTTTTTGTTATTTCTTTAAAACACATTTTTAAGTATTTTATTTGTGAATAATCACATTCATCTAAATGTGTAAAACCAGAAAAGCCATGGTGACTATCAAAATTAAATAATTTAGTCGACCCTTGGTAGTCTGTCTCTTACCCCGCAAGAGTGGTTCCCAAGTTACTTCTTGTGGTGATCACAACCTGAAGACACCACTGTGGTTTTGTGACTTAAAATGTGTCAAAACATGTCTGTCAATGCATTCCAATTGTAGAATGAATAGAAATGTCAGTTTGTAGTGTCAGTACTTGTCCAAAGGTCACATGAAAGATATAAATTAGTCATTAGGAGAAAAACTTGCTACTAGTATTACTACTATTTCAGTATCAACATTTACATAAGCAGCATGTGAATATCCATATACTTGACAAATAACCTTTTTAATTAAATTTTTTGGTTTCTTCTTTTTTTCCTTTATCTTTCAGGGGCACCGGGGTATGCAACCTCTATTCTGCTAAACTCTTGGCACACTGGCCCAACAGGGCATCTTGAACCCCGACAGTAATGTTCTGAGTTTGTTCAGGTTTGACTTTGTCATAGAGAGACCATCATTTTAGTGTTTTTATCTCTCTCAGGATGATTCAGACCTGTTATGTAAAGCATCTTATGTTTTGTGTGGGGTAAAATGCCTGATTTGCTGTCAGGTATATATTGCAATCAGCACAAAAGCATTAGGTGAACATTAGCTGGTTTCTGTGAAACTTCCATCGTTTGTTACATTGGAGTAACAAATAGTCCTCAGTTGTGTGTGTGGGGATCCAGATATACAATCCTATGAATATACGTTAGAAATATAATAAACTGTTGCTGTTTCCTGCCCGTTCAAATGGACTAATATTATTATAGAATCCCAGTCCCTTAATAAGTGTTTTTAGTTTGTTTTTGTACTATTTAGGAAGCAGTGTTACAGTTCAGGTACTAGTAGTACTTGCTTTGTATACAGTCTTACAAAAGACCTTATTGCCATTGGCTTGGTTGTATCAGCTTGGAGTTAGAAAGTCAAGTAAGAATCAGTAACCACAAGTATCCAAAATTCCACATGAAAAATCTGTTATTTTCACTCAAGAAAACTTAAAAAATAAAAAAGAGGTCTCACTCTGTTTTGAGAGTTTTTAGGGCTATATAAATTGTGTGTATGGGAAACACTGCACAAGTTCTGAAGTAACTTACATAAAAAGTTACTTAAATTAACTTGGAGCCATTGTTAACCTGCTTTATGTATATACTCTATGTCTCACCCTCAGACCTTAGTGAAAGTGTCAGAAGTCAGATTCTTATTCTAAGCAAAGAGGGACGTTCTTAGTGTCGAACCATCCAAAGCCTCATTAGGCACCAAATGTTACTACACACCATCAGAAGAAAATGTCAACTTTAGAAACACAGAATTTGTTAAATTGTTTATTTTATTTTTAAAATAAAGAGCACATAGCAGTTATCCCTGGTGTTTGCTACATTCTTGTATGTTGCTTTGAATAAAAGTGTCTACTTAATTATAATTGTAAAGATACTACAGTCAGCAGCAGTGCTATTACATCTTTTCTTCAGTAGCAGTGATCTTAGAGGACTAGTTATCTCTCAAAGCCAATTGCGTGCGTTTGGCTTAGTTTCCCTCTTTTGAGAAGCAATTTAGACAATACTCAGAATAAAACATATTGATGCATAGCTCCAATGACAAGTTGGCCACTATTATACTTGGTGTTATAGGCATATTACTTCTGTTCACCTGTTACTTATATACTATGAGTAACATGAAGTTGATTTAACTGAACGAGCCTGTAATCAATTGATCGAACCCATCTGATTGTCAAAAGAAGGCATATTGCAATGTTTCATACGAAAAGGTTGTGCCAGAAATTTGCATACATTTTATTACTGACTGACAAAAGTCCCTAATGTTACTAATATGAGTTTTACATGAAAATAACAGATTTTTTTTATGTGGACCCCACCTGATGTAACGGATATTCTATTTACCATCTGAGCACTATTCGATCCCTTTGAGTATCAGTAATTTGTGGCCAGATATATTTATAGCAATAATTTTAATATAATGAATATACTAATGGACTTCTCAAGACATTTTAGTAAGTATTGTCTGGTGATGAGGAGTAAAATCAGTTTGCGTTTTCATGACCTTTTTACCTTTAACACACAGTACAGATGGGTCAATGTAGATGTGGACAGATGGTCCTTGTACTGAACACAGATATAAACTGTTATTGAACTTATCTAACTTGCTAAAGCAGCAAAACATGTTTTAACTTTTTCTTCTTCCACATGTAGGGAGTTGTAACACTTGATCAGTTTTCACCTCAGATCAGTTTTAAATGATCTTTGCAAGGCTACTTTTTTTTTTTTTACCTCCCCCCTCCTGTAGTTTATTTGCCAACACTGGAACCCATTTTTTTCCCTTGTTGTATTAGGTGATTTTCAAGTATACGGTTAAAGGGACTTATTTTTGTCAGAGAACAAAGCAAAATCAGAAAATGGTCTTGCAAAACGACAGCACTGTGAATCTTTTAAAAGTTTGTCTTAGCAAGGGGAAATGTTTTTTTAGGATATTTAGGATTTACTTACTTGTAAAATAAAGCATGATGGTGTTGTGTGAAAACATTAAAGCTACAATCTGTAACCTTTAGTAATCAATCTAATGCTAGTAGAAGATGGGTTAGGTTTTATTTACAGATTAAAGAAAGACAGTAATTAACTAAAGTAATCCACCAAAATGTAATCATGTACTATCTTTCATTGATTGTTTATTTACACCTGTATAGTATGTAATGTTATATTTTATCTTATAATCTAAGGTCAACAGGAATGTTTTTTTTTCTAAGAGTATGATTGAAATATGAGTGGGGAATAACTATAGAAATGTCATAAGGAGTCATTGTCTTGGTCAGTTTTTGCACTTTATTGATGTCATCAGTTTTACCTTCAGCTTGTTTTTGTATTATATTATCAACAGCATGATGTGTCAGACTGATGTTAATCTTTCAACCAGCAGTTTTACAAAAAATTATTAAAACAACATATTGACATGTTTAATCAAACAAACAAAAATTAACTTGTTTTTTATTCGTGATTGTTTAATTTCAAACATGTATGGGTTATCTCGCTAAACACAATATAAGATAATGTGTATCACCTGAATTGCTTGAGACCACTTTTAATTTGCTTTTAAGAAGATAAATTAAAATAGTGAGTGGAGTAGTTGTTCAGCAGTTTTTCGTATTTTTGGAATATGTAAGGATCCATATTGGTGGTGGTATTGGTTGTCATTATCAGAATTCATGCATCTGTAACAATGTGAGCATTTTACTCTTAAAAAAAAAAAGAATAAAGTTATTTGATCCAATAAGGTTCTCTTTCTACATACTATTATTCCAGAACATAAAGGTTGCCACAGCTGAGAGCTGTGAGACCCCCCACAACAAACACCCTCCTCCTCCTTTGTAGCCAGCTGTGTTGTTATCATATGGTAAATGGTAAATGTTCTGCACTTATACAGCACTTTTCTACCTATTGGCACTCAAAGCGCTTTACACTGCTTCTTATTCACCCATTCACACACACATTCATACACCGATGGGGGAGCTGCTATGCAGCTGGCCAACACTCACCGGGAGCAACTAAGTTGGGGTTCAGTGTCTTGCTCAAGGACACATCGACATGTGAGCGGAGGAGCCGGGGATCGAACCAATAACTGTGAGATTGGTGGACGACCGCTCTACCTTCCTGCACCACAGTCGCCCCATCATACAACTTTAAATGTCTGACTATTTTGCTGAAATATCCCAAACTTTACCAACTCCCCTCAAGCTGTCAGCCTCTTAAGTATTAGACTTGTCAGGGCTTGCTGGGCGGGTCTGCCTGGATATCAGCTGTGGCAGCTTCGTGCCAGACTTCTATGGTAAACAACTTTTACCTGGGAAAACGGTTTTCTTAAACCCATTTTCGCAACATAACATGACTTACTGTCAAAATATTTCAAGCTTAGTCACCATTTTACACAGAAAAACCTCATGAGTAGCGTTTCTCTAACAAGTTTCTGGGAAGCTTGGAGATTCGGCTTAACTAACAACATTGCATCCACAAATATTAGAGAACAAGTTCAAATTTAACAAGAGGCTTTTAGTTCTTTAATATACTTTATTCTGTGCTGTAAACACAATACTGGGGATTAAGAATTATAGTTTATTTTAAGAATATAATCTATTCAATTCTATTCAACTTTATTTATATAGCACCAATTCACAACAAAGTCATCTCAGGGCACTTTACAGAATAAAGTCAAGATTATAAAGATGTAAAAAGAGAACCCAACAATTCCCCCTGGAGTAAACCATAGGCAAAGCTGGAGAGGAAAAACTCCCTTTAACGGAAGAAACCTCCAGCAGAACCAGGCTCAGGGTGGACGGCCATCTGCCTCGACCGGTTGGGGTGAGTGGAAAGGGGAGAGAGAAAAGAACAGAGCAACAAAACATCGGGCAGGTTGGTAGGACCAGTAGCTGCACGCTGGAAAACACACAGCTTCAAAGCCGGGGACACCTGCAGAAAGGGACAGAGAAGGACAAAGACAACTACGGAAGAGAATACACAGAGTTAATCACATACAGTGGTGACAATTGCGGGGTGAAAGGAGAGGAGAGAGGGTCAAGAGGAGGAAAGGAGCTCAGTGCATCGGGGGGTGGGTCCCCTAGCAGTCTAAGCCTATGGCAGCATAACTATGACTAACTATATGCTTTATTAAAGAGGAAGGTTTTAAGCCTAGACTTAAAAGTAGAGAGGTTGTAGAGATTTGTTTTATATGTGAATTAAATGACAAATCCTGATCAAAAAAACCTCCAAGGTTCCTTGCAGTAGTACTGGAGGCCAGACTTATTCCATCTAGAGTAACAATATGGTTGGACATCATATTTCTGAGCTTTTTGGACCCAAATACTATGACTTCAGTTTTGTCTGAGTTTAGAAGTAAAATAATTGTGGGACATCCAGGCCTTTATGTCATGTAGGCTTGAAGTTTTATTAACTGATTTTTTTCATCTGGTTCCATAGATAGATATAGCTGGGTATCATCAGCATAGCAGTGGAAATTTATGGAGTGTTTTCTAATTATGTTGCCTAAAGGAGACATATATATAAAGTAAAAAGTATTGGTCCTAACACAGAGCCTTGTGGAACTCCATAGCTAACCTTTGTGTGCATAGAGGATTCATCATTAACATGAACAAATTGAAATCTATCAGATAGATAAGATTTAAACCAACCTAGTGCAGTTCCTTTAATCCCAATTTCATGTTCCAGTCTCTGTAATAAAATGTTATGATCAATGGTATCAAATGCAGCACTAAGATCTAACAGAACAAGTATAGAGATGAGTCCATTATCTGAGGCCATGAGAAGATCGTTGGTGACTTTTACCAGTGCTGTTTCTGTACTATGATGAACTCTGAATCCTGACTGAAATTCTACATACAAATTATTCTTATAAAGGTGGTCACATAATTGTTTTGCAACTACTTTTTAAATTATTTTAGAAATAAAGGGGAGATTGGATATTTGTCTGTAATTGGCTAAGACACCTGGGTGCAGACAGGGTTTTTTAAGTAGTGGTTTAATTACAGCTGCCTTATAGGTCTGTGATACATAACCTGTTTCTAAAGATAGATTGATGATATCTAATACGAACGTATCTATTAAGGGTAAAGCTTCCTTGAGCAGCTTAGTTGGAATAGGGTCTAGCAGACAGGTTGTTGGTTTAGATGAGGTAATAATTGAAGTTAGCTCAGAGAGATCTATGGGTAAAAAGCAGTCTAACAGGGATTGGGGCCTTATTGATGATTCTAGCACTGTTGTACATGAAGATCTATTTGTAATATTTTGGGGGAGGATCTGCTGAGTTCTTTCTCTAATAGCTACAATTTTATTCATAAAAAAAGTCATGAAGTCATTGCTGCTCAGAGTTAAGGGAAAACTAGGCTCAACAGAACTATGGCTCTTAGTCAGCCTGGCTACAGTGCTGAACAGAAACCGGGGGTTGTTCTTCTTTTCTTCTATTAACGATGAATAATATGCTGTTCTGGCATCACAGAGAGCTTTTTTGTACATTTTTAAATTGTTTTTCCAGGCTAAATGAGATTCTTCTAAATTTCTGGAACGCCACTTCCTTTCTAACTTTCGTGTTGCCTGTTTTAAGTTGCATGTTCG
Organism: Channa argus; assembly: GCF_033026475.1. Lineage (NCBI taxonomy): Eukaryota > Metazoa > Chordata > Actinopteri > Anabantiformes > Channidae > Channa > Channa argus. The sequence continues at coordinate 4,904,746 of NC_090202.1, forward strand.
TGAACTATACCATGGAGACCACCTCTTCTGGTTTACTGACTTCTTTTTTAGAGGGGCAACACTATCGACTATTGTACGTAGTGAGGCTGCAGAATTGTCAACAAGATAATCAACTTGTGGAGGAGTAACATTAAGGAGACTACTTTCCATTGTATTAACATATGGTGAAGCAAATAATGAAAGAATAATTTCTTTAAATTTGTTGACATCTTTTTCACTTAAGCATCTGCTATAGTGGAATTATACCCTAACTGCTGTATAGTCCATTATTGTAAATTTAAATGTTGTTAGAAAATGGTCAGACAGAAGAGAGTTGAGCGGAAATATTAAATTATCCATTTCAATTCCATACGTAAGGACAAGGTCTAACGTGTGACTAAAACAGTGAGTGGGTTTATTTACATTTTGGGAAAAACCAATTGAATCTAATAATGAATTAAACGCAGTGCTCAGGCAGATACTGTCAGCATCTACATGAATGTTAAAATGACCCACTATAATGACTTTATCTGTACTAAGCACTAAATCAGATAGAAAATCAGAAAATTCAATCAAAAACTCTGAATAAGGGACTGGAGGACGGTACACGATAACAAATAATAGTGGTTTCTGAGTTTTCCAGTTTGGGTGTGAAAGGCTAAGAGTAAGAATCTCAAATGAGTTATAACTATGTTTAGGTCTGGGGTTTATTGGTAAGTCGAGTGGAAGATTGCTGCTACTCCTCCACCTCGGCCTGTGCTTCTAGGAACATGATGATTAATATGACTTTGGGGGGTTGACTCATTTAGACTGACATATTCTTCCTGCTGCAACCAAGTTTCAGTGAGACAAAATAAATCAAATTAATGAAAACGGGCATCATTAACTCCCACGTGAATAATGATATTACTGTATTTACATTTATCTTTAGCCAGGAGTTTCAAATATGATTCATAGTCGCCCGCTCTGGCCCCAGGAAGACAATCTATAACATTTCGAATTTCATCTGCAGAAGAAATAGTATAAAACATAAAAGGGATAAATATTTGTTTTAATATATTTTGAATAAGTTTTGTTCCATTGGAGGGTTTGACGCTGCATATTCACTAATAGCAATCAGTGAAAGTCAAAACAAGTGTATGGCAGCAACCTGAAGTGATTTAAGTCAAATGTTTGTGGCTATGCAAGTGAAACACACTTGACCAGTTCTTTCATTAAAGAACTGGTATTATGCCACTGGTATTTTAAACTACTTAATTTAAAGTATCTTGATAAATACTTTTTGGTTCAGTTCCTCTTGTGTGTATTTGCAGTTGTGCATTCTTCAGTGTCGAAAAAGTAAACCCTTGTAATAATTGTAAAACGAGACTGTAAGAGGTTTTCTGCTCAAAGTTTTTTGATGAGTGAAGTTAAAGCCAGGACATAAAGTGTACTGTCAATGCAAGATTCTATTAGGCAGAGCATCCATGAAATGAAATACACCTCCAAAGGTGGTTAACAATGACCAAGTTAAGATTGTGTATGACTTCCAGATACAGACCGACAAACTGGTAATGGCCAAACAACCAGACATAGTAATGGTGGACACACAGAGGAAGTAGGCTGTGGTGATAGAAGCTGCCGCAAACTGGGAGAGTGCTACTAGTGTGTTAATAGCAATACAAACTTACTGTACTATGGGGAATACTTTTTCATTTAACTTTTTATAATAACTTTTCATATAACTTTTTAGTTGTACTTTCTGTTGCACTTAATTAGAGCAAATTCATAATTTCTGAGCTTGTGTCTCCACTGTGGTTTTGTGACTTAAATTAATTCACGTGTCAAAACGTGTCTTTCAATGCATTCCAATAGTAGAATGAATAGAAATGTCAGCTTGTAGTGTCAGTGCTCGTCCAAAGGTCACATGAAGGGTATAAAGTAGTATTACTACTATTTCAGTATCAACATTCTTGCCAGATTATATTGTTTTACATAAGCAGCATGTTAAGTGAATATCCATATACTTGACAAATAACCTTTTTTGGTTTCTTCTTTTTTTCCTTTATCTTTCAGGGGCACCGGGGTATGCAACCTCTATTCTGCTAAACTCTTGGCACACTGGCCCAACAGGGCATCTTGAACCCCGACAGTAATGTTCTGAGTTTGTTCAGGTTTGACTTTGTCATAGAGAGACCATCATTTTAGTGTTTTTATCTCTCTCAGGATGATTCAGACCTGTTATGTAAAGCATCTTATGTTTTGTGTGGGGTAAAATGCCTGATTTGCTGTCAGGTATATATTGCAATCAGCACAAAAGCATTAGGTGAACATTAGCTGGTTTCTGTGAAACTTCCATTGTTTGTTACATTGGAGTAACAAATAGTCCTCAGTTGTGTGTGTGGGGATCCAGATATACAATCCTATGAATATACGTTAGAAATATAATAAACTGTTGCTGTTTCCTGCCCGTTCAAATGGACTAATATTATTATAGAATCCCAGTCCCTTAATAAGTGTTTTTAGTTTGTTTTTGTACTATTTAGGAAGCAGTGTTACAGTTCAGGTACTAGTAGTACTTGCTTTGTATACAGTCTTACAAAAGACCTTATTGCCATTGGCTTTGTTGTATCAGCTTGGAGTTAGAAAGTCAAGTATGAATCAGTAACCACAAGTATCCAAAATTCCACATGAAAAATCTGTTATTTTCACTCAAGAAAAATAAAAAAATAAAAAAGAGGTCTCACTCTGTTTTGACAGTGTTTTGGGCTACAGTCCACTTTGGATTTTACAGATTGATCCCTCTCAATGTGTATATATACAGTACAGTCTTTGGCACCAACAGTGATGTTCAAACCTGCTTCTCGACTAATGTGCAGAGAATAAACCCACTGACAAACATTTAATTTGTCCTGACATGAATTAAAATCATGGATATGACCCCATTGGCTGATCTGAACTGCTGTTTCACAATGTAGGGAGCAAATAAGTAGTCTACAGGCATGGTAGAGTGAGGGGAAGTAGTCCTCTAAATATACTCCAAATATACTTTATACACTATATATAAATTGTGTGTATGGGAAACACTGCACAAGTTCTGAAGTAACTTACATAAAAAGTTACTTAAATTAACTTGGAGCCATTGTTAACCTGCTTTATGTATATACTCTATATGTCTCACCCTCAGACCTTAGTGAAAGTGTCAGAAGTCAGATTCTTATTCTAAGCAAAGAGGGACGTTCTTAGTGTCGAACCATCCAAAGCCTCATTAGGCACCAAATGTTACTACACACCATCAGAAGAAAATGTCAACTTTAGAAACACAGAATTTGTTAAATTGTTTATTTTATTTTTAAAATAAAGAGCACATAGCAGTTATCCCTGGTGTTTGCTACATTCTTGTATGTTGCTTTGAATAAAAGTGTCTACTTAATTATAATTGTAAAGATACTACAGTCAGCAGCAGTGCTATTACATCTTTCCTTCAGTAGCAGTGATCTTAGAGGACTAGTTATCTCTCAAAGCCAATTGCGTGCGTTTGGCTTAGTTTCCCTCTTTTGAGAAGCAATTAAGACAATACTCAGAATAAAACATATTGATGCATAGCTCCAATGACAAGTTGGCCACTATTATACTTGGTGTTATAGGCATATTACTTGTGTTCACCTGTTACTTATATACTATGAGTAACATGAAGTTGATTTAGTTGAACGAGCCTGTAATCAATTGATCAAACCCATCTGATTGTCAAAAGAAGGCATATTGCAATGTTTCATACAAAAAGTTTGTGCCAGAAATTTGTTGAGTTTTATGTGGACCCCACCTGCTGTAACGAATATTCTATTTACCACCTGAGCACTATATGATCCCTTTGAGTATCAGTAATTTGTAGCCAAATATATTTAGAGCAATAATTTTAATATACTGAATATTTTAATGGACTTCTCAAGACATTTTAGTAAGTATTGTCTGGTGATGAGGAGTAAAATCAGTTTGCGTTGTCATGACCTTTTTACCTTTAACACACAGTACAGATGGGTCAGTGTAGATGTGGACAGATGGTCCTTGTACTGAACACAGATATAAACTGTTATTGAACTTATCTAACTTGCTAAAGCAGCAAAACATGTTTTAACTTTTTCTTCTTCCACATGTAGGAAGCTGTAACACTTGATCAGTTTTCACCTCAGATCAGTTTTAAATGATCTTTGCGAGGCTACTTTTTTTTTTTTACCTCCCCCCTCCTGTAGTTTATTTGCCAACACTGGAACCCATTTTTTTCCCTTGTTGTGTTAAGTGATTATCAAGTATCACAAAGTGCTCTAGCAAAACGACAGCACTGTGAATCTTTTAAAAGTTTGTCTTAGCAAGGGGAAATGTTTTTTTAGGATATTTAGGATTTACTTACTTGTAAAATAAAGCATGATGGTGTTGTGTGAAAACATTAAAGCTACAATCTGTAACCTTTAGTAATCAATCTAATGCTAGTAGAAGATGGGTTAGGTTTTATTTACAGATTAAAGAAAGACAGTAATTAACTAAAGTAATCCACCAAAATGTAATCATGTACTATCTTTCATTGATTGTTTATTTACACCTGTATAGTATGTAATATTATATCTTATCTTATAATCTAAGGTCAACAGGAATGTTTTTTTTTCTAAGAGTATGATTGAAATATGAGTGGGGAATAACTATAGAAATGTCATAAGGAGTCATTGTCTTGGTCAGTTTTTGCACTTTATTGATGTCATCAGTTTTACCTTCAGCTTGTTTTTGTATTATATTATCAACAGCATGATGTGTCAGACTGATGTTAATCTTTCAACCAGCAGTTTTACAAAAAATTATTAAAACAACATATTGACATGTTTAATCAAACAAACAAAAATTAACTTGGTTTTTATTCGTGATTGTTTAATTTCAAACATGTATGGGTTATCTCGCTAAACACAATATAAGATAATGTGTATCACCTGAATTGCTTGAGACCACTTTTAATTTGCTTTTAAGAAGATAAATTAAAATAGTGAGTGGAGTAGTTGTTCAGCAGTTTTTCGTATTTTTGGAATATGTAAGGATCCATATTGGTGGTGGTATTGGTTGTCATTATCAGAATTCATGCATCTGTAACAATGTGAGCATTTTAGTCTTAAAAAAAAAAAAGAATAAAGTTATTTGATCCAATAAGGTTCTCTTTCTACATACTATTATTCCAGAACATAAAGGTTGCCACAGCTGAGAGCTGTGAGACCCCCCACAACAAACACCCTCCTCCTCCTTTGTAGCCAGCTGTGTTGTTATCATATGGTAAATGGTAAATGTTCTGCACTTATACAGCACTTTTCTACCTATTGGCACTCAAAGCACTTTACACTGCTTCTTATTCCCCCATTCACACTCACACACACTCTCACACCGATGGGGGAGCTGATATGCAGCTGGCCAACACTCACCGGGAGCAACTAAGTTGGGGTTAAGTGTCTTGTTCAAGGACACATCGACATGTGAGCGGAGGAGCCGGGGATCGAACCAATAACTGTGAGATTGGTGGACGACCGCTCTACCTTCCTGCACCACAGTCGCCCCATCATACAACTTTAAATGTCTGACTATTTTGCTGAAATATCCCAAACTTTACCAACTCCCCTCAAGCTGTCAGCCTCTTAAGTATTAGACTTGTCAGGGCTTGCTGGGCGGGTCTGCCTGGATGTCAGCTGTGGCAGCTTCGTGCCAGACTTCTATGGTAAACAACTTTTACCTGGGAAAACGGTTTTCTTAAACCCATTTTCGCAACATAACATGACTTACTGTCAAAATATATCAAGCTTAGTCACCATTTTACACAGAAAAACCTCATGAGTAGCGTTTCTCTAACAAGTTTCTGGGAAGCTTGGAGATTCTTAAAACAACCCCCGGCTTAACTAACAACATTGCATCCACAAATATTAGAGAACAAGTTCAAATTTAACAAGAGGCTTTTAGTTCTTTAATTCCCTCTTATTTATTCTGTGCTGTAAACACAATACTGGTGATTAAGAATTATAGTTTATTTTAAGAATATAATCTACTCAGAGGAACTAGGCTGTGGTGATAGAAACTGGGAGAGTGGCTTGAGCAGATTCCAGGAATAACATCTGAGACCTCTGTCCAGAAGAGTGCAGTCCTATAGGAACAGCTATGACGCTGTACAGGACCCTCAAGCTCCCAGGCCTCTGGCATAGAGGACCAAACTTGAAGTAAATTGTATAGTTAATTTGTTTTTGCTGTTTGGGTTTAAGAGCAAAGATGATAATACCATAATATAAATTAACTATTCAGTTATGTGTCAGAAAAGACTTAAAACTATGAATCTACTTTAATGTTGCCTAACAAATCCAGCACTTACTGAATAAAGAGAGAGGATGAGGGCTGCTATTTCAACTGATGAGACCACATTTAAACTCTTTGGACAGAACTCCAACCTTTATTTGTGGTGAACACTGCTCATCACCTGCTATTACTGCCTCTTTAGTGAAGCATGGTGGAGGCAGCATCATGTTGTGGTGGTTCTTTTGATTTATTCGTGCAGCTTAACATACAGGAAATGACAATTATTGTGTAATAAAAAATTAGAGTAATGTGAGATAGGAGCAGCACTACGCTGTTTTTAGGGTAACAAATGTATTGTTAAGAACATTGGATGAATTTGGCAAAGAATGGTTGTCTTACTGTTCAATGACAAACAGTGTGAATTCCTTCTACATATATATGTTTGTATTAGCTTTTTGTTTGAAGAGATTATGGGTTATTATGACAAATTACGGTACTGTAGATAATTTGTAATTTTAACCTCTAAAATCTGTTTTGTTGCTTCAAAATAAAAGTTAGAGGAAAACAAAGCAATGTTTGTGATCAGCTTTCTAATTTCTAGTATTAGAAAATTTGAAAATCATGGTGCCCTGAGGATGAATTCTGCTCCCCCAACCTTTAATCTGTTTATGTATAAAATATCTAGACAACTGTGGCTCTTGAACCCGTCACCTCTTCCAGGCTGATGTTACTGATGCTGATTTATTGCCACATCACTTCAAACACGTTGAACCTCTCTGATAACCCGTGTGGTTTTTCAGGAAGCAAAACATGAGGGCAACTTTATACTGATTCACTTGTATGAGGTGATGCCAGCTGGAACATATGAAGAGTTCCCTGCAAGACGCTCGTACAGACACAGACATTATTACAGATTATATTTGTTTTTTAATTCTTTTAAAGTTCTGTAGTGAACATCATAAGTGCCCTTTGGTGAAGATGTACTTTTTAGTAAGATTTGAATGGAGTGATTTCACTTGTAATGCAGTATTTGTATTTGGGTATTTACTATTTTTTACAAAGGATGTGAATACTCCTAGCACTGCTGTTCTATTTTTTATCTTCATCCATCTGTTCTCATCATCCTTTCAGCTGCTGGGACACTTTGACTTTCCTCTATGGGACCAGTGCGCTTTTAGAGTGCACTTGTTATGCACAACGTCCGCAAACAACATCAAATCCACATGGAACATTGTCAATCAACTATTAATCAGAAACAAGAAAAAACCTTTCTTTTCACTTGAATGAATTTATCAGAGATTTTCAGGTAGAATTTTTAGAATGACAGTGCCCCTGTAAGGTACAGGTTGAGCCACCACAATTAGATGAAGAACGAGATATTATTAAAGAAATTTGAAATAAAAACATTTCAGATGATCATGATCAGTAGTTTATTAGTTCAATGGCTAAAAGTATCTAATTATATGGTAGAACCTCTCATTCATATCCTTGGGAGATCCAGAATATTCCTAATGATCCTATAAAGGCCACAGTTATACCTTTATTATATGTCGGTTATCCTGGTAATCGTACAAATTATTGTCTTGTGTCTACTTTATCTTGTTTCTCAAAAATATGGGAAAAATAAATAAGAATCCTTAAGCATTCAAATGAAAGAAAAAAATTTAAGAGCACCATTATGGATATCAAAAAGGATATTCTATGCATATGGCTGCTTTACAACTTGTTCATAAAATACAGTTGAATTTAATGATCCTTCAGCTCAGTTGGTCCCAGCTATATGTCGAAGTGTCTCTGGGCAAGACACTGAACCCCCAACAGCCCTCTCCCATCCCTGGCTATGCGGTGCCGGTCCAAGCCCGGTAGAAATTGGGGAGGGTCGCGTCAGGAAGAGCATCCGGCATAAAAACTGTGCCAAATCAACATGCGGACAACAGTCCACTGTTGCGACCCTGATCTCACTGGATAAGCCGAAAGGACAAAAAATAAATAAATTAAACTTAAAAAGTCCAATTTCGTAATATTGACAGAAAAGGGCAGCAAGTATAGTAATCATGCTAAGGTATGATGGATGGTGAGCAGATTACCATGTGTTTTTACACTCATTTCTGAGGAAAACTAACTGATAAAATATTACATAGGAAAAACATATTGGCTTTGTTTACATTATAAAATCATCAGGAATCCTCAGCAAACTAGGTAGTAGTTATGATTTTATGATCCTTACTTGACTTATGGTAATATTATTTAAAAAACACACCCCTCTAATTTCTGTAATAAGCATGGAGTGCAAAAGAGATTTATAAGTTAAGAGATTTTTACAAACTCCAAAATCTTTCTGCTCCACTTTTTAGAAGCTTAATATTCTCTCAGTATAAAATATAAAATATTTTCATATATATAAACACACATATATGAAAATATATGTACATGTACTTCCATGTCCATATCACAGGCTCTCCTATCTTCTTTTATGGTTGTTTTATACGTAATCCAGTATTTTCTATCAGACATTGTGGTGGACAGATATGGAAAATATTGCCAAAAGCTCATTATCCTTAGAGAGAAACTGTCAATACATTTGGTTTAGGATATAGTTTGTTTCTTATACTATTAAAATTGTTGTTGTTGTTTTTTTGGGGGGGGGGATTATAATTGATAATGAATTGTAGGTTTTTGTTTGATGTGTTGTTTTGATTAAAGTGATGAAAGTTTGTGTTGTGTGCATGTTTAAAGCCATCAGCTTCTACTGCAGGCTGCTACTATGTGCAACAAAATTAAACATACACATCCTCACACTTAACAGTCAATTCACATCACAGTGGAATATTACACATGGCATTTTTAAAGGCAGTCGTCCACAGAGCACAGGGTCAGTTGTTCGATCCCCGGTCCCGGCTATACGTCGAAGTGTCTCTGGGAAAGACACTGTACCCCTAACAGCCCATTCTTATCCCCAGCTGTGCAGTGCCGTGAAAAAAAAAAACAGCTGCCAGGCTCCACTGTCTTATTCTAAGCTTAGGACGACACCTGGTGGCAATGAAGCTGAAGGGACAGTATTTTACTGGAATCTTCTACGTGAAACAAGGCATAAATTAACTTCCCTGAAGACATTATTTTTAAAGCTTGTGAGTAGTAGTTGTTAGTAGTTAATTTGTCATCATTTGTGTATCTTGTTTATACATTTGTATTGCACATTAAAATATATCACATACGTTTAATAAACCTATCATTTCCATATAAATAATAAAATTCATATAGTTTATGCGATGTTTATGTGATTATAATGTAACGGCAAATCCATCATTTATAGTTAATATGCTGGCATATACCTTACGTCTAGTATAAATATATACTCTATAGTCGTTTATCCTTTTTTTTTAGCGTCTAGCTCATATAGCTTTATGTCATTTACAGACCTGTGTAAGTTACAAAAAATAAATGAATTACAACATATTATCTGAAATATTTCAGTGTTATAGTGAAAAATTTTCAAACCAGATAAATCACAGGGCACCCCCGGTCCCGGCTGTATGTCGAAGTGTCTCTGGGCAAGACACTGAACCCCTAACAGCCCATTCCCATCCCCAGCTGGGCAGTGCCGGTCCAAGCCCGGTAGAAATTGGGGTGGTTTTCGTCAGGAAGGGCATCCGGCATAAAAACTGTGCCAAATCAACATGCGGACAATGATCCGCTGAGGTAACCCTGAACTCACGGGATAAGCCGAAAGGGAAAAAAAATAAATAAATAAAAATAAAAATAACCAACAGAGCATTTCAGTTGCTTTTTAAGTTGTATCAAATAAATAGAAAGGAGACTCTACAGATTTAGTGGCATTCTCTATCAACCCACTACTTTTTCATTCTGATAGTTCACTTGCATCTCTCCTCCTGCTGCAAGTATTGTGTGATATTGCCTCATGCACTTGAAAGGCCTACGACTGCTAGGAGAGATACAAGGAGATTTCACTCTCACACACACACACACACATTCACAAGCTGGAAGATGAGATAGGCAACTTATTTTGTCTGTTGACTGCCGGAGCTTGATACAGCTCCACTCACCCCCAAGGATCAATCATCGTGCAGAACAGAGTGTTTAAATGTTGTCTGAAAAAACAATGAATGGTGGCCCCCATTGTTTTGCTATTTTGACAAGCTGACGCTATATCTAGCTCCTGAATCTAAAAGGACAGCAGCTTGTATTGAAACGGAACAGTCAGCTATCAATCAAAGCAAGACCTTGATGTGCTGCCAACCAGTGGTGAATCTTGGGAAATAAGTGGTGGACTGCATTGCAGCCCTGGAACAAACAGTTAAAGGGTAAGGCAGAGAGATGAGGGGAGGGGTGGTGGGTTTATTCTGCATCTTTAGCTCCTAATCCTACTGTTTTTTTATTCAGTGTGAGCGCTGTTCTTGGTGCAGGTCATGGAATTTGTGAGGTGCTTTAATGGCAGCAGAATGAACACATAAAAAACAGCATGCTGTGAAAAACAGTCCACAGGCAGAGATGAATGATACTACATAATTTCTTTTTATTTGGCTGTAATTTACCTGATGTAGAATTTCCTGACAAAGACATTGATTATGAAAAGGAACCTGAATTTCAGATACATCAAATTGATTAATTGAAAACAAAATTCTCATTAAGTCGTACCATTACCCAACAATTTATTGTTGCGTCAACAGGTGATTGTTTGATCGCAAAATACAGCTGAGAGAAGAGAAAGCAAAGAAGCCGGTGAATGTTTCCGTTTCTCCAAGCGGAAAAGCAAAACCTGAGCATGAATCACGGATGGCGAGAATTCGAGAGCAAAGTCGCCAGCTGATGAGAAGAAGAAAGTAAACTCAGTTAAACTGACGCGGTGATCTTGAAGCCATGCAGTTAACAGAATATTGCCTTCAAATAACACTCGCACATGCTTTTCCAAAATCAAACATGCATTGGGTATTTCAGTGGGGTAAAGAAGTGTAAATACTCAACATTTTAGCAATACAGATTCCTAAATGTTTCTGATGATGAATATTTGTGGAGCATTTTACACAAGTTTTCCAGCAATCCCTTTATTCAGTAGATTGTTTAAGCAAATGATAAATGAACATTATTAAGTGAAAATAAAATAGAAAATATATATTTAATAGTTATGCGTCTGCCTCGATGCTGCCAATGTGTGTCACAAAAACCACAGGAAATTTTAATCACTACTAATTCGAAGAGCATTTTGTAAACGATAAAATCGTTGCAAGCGTAAAACTCAGTCATCATCACAAGGCTGTGAGTGCAGTTCAGATCACAGTGGTCACGGACAAGTTCAGCATCTCCTTTAGAAGCCACCTCACTAAGGCTTGTTATAGTGTAGTCACCCATTTGGAAACGTCCTTTCTGTCGAAAGCTGTTTTTTTTGGCCATCCTCTAGGAACAAATTTTTTTATATGTGTGTTTTTTTTGTTAGAAAAGAACTACCAAAATCATGCAACTATCATTTCATTTTTGTGAGACAAAAACCAGTGGATTCCCCTCTTGGTGCTGGTTGGGAGGTTTGAAGGTGAGGTCAGCGTGGGAGTTTTAGGCACTGCCATCCTGTTTGAGCCGCTGACTGCGAGCCTTGTAGACCTCGATCAGCAAATCTTTGACGTACTGGATTTCTCGCTCCACAGACTCTGCTTTGTCACGAAGCTCCCGGTTTTGCCCCTCGAGGCCATGTAGCTCCTCTTCCAGAGAGTCCAGCTCCGCCCTCTTACGCAGCCTATACCTGCAACAAGAACGATTGCGTTTCATTGGTTTCGCAGGTTTTCAAGTGAAAGTGACCTTTGAGCTGTTTAGAGTGGATTAACACCCCACAGTTCAGACATCCTTCCTTTAAGACATTGATTTGGTGTTTATTTTACCTACTTCAGTGTTTATGAATGTTATATTTTTACCATAAAAACATTTTTTGTGCTTGTTATTTTACACAGAGGTGAGTTAACAAACCAGAAATGGTGGTTAGGTGGGGCTGGATTTGGCTATGAGTGAGGGACTTTCCACTCCTCTTCCACACTCTGCATGACATTTTAAGCACTTGGGTGGCTGGGTTTTGTAACACTCCAGTCATGTTAAAGTGTCCAAAACAAATTTTTAGTGTAATTTAATCGATTAATAGATAAGCTTAAATAAATAAATAAATAAATAAATAAATATCATCAATATTTATCCCACAACATTAGAAAATAGCCTTGCCTACCAATGCTTGTGAATGTTCAAATGTGTTTTATTGAACATAACTGTCCTGACAGGCTAAAAATGACAGTACCAACAAAAAACATATATATTGTTTATTGAGTTTTAAGAGAAAAAGAAGAAAAAGCAAGATGATAAAAATCAAAAAGAATGAATCAATGTTTTACCTGTGAGCAGCTGTTTTGTTCTGGTCTCTCTTCTTCTGCTTCCTCTCTCCACTGCTGCTTTCCAGAGACACGGCACTCATCACCAGAGATGGTTTCATAGAGCAGGGCTCATCCTTTAGCCTGTGGGTGGGGCGGTGGATGGGGGTGCCCATCAGCGGCCCCTCGCCCTCACCTCTGGACAGACATTCGTAGCTTTGGTCTGCAAGGCATTCTGGATAGAGGTAGTGGCCATGTTGGGGCTCTACAGCCTGTGCTTGTGATGGCTGATCTAGGTCACCTATAAAGCTATGGTAAGGCTCTGTGCTGGCCATGGATTGATGGAAGTAGCCATCACCGGCCACCATTGTCTCTTGGGGAATACTTCCAGAAAGTCCTCCATCTTTGTTGCAGTGTAAGACATCAAGCCCTGTGCTGTCGTAACTTACATTGACCTTTACATTGTGCATCAACTGTCCCTCTCGCTTATGGTGGCTATCATATGAGCCCCCAAGACAAAAACCTCGAGCAATCTCTTCGCTACAAAACATTCCTTCAGAAAAACAATAACTGTCCTCTTCCTTCAACGATAAAGCACATTCTCTCACCTTCTTAACACTACCAAGGCTGTTCTTACTCACTGTCTTCAGTGTGGAGTAGTGGTTCACAGACAACTCTGTGCTTCCTGAGTAACTTCCCCTGGAGCCCCATGTATCAAGTCCAACTTCCTCCCCAACTTTCACAGCTTCACTGATGATTCTTCGCCCGTTATTGTGGTGGTAGCGGTGATGGTAGCTGTAAGGAGCGGGTCGAGCAATTTTGGTTCTTCCGATAGGACCACCACAGAAGCTGGCCAGGTCCAGTTCCCCTGTTGCCAAGGTAACAACCACAGGGCTGGTTTCTGATTGGCTGGTCCCATATGAGCCATAGGGTAACTGATAATAAGACTGGGAGCCCATGGCTTGGGCACCCTTGTCACATTTTGAGGATTTGTCCAACTTGTTTGTTGTAGATGTGGAGGTGGACTCAGAGCGGAAGTAGTCCTCCAGCTGAGCCAGCTCCTCCTGCAATAGAGAGGTCATGACCTCCAGATCTGAGGGCACCTTGACATCTTGTTCTAGTGGCGAGGGTGGAAGTGATGAGCTTGGGGAAGACTCGGTCGTCGACACAAATGAAGACAAATCAACTTTTTCCGTCATCCAATCTGAGTGACCATCACCTATAAAAGTTAAAAATAATAACCATATAAAACACGGTAAGTAAAACAATCCATTGTTTCATTCAGGCGCTTGTTTAGAGTAACTGAAATAAAAAGTACAAGTTCAGAAAAAAATCTTTAATCACTCATGGTGTAGAGGATAAACGTTAAAAAAATCTTAAGTTAAAATCAAGCAATACATCCAAAAAAATCCAAGTGAACAACTAACCGATCATCTGAAAATGATTGAACAGCATCGTCTGCATTCGATAAATATCCACTTAGCTGTACTCACTGTACGACATTAGCCCCGTGCTGCACTGCGGCTCCAACCTCGGGATGTGGAAAAATAAAAAAGCGTCTTGGCAAAACTCACCAATTAAGTGCTGCTTCTCCGCTGGCTCCACCCCTGTCCCGGGCCGTGATTGGCTGTGGCTGCTAGCCTGTCGGAGAAGGGGAGCGCCAAGCTCGCCTGTGGAAATGGGAGGAATTTTGCTGCGAAGGATCGATGCCGCCATTATGTCGTCTGCTTCGATCAAATTTTTCAAAAGCACAAATTGTGCACTGAATGGATAAAAGAGCAGTGAAAGACCTGTGGAAGGATATTAAGAAAATATACGCATGTCACATTTATTCATTCTTTATGCCCTTATTTATGCCCCAAAATGCTCAATTTTGAATTACAAAATTTGATATTTACTCAAAATAAATTGATAAACTACTCAAAAGATTAGAAAACTTAAATATTAAATATTGGAAAATTAAAACAACAAAATTACTTTGTTTTTAAGATTTACTGAGTTCAAATTAACCCCATTCACCTGTCACCTCATGTAGTGAAGGAATTATTAAATGACGTCAGAACAGTTCATTTTCAAGCAATAATGTGAACCAACTTTAAAAAAAACAATAAGCTATGCTAAAATAATAATTTACAAATACATAATAAAAACTTTTAAGTCACTTAAAAACTTTTACACACAAAGTTATTTTACACTATGTACGTGATATAAACCTTTTAAAAACGTTTTAAAAACCTTATAAAAAAGCAGAAAACAAAGTTCAACATTTTTTCACATGAAAAATCAACTTTGATATGGCCCCTTTAAAGTAGCAATATTGTCTCAGAAAGCCATGTAAATTACAGAAATTAATACCTGAAGTCGCAAACACAATATATCGGCTAAATTGGTTCTTAAACAGTGTCTGAGCTGTTTTGTTAGCTAAAAAAAACAAATGATACTGCGATTTCCTCGGATCCCGAAGCTGGAAAACAGTTTACTTACCCCATAGTTTCTGAATATTCTTGTAAAGTGCGTTGCAGGAGCAAAGCACACGAAGCTTTACGACGAGCAGGAGGACGGTCACAGTTTACAAAGCCATGTTTTTCCCTTTTGGAAGTGACGGACTCTTCATGAAGGGCTTTTTCGACGAACAGAATAGCAGACAGAAAGTTTTTAAATCCGCTACTTCTGCAACTCCTAAAACGCCAGGACCGGATCACAGCAGACCAAATTAATCCGCAGTTTACAGAGTTCACCCGGCCGTTACGTCATCAGTGTGGGGACTTTCCCATTATTTAGAGAGCAGGGCGTGTGTGTGTGTGTCTGCTAAATACACTCCTCCTAACGGGTCCTGTCGCAGAGTGTTTTATCTGCTTTATTTAATTTTGCTTTATCTTTGTGTTGCTTTTTAATAAGAACCCTCTCGGAAAAAAATCATAGAAAAACTATCTCTCCTACTTGAAAAAACAATCTTAAAAGTCTACAAAGTCCCTCTTTGTGTCATACACTAATATATCCGAGAACAAAGCAGCATGTTAAACACGATATGAAAAGCATAAACACATCTGTAAACAAAAACCGGGCTGTGCTCAGCTTTTACGGTACAGTCGGCACTACTTCTCGGTGAGCCCTAGCGTAAGGACACCGTGTTGCAGTTCGAAGGTGTAACTTTAGTTGCAGCCCTGTTGCATCAGATCCGCAGGGGATTCGCTGAGCGTTGTAACAATGTGGCCACACCATTGGCTTGTCTGCGGGAACTTTTCTATTTCTATTGGCCTACTATCGCTCTCACACTGATTGCTAATCATTACACATTAGCACCGACCAGGGATTGGAGAAAAGTGTGTTATAACCAGTGATAGCGTGGCGAAAAAGCAAACTCGGCTTCCAGGTGGGAATATAATCAGTCAAATATACGCTTGAAATTAATTATACTTGCATATGTAACTATTTTCTGCATGGTGTAGTACAACATCACTTCCATTGGCTTGTACCATCTACTTGTGAATCTTTGTGTGTAAGTTTACCAGAAATAAACTAATTTCATACTGGTTGAACCCACCAAAAGTAATAGGTGGGGGGGGGGTAATTATCTTAATACAAATGTAAATTAAGAACTTCTGGTGGCAAAGTGCATTTTAAACAAAGTATTAAGAAGAGATGTTGTATATACACATTTCTTCATCAGATGCGTATGTAAAAAATGAACCGTACATTACATTTTAAGACTGGCTTCATGGTTGCCTGTGGGTAAATACCCTATCTCCACTCACCCACACCATAGGAGCATATTTTTACACAACATACAGTAACATTCATGTGGACCTTGGACATTTTGAATCCATGTGTGAGCACTGAGCAGATCACAGTGAATATACAAAGTCTTCACAAACACACATTTTATTTAAATGTGCAGCTCTTAAAAGTGTAGTATCCAAACAGTTACAGATTTAACTCACATTCTTTGGCTTTAAATGTACATCAACTGATATTTGCAGTCAGTGATTAGTATTTATTCAGATTATTAGACAGTAGCTTCAACAGAGAACTCATTCTAAAGACTCTGAGGCCACGAGAGCATCTCAGCATCACATAAAAAGTCTTGGTTTTATTTTGTCTGCTTTTGTGTAGAGTAGATCCTTTTTAGCCTATAATTGCAAGTATTATGTCTTGGAATCAAATCTTCGACGTTACCGTAGAAGCTGGGTGTCACCCACAGCAGCATTTCTGTACAAACAATGATGTTAGTTGCTGAACTATAAAGTCTATAAATCTAATAATTATAATAAATAAGAATTTATAACAACATAATGTAATCGTAACTGGTCATTATTATATTGGCTACACTGTAACTCCCACTGTGGGTGTCCAGAGCTAGAGTATAAACAGACAAGAAATGACAATATAGTGAAAACACAGTTACGATGCTATTTCAAATAAAGCTACATGCTAAATGTTTCCTAATTTCCATTCATGTCCACAATTACATCACATAGTGAACTCACTCAACAAAAATTAAAGTAGGTTGTCCATCCTTGCTCTTACGACTATTAAATAAGAATTGATTTGCAATGCTAATCATTAACCCAGTTTACATATTCAAAAACAAAGTGAAAACTGATATCAATCACTTAATTTGATCAGCACTTTATCACACAAAAACACTGCCTCAAAAACACTGTAGTAAACCAAGTCAGATGTAAGCAAATTAATATACGACATTTACATGTAGAAGAGCATGACCTGACATTCTAAAAACAAAAGTACTATTACAGTACACAAAAACTAAAAGAAAGACCAATGATACCAAATTTAAAGTGCAGCACAAAATGCTGATAATAAATCATGAGCTTCAAAAGGTCCTTGTAACAGGAAGAAAAAAATCTTAATGCTAAAACATAATAGTCCACATACAAGAAGACTCAATATGAGCAAACACACTGGAGGACACAGTAAAAAGACCTTTACACAAGTTGTGTCAGGACAACAGCCATGTAACCCAATCTAATCCAGCTGGACCTTGATTTTAGCCTTATTCTTTTAGGTCTGAGGGTGAAGCTTAAGGCCCTCGTACCCTACATATGATTTATAGATTTTCCAGCAAGACAAAGATCATGATTAATATAGACTGTCACACACATTGATCATACAAATAAACTGAAGACATATTTGCTTCAGTTCACACAGCGCCCCTTTCCTTTAGTCCTGCTTGAATAAATGAACCTACTCTAATAATCAGCTACAGGCTGAAACACTATGTCTCAATCAGGATTATTTCAGTTAAAATAATTTTACAAACAATGATAAACTCTCATCATTTATAACATTTTCTAAGTCAATTTGCAGACTTATTCATATTTCACCTGAAGCTGCCTTGTTTATAATTTTCTTGCTGCACGGAGCAACTGCTCCTCCATCCTGCAAGTAGACAGGTAGCAACTCTGCACTTTCTAAAGTCTTATGTGTTAATCTAAAGTGAACTACTTTGGGTGCAAAATTTGGAATTTATATACAGGAATTCACTGTGTGATCATTAGAGATGTTGCAGAATGGTGATTGCGCTATGAATTGATATATAACGAGACTTAAAATGATCACAGATTTGAGTCCCTTGGGCTGAAGTATTATCCTTTAAATTCAATTTGTAAAATAATGTTCACAACCTTGTCATGCTCACACTCTCACCTGGAAAAAAAAAAAAAAAATTCTGTAACCAAAAGAATACGAAGCAGGCCTGAGTGCTGGGAGCCTGAAACAAATGACTGCTTGAGGCCAGCTCGGCCTTGGCCTTATTAAAACCACACAATGTCACATTTTGATGATGTAGTCAAGTCTGCAGACAGTGGCAAAGATGCTGGTGGCAACAATTTCAAGCAATTGAAATGTGTGTGTGTGTGTGTGTGTGTGTGTAGAATTTGGGTTATAATGCATCTGTAAGCACTGCCTCATGCCTGAAATCCATCTGTTTTATAGCCCAGCAGATAAGAACAGTTTGTGTGTAATGTATTTATCATCTCACTCACCAGGCTTTCACTGTGTGGATTTTATACCTGACCTCCAGGCCAATATGATGGGCTGCCTCATGACAGGTAGGATGTATGGAGGTCAACAGACTGGCTGACACACAGCTGGGGTCCCGTTGCCCTCATTAGTAAAACCAGAAAAGCTCTGCCTGGTTCTTTGGCTTGAGCTCCTCCGCCAACCCCTACCTCCCCCAGAAACCAAGAGCTGATTGAAGCTGCCAGGTCTTCCTGTTGCTATAGTAATAGGCAACACTGGCTCACCCCTCTGGAAAACATGTTTTTGGCACCCATGTTGCTGTGGGTTTTTACGGCCTCCCCCTCAGAGTTCTTACTCCCCCATTGTTTACACAGCTCGTCTTCCTGTTTTTGCAGACAGGGCAATTTTTACTATGCATGATGCACCTCTTTAGTCGCACATGAATTTGTAATCATCCTGGGTCGCGGAGATCAGGAAGAGTTGGGGTTGAAATGAGCAATGCCCCTGCAAGAATATTATATTTAATCTGCTCTATACTCTCTAGCTAATCACTCATGAAGATCAATTACTGGATGCATTGACATCATACCAGTGTTTTTATTATAATTGTGACATGAAAACTTGAGATTCAAGATCAGACAAAATGAATAATTGCATACATTGAAACATACATTAACACGATCACTACAAAATACAATTACTATTTTTTTGTCAAATTGTTTTTAAATTGTTTTATTGTTTTTGAAGATTAAAAGAAAAAAATTATATTTGCCTTTGAAAATAATAAAAATTTCAGTGACCTTGGCTCCCGAATACCATATTCTGTTTGATATGAACCTCCTACTGTATATATTTACACTAGAGCCTACAGATTTCAGCGCTGTGTGCAATAGTGAATCTACAATGAAGTCCTTAACTTGCAGCTGTTTTCTGTATTGCGGCGAAACGATTGCCTGCTTTTTGTGCAGTATTGCCCTCCATCTGTCCGTTTGTACTGTACAACCATACAGGAGCCCTCTCCAGCAGAGCATCGTGGGATGGGAAGAGCCTCCTTCAAAGACGCAAGCGGCCGTGCACTTCTCTACTATGGCACATTGGTATCAGTTACACCATAATTTCATCACCAGCAGCTCCCTGTGAATCCTGCTTACATTAACTTTTTACAGGGATTGGCAACACAGAGGCAGAGATGCATGGCAGTGCTGGCACTTGAGCCCATTTAGACTCAGCCTGCCTATTCAATAGTTGGACCCAACATATTGTTATTTGTTGATGAAGTGTTGTATTTGTATGAACAAATGGTCTGAATTGTGGAGAATCCCTGTGGTTACAGTGGGATTACGTTGAGAGAAAAGGCAAGGAGGGATTAAAAAAACAAGAGGATGTGGAGACTTCAAAGTGGCAAAGTGTGCAAGGCTGTGTTTGAATGATCGCTGGCATATTGTTTTGATAAGTGTTCCCTGAGGAGAACATGTGAAGCAGCATGTCACTTTCTCCTCTCATCTCTGCAACAGGGAGCCGGGCACCGAAGGAGTGTCAGAAAAACCAGCTGCAATTACTGCGTTCAGACAATAATACTGCAGAGCTGAGCGCTCACACAGCAGCCCAAACACACAGACACACAGACACACACACACACACAGAGAGAGAGAAAGAGGGGGACAAATTATACAAATGCATATGAATTAATTAGTTTTAAACATAAAGATAAATTAACATGTTACACCCAAAGATGGTGATAATAATACTGATGCTCAGGGAGCGAGGGAGAATGTCAAATGTAGACAATTTAATTCAATTCCCAAAATACACACATCTGCTTTCATCACTGTTCACTGACATATTTTCAGTTTCTGTAGGAGGCTGTTAGGAGACAAAGCACAAAGTCAGTACACTGAATGTTTCCATATTTGTTTATTCAAAGACTTTAATTCATGTTACATGAAAACACATAAAGTAATGAACCCATTAGTTTGGCTGAAACAATTATTATTTGAGCTCTTATTAAATCTGTTTGTTGTGACATTTGGACTTATTCCATGTGTGGATTCAAACACAGACAAAAAAGGCTGGTGCCTCTACACATACATGAAAATAGAGAAAATGGAGGAAATAACATCCACCCATTTATAAACAGTAAAATTAAACAATCTTGCTGCATGTTTTTTTCCCCTATATGAAGCTGCACATAATTAAATATATATTTTTTTTACATTTTGCTTCTGATCTAATTAATGTAAAGGAAATTTCTTCACAAGAGATTTAAATATTCATTCAGAATAACTAGAGAAAGTGGTCCTGACCCATTAAAGCTAAACTTCACCTATCGTTAGTTTGCCCAATTTGCCGCAGTGGTCAGGAGCCCACACAAAGGGTCAGTGCCCCACGGGGAGTCATGGCAAAAGACACCATATCACTTTACTCATCCCAAAGGGAATTTTGTGCCAACATGCTCAGTTTGTGGAGTACACATAAAATCGTAACAGTAATAATAAAAATACAGTAAAATAGTCATTATTATGATAACTACCCAGTGTTTACTGGTAGTAGAGCGGGAGAGAAAATAAATAAAGGAAATGCTGCATGTGTTGTGAGTGTTGTTTTTCAGAATCTGCCTTTTTTTTTTTCGAATTACTGCATAGTTTTATTTCTTCAGATATCAAAAAAGTGTTCAAATGACATATTATTGAAGGGTTACAATGAAGTAAAGTCCAGTCATGTATCTGATGTCATTAGGGGAGTGAAAATAATCAGTCTTCCACAAGAAATGACAAAAGAGGACGAAAAATCAATAAAATCCACAAAACAAATTACAGCACATTTAAACATTTGAACTGGGCTTCGTGTGAATATGATTACTGAGAATGGGGGCATAAAATGGTATGGGATTTTTTTTCCTAAAAAAAAAAAAAAACTAAAATAAAAAACAAAGGGTGAAAGCTTAGCACCTCCACACTGGTCACAGGTCTTTGTTCTGTGTCAACTCCCTCCCCCTCTACCTGCATTTCTTGTCTATAGCTATGATGTCAAAACCAAGACAAAGTGCCTAGAAAATATAAAAGTGTATAAAAAAGGAAAAGTAGGTTCTGGCACGAGAGCAACACACAGTGTGCTTTATGCTATATATTAAATTACCATAAACTGATGTGAACAAATGAGGTTTATTGAGCGAGACAGGCTATCCACCAGTGTCTGTGAGCTTAGAAAAAGTAGGTGTGATGGACAAATAACATTACTTCAATACACGGCTCCTCCTTCATGGTAGGAATACTAATCATTATAAAGCCAGGTATTTATTAAATGTGGGATTTTTTTCACAAATCTCCACAGTTTTTGAGCAAGATCACATATACACCAAAGCTAAGCAGATGAGTTTACATCCAGAGAAAACCACATTACTAGATTACTGTTGTTTTTCTCAGGGTGTTCCACCGCAGCCTCTCATAACAATGTTGTGGTTGAGGGAGAGTGTACCAAGCCATCCCAGCTATTTCAAGTCATTGTGGTCTCATTACAGCAGACTGTTGGTAATCCTCTTCCTTTGATCTGGGAGCTGAGGGGAGCTGTGTTTTACTATAGTTCAAACAATGTTTCCCCTGTTTCCTCAGCACCTCCACTAGCAGCCCTGTGGTAGTCTGATGGTGAGAAACGGAGACTTGGGGGGGGGGGGGGGGGGGGGGGGGGGGGGGGGGGGGGGGGGGGGGGGGGTTAGTTGAGGATTGGAGGAGTGTGAGTCAATTTGAAGTTAACCACAAGATTTGCTCTACTGGGGTAAACCACAATGGGGTCAGGTTGGGATGCTTTACATACAAGTTTGTTGGAAATTTTTCAACCAAAGGACCTTTTTAGTTCCCCTACCCATGTTTCCATCACAAAACCAGGGCTTAAATTTAGTTCCTGACTATAATTCTGCCCCCCTAAAAAGACCTTGTCCAGGGATTAGTACTTTCTGAAGGTCCAGGAACTATCTGGGTAGGATCTGTGGTAGTGCACATCACTGATTGATCATATACTACACTGTGGTATCTAATCAATGTCCTGTATGGCCGTAATGCCACACAAGGCATTTGTTCGTAAAAACGTGACTGACTTTTGATATTTCAGTAAACATACCTGCTTGGTCCTGCTGTGGAAATACACATCACAGTTACTCTAGGGAAGGTTCCTAAACTTTGGGTCCTAGGAATGAATGATACCAGGAACCTTTTAATGGAAAGGGGAAATTGAATTTATCAATCAATATGAAATGTACTGTTTGTTTACTTTTCAAAGGAATGTGTATGACTCTTATTTGTAGAACCACATCTACACCCTTATTATCATTATTATTATTATTATCACTGCTGAGCATATTGCAGCTTTAAAATGTAAGGATGATTTTTGTTTTTAAAGGAATTCCTTAGATTTGAATTTTCACCCTTAAGCTTGCCCACTGAAAACTAACTGGAGCCACAGTAATGTTGCCTTCCCTCTTCTTTATGAGACAAAACAAATACGTGAAAAATAAAATCCCCATTTCAATATTATGCAGATAATTTATCCAGAAACAGATCACATGTTAATACTTGTAAACTTGGGCTTTCGGGTGGAGCTGTGGAGCTTTTGGATGGAATAACCTAAATACATACTAATTTTTATGAAACACCACATTTTACATCATTTTCTCAGAAAACATACAAATGACAACAAAATATTGGAAAGCATTTGCACCAATAAAGGCCATAGCATTTAAATAAACTAAAGTAAAAGTAGAAAAGGATTAAAAACACACATTGTTCATATTTTCCACTTAATGTTTTGCATGATCTTTAAAGGTGCTGGTAAGTGGTCGACCAGTCGTTTTATACGTTGTTCACAGACTCTCACAGTCTCAAACCAACTTTCGCTGCTTATTTGACAGAGATGTGCAAACAAAGATCTCGGACACCAGAAAGCTGTTCTCCACTTTCAAATCACTCATCTACCCACCTTCACCTCCGCCATCTACCTCTCTCACTGATGACGACTTTACCGACTTCTTTACCAACAAGGTGGCAGCCATCAGCTCACAGTTCTCTCCTCCAGTTCTCTAACTTCTTCCAACACTGCATTGCTCTCATCATTTGCAATTCTGACTGAGTATGACGTATCCACCCTCCTCTTCTCTAACCATCCAACCACCTTCTCTCTGGATCCAATCCTTTCCACTCTTCTTCAAGCAGCTGCTCCCGCTCTAATGCCAGCTATTACAGAAGTCATCAACGATTCTCTCAAAACAGGGACTTTTCCAACCTCTTTCAAGCAGGCCCAGATTACCCCAGCGCTCAAGAAGCCTTCTCTTGATCCCTTTGTAGCGGAGAACTACCGACCTGTCTCCCTCCTTCCTTTTCTAGCCAAGACAATGGAACGAGCAGTCTTTAACCAACTCTCAGACTTCCTTTCCAAGAACAACTTCCACGATGTCAACCAGTCTGGCTTCAAGAGGGGTCACTCCACAGAAACGGCACTCCTGACTGTGGAATATCTTCGAGCCGCAAAAGCCACAGGTCAGTCGTCTTTCTTAATTCTACTTGATCTATCATCATCCTTTGACACTGTGGAACCATCAGATCCTTTTGTCCATGCTCTCTGACTTAGGCATCTCTGGATCAGCCCTAGACTGGCTTCCTTCTTACCTATCGGGACGAACCTTCAAGGTATCATGGCGGGGGCATCTTTCTCACTCTCATAGCCTCTCTACGGGTGTGCCGCAGGGCTCAGTTCTTGGTCCTCTTCTTTTTTCTATCTATACTGCATCCCTAGGTGCCATCATTCACTCACATGGTCTTTCCTATCACTGCTACGCTGATGACACACAGCTCTTCCTGTCCTTTCCACCAGACGTCTCATCACGCATCTCTGCCTGTCTCTCAGACATCTCAGCCTGAATGAATGAGAGACATCTTCAACTCAATCTCTCCAAGACCAAAGTCCTTGTCTTCACAACAAGACCTTCGACACAACACAACATCAACATTGGATCTACAGTGATTGTCCCCACTAAATCGGCCAAAAATCTGGGGGTGGTCATTGACGACCAACTGAGCTTTAAGGACCACATCTCCTCATTCTCTAGGGCTTGCAGATTTGCTCTCTACGACATCAGGAAGATCAGACCCTACATCACGGAATATACAACCCAGCTCATTGTACAGGCGCTGGTCATATCTCGTCTCAATTACTGCAACGCTTTGTTGATGGGGTTACAGATATCCACAATCAAACCCTTGCAGATGATCCAAAAAAAAAGACCCATGTCACACCACTCTTTAGGTCTCTACACTGGCTTCTTGTAGCTGCTCGCATCAGGTTCAAAGCTCTGTGTCTTGCTCATGGGGGGGTTAACTCGACAGCTCCCGCTTACCTCAACTCACTCTTTCAAGTCTACAATCCTTCCCGCCCGCTGCGTTCTGCCAACGAATGACATCTGGTGGTCCCAGCACCGCACAGAAGACACCAAGCAAAACTTTTTAGCGCAATGATCCTACAATGGTGGAACGAGCTACCAAACTCTGCACGCTCAGCAGACTCTCTCCCAATATTCAAAAAACTGCTTAAAACAGAACTATTCAACATCTTCCTATGCACTTAAATTTCTTAAAAAAAAAAAAATTCCTTTCTGCTCTTTCTCGTACTTGCATCTCGTAAACTGTGAACACTTTTCTGATAGGACTTTGCTTTTATGTTTTCTCCTTGACTTAGATTTTTGCTGCCTTGTACCTCACTTGTAAGTCGCTTTGGATAAAAGCTAAATGACTAAATGTAAATGTAAATGTAAATCTCTCAGAAATCACCTCTCAGTTATTTTAAGTGTGACCACCATCACACACACATTAAGTATCACCATCAACTACAGATGTGCATCAAAATCCACCTTCAATCTAACAAAGATCATCATCCATCACTGAACTTCCCAGACCCAGATTTCAGCAGTAGATTAAGTTTAGCTGATTAAACACCTATAGCTTAACCACACAGCAGTTTCTCATTTAGTAAGATACATTTAGTGTCTCTGGTTTAACGGGGGGATACAGCAGTAGAAACCTTATTAATTGTGTGTAAATATATGTCTTATAGAAAATACGTTATGCAGTACAATGATGAGTTTAGTACAGATGATTCAATTGGAACAAAGTAGAAGCTAAAACAATTAAGTCATCAAAAACTAAATGGAATGACTGTATCTGACTGGGAGTTTTCTTTAAATCCTAAGTCATACCGAAGCTCAAAGGCTCTGTCTGAGTCTCTAGTCCACCCATGTGTGAACAAACTCAGAAAAAAAAGCCAGCTCTCTGCCATGTCCACCACCCAGAGCTCAACATATCCCTGCTCACGCTCTGCAGGTATACACAGAGACAAACACACACAGCATGGGCTTAGTTATAGCAGTATGGGAATTAGGGAGTCTGATATGGCCTCACGGATAAAAATTCTCAGGGACTGTACTCATCTGTGGCTCTTGTAGCTACTGCTGCTGTGGGCTCCAGTTTGTCCCTGATCTTGGTATCTTTGGTCGAAATGTGGATTCCAATAAAGGCTTGTTAAACAACAGATTTTATTTTCTGACTCAAGAGGGCCTCGCTTGGCCCAGAGGCGAAAGCTGCTCCTTTGAACATTTAAATCCCCATGCAGCATCTGACTTCCCTTTGTTATTCAGTGGTGGATGTTCCTCCACTGTTTTTTACCCAGTGTGCTGTCGCTGTGGAAAGGCTCCAGTGGAATGAGTAGAGGGAGCTTTTAGCTCAGAAAGATTATCTTGTTGAGATCATTAAGCCCCAGTTAATTGAACTGTTATATGAAATCTTTGTAGGAGCACAGGGTGAACATATTTTTTTGATAAAGAATTCATCAGCCACAGCTAGGCAGCCTGATTTAATGAGCTCCTCCCTGGGTTGGAGATGAGAGACATGGAACAAATGGTCTGCTCTCAGCCCGAATGTCTGCTGCCCTCTCCTGCCTACTGCTGTGAACACACATCAAATACCTCACAGCAGAAGCCCATGCACGGTTTTAGTATCAAATAACATGGTGTTTCTTAGTCCATGTGCATTTAATTACAAATAAAATGTAAAAACCACAGATATAATATGATACGATAGAAACAGGCATGGCAACATGTTTGTAAAATTCACTACTGGTATATGAAACATCCAAAGTGGGCACGCTGTGCACCAAATTCACACTGCACGATGTTTGGGCGAATTTATTAACTGCAGACTTATTACGGAATTTGTATAATAACCAAATACAGAATCTCAATCCAGCACAGAGCTGCTCCGCAAATGATTCTTTTCAGCTACTGGAGGGGGGGGTTCTCATGTCAGGGGGACATAGGTAACTAGGGAGTCATTCAGCATTCGAGTTTAAAAAATGTGCATTCATGTTTCATCCAAAAATACCACATTTTCTACATGTTTTCCATTTATGCAGCTTCCTGCCAGCGTACTGCCAACTCCACAGTTCATCATCAGCCCTTTGCAGTCACTGTAATATTCCCAGCCAGTTCTAGGCCAAACATGCCGGACACTGTCCGATGCAAACCGTGTCAAGTTCGATAGTCTCCAGCAGTTCTCCAGAACAAATGTGTACAGTATATACAGTAGTGCCTGCAAAATATACCTTGACAATCAAATGATGCAGGCAGATATGTTTCCATTCCGTTGAGTTGAAATGCTAAATATTTCATACAAGAGCGTTTAATCGCCCCAATTAAATTCTATTTCAATGCTTTGGCAGTTCGAGGAGACATACTGGAATAGGTGAGTATGCAATGAATAAATCTATTTGTGGCTGAAGTTAATGAATTTTAACTATGGACAAGACATATTAATATGAGTGTTTTGCAGCAATTTAAGTAAAGGCAGAGGATGCATGTTGTGAAAAGTTTTGTCATGTAAAATCCCCCCAAATTTAAAAAAACAAAAAATAGAGAAGTAAAAATAAAGTCATATCAATAAGCTGAAGTTAAAGACTGATTGATGTTTTCATTTAAGGAGCTGCTTTGTTAAAACCTGCTACTAAAACCTTAACCTGAAATCTACTCTGATGATTGTGTTAATCGAACTCATTCAAACCCATTTCAGTACAAAAGCCACAACAGCAGCAATACAATTACCCCAGAACAATTTTTACTGACCAGCCTGAATTATCTAAATTGTTATAGTTTAAACACTCCAGGGCTGCTGTGCAGCACAGCAGCCCTGGACAAGAAACGTGTGGGACACAGTCAGACACTGGAAGTTTCTCTAATATCTGTTCCATTTAGTCCTTTTATTTGATTTCTTTTATGAGCAGCAGAGATCAAAGGCAGGAGGAGACAAAAGATAAAACGAGATAAAAGACAAGCTGGAGAGAAGACAAACTGTCACCATGTCACCTTCAGTAGTGGCAAATAGGTTCCACAATGCAGCTTAAATGAATGAAAATCTTGCCCTATATGTAATATTAAGTAAGTACAGTCACTTTAAAAGTGCTGTAACCTCTGCACACTTCACTGTGATGGAAATCAAACTTAAAATTGAATAAATCTGACTCTCTTTAAACTTTGCATAGCCGAACAATGCCATTGGTACTGCCACATATTTTTTAGCTCAGTCAGATGAGCATGACGCTGCCCTTCCAATGGTTTTCACTCTAGGGAAGATTTCAACCAGGTGATAATCAGAGCCTGGTGTTTACCAGATGCAGTTGTTCCCAATCAGGTAAATTTTGGGTCATGTGAAAACATAATCCTTGTCCTCATGTTGTCAAAGTCCTGTAAATGTGTCCCCCATCCAACCATGACCGTGTCACTGAGATTGTCGTCCTTCGGCCAGTTTCTCTTGTTTCTGCAGGAGCTTGTTGTTTAAAGCTTGTTGGGTTCTTGGTCACCTACCTGAAGACCCTTCTTGTCCAGTTTGGCGAGACTAAACCTGCCCTGATGCATTCCTCAGAAATGTTCATCACCAGGGGTCTATACAACACGACTTGCTTTATGTCCTAACATGGTAAATGGTCTGCACTTATATAGCGTTTCTCTACCTATTGCCACTCAAAGGGCTTTACACTGCATCTTATTCACCCATTCGCACTCACAATCATACACACACTCATACACCGATGGGGGAGCTGCTATGCAGACGGCCAACACTTACCTAAGCTGTGGTTCATTGTCTTGCTCAAGGATGCTTTGATATGTTACCAGACAGGCCATGGATCTAACCAACAACTGTGAGATTGGTGAATGACCGCTCTACCTTCCTGCACCACTGTCCCCTATACATGCAGTGTAAGTATACACAGATTTGTATGAGATCCATGATGATGAGAGCCATAATTCACTCACTTCCTAGATTTCTAAAAATCTGTGTGTTTGATATTAAAGTTTATTGTGTAAAGATCTTTTTTCCATTACAACTTAAATTTATAAGCCAGTATCATGGGCAATTAGTGAAAGGAAAACCTCCAGAAGTGACCGTAGCTCTTTCTTTGAATGATAAGTTTACTTGTAAAAGCCAGAACACACCTTGTTTGCCTTGTGGGAAATGCTCATCTGCTTATTTGTTCATACAGTAATGAGTAGAACCTTTAATATCCTGAGAGGAACTCACCTCATGTTTGCCCTCTCCTGCTATCCCACAGGATGAGTCACACTCAGGTACACAACGACTTGTGCCAGATTCCTCTAGCTGTGTGTATAAAGCATTCACCTCCTTCTGGCTAGTGGTTAATTCTTCTTGTTGTCAACAGGATAGAAATACTTTCCTAATGCTGTGGATGAGGGTGTCACAAAAAATAGCACTCATCTTGTTGACAGTTGTATAATGTCCTCTGTGGCTCAAAGAGACATTTGACAAAAGTCTAATGTTAGTCTAATATTGAAACATATTAAGCAAGTCACACAACAATGACAACAAATTTGAACCATGGCTGTCGTTTCAGTTATAGTTATAATGTAGGTATTAATGTAACTGTTGCGTTTAAAGGAGAGTTTATTACTGTTGGCCTCAAAATTAAAATAGGTCAAGGGACACAAACTTTCAATCTAGCTTATAAAGTGTAAATTATAGTCAATGATCATGTTAAAGGATTTATTCAGCAGTTCAACATCCTCTATTCAAACTCCTTCAGTAATATTGTAACAGGGTCATTATGTTGAGAATAATAAATCATTAATATAATAATATCATGTAATCAGCAAATAATTTCCAGGTAATAGCTTAATAAAAGTAAGGGAACTATTTCGTTAATAGGAGACCAAAATCACATTGGTAATAGCTCTTCTTTCATGTGTTGTTTTAGAGTTGCTCCTGTGGCACGTCTCATCTTGCCTGTCAATTAAAATTCCATGATACACTCTTTATTGTAAAATATATTATCTTTATATTGTTAACAGGGCTCGAACTTAACCAGTTTGAGTGGATCAGCAGTGGCGAGTAACACTGTCACTCGCACTAGCCGCTTAGGTCGGTTGAATTATATATATAAATATATATCTTTTAATTATAGTCTCAAACGTCCTTTGAAATAAAGGCAGTGTGCCACTACAACACAACAACTCCCATGAGCACTATCTGTATATGGTGGTTGGTTCATAGTAAAACCTACTGCCTTGTCCTTCCATGCTAGTGACGAAGACATGACATCCCAAGAAACCAGGTTATAGCTTTTTATATTATTTTTATTATATTTTATTCTATCTCTGTGTACATACTTCAAATTTGTTGTGTGTAGCACATTTGCATTTTAACTTTATATTTTAGATCATGTGTTTGCACCTGACAACAAAACAAATTCCTAGTACTGTTAAGTGTTCTTAACTGTCTATGGCTGTAAGGGTTTTTGGTAATAGGACCCAGAAGCACAGACACAAAGGGAAGGTTTGAGAAGGTTTATTGAAAATAATGGAAATAGATGATTGGTAAACCGAAGGCTGGGGAGTCCGATTACAGGATGCAATTTACTGAGCGATAGAGGAGGGGAGATCGAGCACTGAGAACAAGAGATACAGGTGATTAAAATATATTTCTTTGGGGGCAAAATGCAGATAATCAAAAAACGGGCTTACTTGTAGCCGGAGACAGCAGGCTGGATAGAACAAGGATAGTTTTTGAACATAAGGTGCAGGTGGAGGAACAGGTGATTGAGTAGGGAAAGCAGAAACAAGCAAAGCAGAGCAGGGCAAATTCCAAATCAGAAGTCCTCAGACAGTGTCTAGACAGGGAGTTTGAGGTGGTTGAAAAAGGCCGCTGGGGCGCCTGGCCTCAGTGCAAGCAGAAACAAACTCTTTAACATCTTTGTTGAGAGATGGCCACCCGAATCTCTGTTGAACCACAAACTTGGTGCGAATTACTCCAGGGTGAGTGGGAGGAGTGACACCACTGTAAGACCCTGGACACTGGCAATAAACAGTTTTCTGATTGTTATTGTGATTCTGCAAACAAGAAGTCCCTGTGGAGAACATGGTGAGGATGTGATCTGGAGGAGATATGGTGCCACATGAAAGACGTAAACAAACCCGGAGACAGGTCTGTAGCAATAATTACATTATCAATTTTATGTAAATGAACATGACTTCAATAGTTTTTGCTGACCCCACTTATATAGTGCTTTTCTGCTTATTGGCACTCAAAGCACTGTACACTGCTTCTAATCAGATGATTAATGGGCTACTGGAACAAATCACTCATGGACTAGACAAGAGAACCTGGAATCTCAAAGTGATGCCAAAAAGCTAGTCCATGCATCTATTAATTCTAGGTTGGACTACTGTGATTCCCTACTTTCAGGATGCCCCATTAACTCCCTAAAAAGCCTACAATCAATCCAAAATGGCGCAGCAAGAGTGGTGACTGGAATTAGCAAGAGAGATCATATTTCACCTTGACTAGCTTCTCTCCAATAGCTTCCCATAAAATCTAGAATATGATCAAAAACTCTGCTTCTTACATATAAAGCTCTAAAGGATCAAGCTCCATCATATCTAAAAGACCTTAGTACCATATCATGCCATCAGACCACTTCAATCTCAGAATGCAGGCCTACTTGTGGTTCACTGAATTTCCATTGGTAGAATGGGAGGCAGAGCCTTTCGCTATCAAGCTCCTCTCCTGTGGAACCAGCTCAAAGTTCAGATTCAGGAAGCAGACATCCTCTCTGTTTTTAAGTCTAGGCTTAAAACCTTTCTCTTTGATAAAGCTTATAGGTAGTTATAGTCATGCTACCACAGGCTTAGACTGCTGGGGGACCTGCCCCCTGAGGCTCTGAGCTCCTTTCCTTCTCTTGTCCCTGTGTCCTCTCCTCTCACCCCACATTTGTCACCACTGTATGACATTAACTTTGTATCTTCTTTCTCCTATAGGAACAATAAACATCCAGGGAAAACAGCTAGGTACCCAGCACTTGTAGATGAAGACAGATGAAGCTTCTCCTACAGCTTAACCAACTACACATCACAAATAAGACGAATGAATACCTGGAAGAACAATTGACTGTGCTACCAACAACAGACCTCATCAACCACACCCATTCCACTAGTGGGGACAGCAGCTGAGAAAGAGAGTAATTGATAAACTGGCAGCAGTCAACACTTAAGAACAAATACCAACAATTGGTGGAAAAAAAACATCAAGCAGTTTCTAAGCAGTATCTATCATAAAGAAACTAAGGCTCACAGTGCTGGTAAGTAAGCTGCAGAGATACAGTACCAAAGGGGAAATATGGTAAATGCCCTGTTCTCCAAAGAACCATCCAAGGTGTACTGGCAGTACACAGCAAAAACACAGCAAGAACAGAGAAACTGACAACAGAAAGCAAACATTAAGGTCACTGTGGCACAGGAGGTAGAGCGGTCATCCACCAATCTGCCAGTTGTTGGTTTGATCCCTGCTCCTCCAGTCACATGTTAAAGTGTCCTTGAGCAAGACACTGAACCCCAACTTAGTTGCTCCCAGTGAGTGTTAGCTCCCAGCTGCATAGCATGTGGGGGGTGAACGGGTGAATGAGAAGCAGTGTTAAGTGCTTTGAGTACCAGTAGGTAGAAAAGCGTTATATAAGTGCAGAACATTTACCATTTACCATTACAGGAAGGGCATATTGGAGGAAAAAGAAACCCATAACACTAGAGCCCAGTGGCTGAGAGCAGATCACAGGCATCTCCCAGAACTACCACTGTAACAGTAGCAATAAATACAGCAAATCAAAATCATTAAGACATGATCCATACTTACTGGCTAAAAAACCAATAGTAGCATGAACAAAGCAGCACTACTAACTACAGACCAATAACAGGCCTTTCCACAACACGGAAGGTCTTAGTAGGCATTAGGGATGCCTAGCTACAGGTTTATATTAATCAGTACATATTCTCAGAAGGGCATTGGAAACAACACCAGAGGCTCAAAGCACCATTTGCTGAGAGGTCAGCAGATCAAGATCCAGAAAGAATCCCCTAAGTACATTCTTGACCACAGGAAAGCCTTCAATTCAATGCCACACACAAACATAAGTAAGTTTTGTAGACCACTAAACCGTTGACAGAACTTGAGCTAAAAATAACAGGAGCCATAACACAGAAAATACACTATACAGCTGATTTGAGTCTACAGAACAGGGCTGTGTATAAAGTCTCACACTCACAGGGGTCATAGAGCCCAACGATGCAGCAACAATAAGCCTTAGGGGGAGTGAAAATATTATGCAATGGAGCAGTTGTCTACCAATCCCACAGTTGTTGGTTCGATTCCCCCACTCCTCTGGTCGTGTCAAAGTGTCCTGAACCCCAACTCAGTTGCTCCAGGTGAGTGTAATTGTGAAGCAGTTTAAAGAGCTTTGAGTACCAACAGGTAGAAAAGGGCTATATAAGTGCAGAACATTTACCATTTACTTATATACCTCACAGTAATCAAGTGACTAAGATACAGAACACATTCCTACAGAGAGACAAAGGGGGAACAGGACTTGTGACTTAGCCTCTAAGGTTCCCCCATGAGCAAATGTGGTTAGGCTCCCTGCAAGGTAACCCAAATGCATAAGAAGCAAAAATAAATTAAAGTAAAAACTAATCGTGCTGGTAAGAGGTGCCCTTTTAAGTTTTTATTGCCCCTGCCCTCAGAGAGTCTGAGTCCACCACTGGACCCCTAACCGTGATTTTATACTGTTTCTCTGATCTGCAGAAAACACAGAGAAGGATGTTAAACAGTAACCTCTCTGGTAAAAAGTGTTTCACTTAAGAGGATACATAGCCACCGTGTTTGTTAGGCTGCAAAGACACATGCACAATATTTTGGTGTGTGTCTTTGCACTCCACAGGGTATCTGAGTGTATCTGCCCAATTTTAGGGACTAAAAGTCAGAAATGTTCAGCCTCTGTTTCATTCAACCGTTCAGACCTGCAGCTGTGCTTAAAGTCAATATAAACAATTCACCTAAAGTTCCACATTACATTTTCCCAAATGTAATAATTGAGGCCTAAGCATGAAATGATTTCGATCTGCATATAAAAAGGGTTGTAATTGTGAAAAGTGATGACACAAGCATCATTATGGCTTCTCTAATGATCACAGGGGGCCTCACTGGGACACAGGGATTTTTCTTTCTTAGGGGACATTTTTTCCTCTCAGCTGTCATCCTCCGGCCTGTTGATGCTCAGCAGTGCCCAAAAACTAAGTGGCTGAATGGCTCTTGTATTTTCACCTTTAGACCCCCTTATTTTTGTCACCCTGCACTCAGATTCTTTGGAAACAGGAGTGTTGCTGCTGGCAGCAGGCAGGACAGCGTGATTCAACTTTTGGGAAGTGAAACGCTTTGGGGAATAGGGAGGAGGCTGCAAAGGTCCAACGAACTTAGAGGGGAGTGACTGAAGGGGGAGTGGGTGGCGTTGGTTTCGGAGGTATAAACAGCAAACCACCGCCACCGGTTCGGATCGCAACGGGGGAAACGCGTCCTAATTTTGGGGTGCAGTTCGGCTGGTTAGTGTTGTCCCGCTACTTGCAGAACTTTCCTTCAGGACTATCTTCTGCAGACATGGCACCTGTCCTCCAAATATGCGCCGTCATGGTCGCATCTGCGCTACTCCACGCTGCGATATCGGCCCATCTCAATGACACGTAAGTCAAAAGTTTCTGATGGAACTGCTGCGTTTGGGTTTGTGCGTCACGCCGTCAGACGCCAAGTGCACGCGTTCGCTTGCACACGGTTAAATTATTTCTTTAAAAAAAAAAAGTTGTACAGTATGTGCATTTGTGGTGTGTTGTAGTACACAAACACCGACATCCAGCATTGTCCCACTGGGGAGAGCCAGAAAGTTTAGTGGTTGGCCTGAGGACAGTATTATGCAATCAGCAGACAACCAGTCTGCGTGTGTGTTTGTGTGTACATGCGTGCACCTCCATCTGTTACCATTTAACACCCTCTGATTACCAATCATCTTATATCGACTAAGATCATCTGGAAGACTGAAACGATTCCAGATGATGGATAAGCTTTGTTTAGTCAATCTGCTCAATCATCCAAAGTGGTTACCACATATTTGAAAAGACAAAGTGATGCAGTTTTAGACTAGTTTCTTATCAAAGTATTGATTGTGTATGCACACAGAAACTTCAGTCCCCAGGTATTGATTTCAAACTCTGTTTTTTTTTTTTTTTTGCAATCCTTTGTGTTATTTGAACTGCGCTCACCATGACTCAAATGCCTTTCATAGTTTAGTGTCTGTGTCAAATGGCTTTTCATCATCACGCAACCATCTCCAGCTAACAAGTCATCAATATTCTCAGCAGCACCACCCAAAACTCAATTAAATGTGTCCTTTATTTCTCATTGGCAGCCACAGGCCTCTGTGTGCCAGCCAGCCTGAAACGAGTATTTGAATAAAGTCGCTGTTTAGGATGTCCTTCAGTGCACGAAGCAACTTGTTGGTTTAAATGACCCCACATTCCAATTACTGATTTGCATGTGTTTTACAGTGGTGGAAGAAGTACTCTGAATATTACTGCATTTTTTTTTAATATAAAAAAATACCTGTGCTTCAACTGATTTTTGACAAATCCATTAGATTAATGTTCAATGTTGTATTAGATATGGGGTCAGCTTGAACAAAATTGAACGGGGGGCCATGATCAACAAAGTGCCACCACACACAATGCATCATAGTTTGTCCTTATGCTGACCCGTGTCCACCACAACACTAAAACCAGCAGGTTGTTTGAATTTGCCTATTTATCACGGAGAGGGAATTGTTTAGTTTCAGTTACTGTTGAGCCCTAGGAATGGCAAACCCGTAAAATGGACATGTGGACAATAGTTGGCATATCTTAGGAATTGTTGTTTTATGATATTGGAGCTTGTTTTTTCCTTTGTATTTCTGCACAAGGTGAAGAAATTGTAGTGAAAAGGGATCACAAAACAATGCAGGTTTGGAAAAGATTTCTGAAGCAGGATAAACAGCAGAGCGCAAACCGTTTTTACAGAGTATCACATGGCCATACAAAGATTGAGAAACAAACATTTCTTACCATATTAAAGATAACGTTTGCAAAGAAGCAAGTGCATAGCAGCTTCATTTTTAATAGACAAGATGCCAGTTTCTGCCAGACATGGTGTTTTAAAAGCTGTAGAAATGGATAAGTCTGATTCAACAAAATCAAAGGATAGAAACGGCAGTGGCTTTCGGCTTGTCCCTTCAGGGGTTGCCACAGTGGTACATGTTCCACACATCGATTTGGCATGAGTTTTTACAATGGATGCCCTTTCTGGCTCAGGAGTGGCACCAAGTTTGCCCTTCATGGCTGGGCAAGGCCACCATGACTTGCATGCGCAGTCATTTATTGCATTTTGGAACAATGGATCATTTAGAACCATAACAAAATGTTTGCCATACAGTATGTGGAATTCAAGCTGAATGTACATCTTGGAGTTCAAATTAAAATCTCTCCATTGATATTAAATGGATATATTGATAAACCTGAGCCGCGCAACTAACCTGCTATGGAGCAGTTCACCTTCAGAGAATCAGATCAAACCTGCCAAGTAAACAGCCAAACTTGACCGTTGAGCTCATTGGAAAAATTGAGTCATCATTCCTTATACTATCAGGACACAATGCGTTGTACTTATAGCCTCAGTCTTTTTAATAGCTCTTAGCTTTCTTGTTATATCTTTTTAAGTTCAGTAAAGTTGAACTCACTTTGTCTTGTCATGTGCTTCATCTACCTGCAGTATTTACTTAGTGACTGTGAGCTCCCGCGTGACAGCAGGCAAACAGGAGACCCTGTGTGCCCAGATCCACGGCCCCACGGAGCCAGTCTCTCTGACTGTCTCCCTCGACGTGAACTCCGGCAAGACAGTTATCCTGGAGGAGGCCGTCAACCAGGACTTTTACCGCTGCTTATTCTTCCAGGTCTGAGTACATGCAGTATAAATCAATACTTTTTGTGTTACAGTATTTGCTTCTTCTTTCCCACTGTCAGCAACAGAGCTGAACTCAGTTTGTAATGTGTTGTAGTATTTAAAAGTATCCTAGGTGCAGTGCATTCCTTTCCTTGTCCTATTAGCCTCCATTAAACTAATGGCACAATCCCTGCTGTCATTATGTACCTAATTATCCTACCGGGGGCCATGACTAAGGCTGTCAACACCCCTGGTGCTCTGTAAATGTCTGCTCTGGTTTCTGTCACACCTGTGCTCATTGTTACGCAACTTGCAGCCCTTGCTTAATATTAAAGTGAAGTGGGCCCCCGACCCCAATCAGCCACTGTGACACCAGAGCTTAGTTTCACTTCATTCCCCAATCTTGGTCCCTGCTGCAGGACTGGTCTGGAATTTTTCTATCAGCAACTAAACAAAGGCTGCTTTATGCCCAAGGCGACTTATGTATCTGCTTTCCTTCTGAAAACACCTTCTGCCCCTTTCTCCTAACACACACTTACTAAACACCACCCTAACAAACTTTTAGAAAAGTTCCAGTTTCTGTTATGTAATGGCAGCAAGTGGAACATATGTTATACAATATGTTATACAAGCGTGACCCATGAGAGACCCATAATGACTCAGAATGAGGACATAATGTCAGTTCTAGTCTCTCTGGAATTTCTTATCAGACAAATGTTAACACATCACATGGACATAAAAACCAATCCCTTCTAGACCAGTACAGCTCACAATGTTTCACAGCTAACAAACTCTAAACAAACAAGCTTTAGGATTTGGCTTTGTATTTAGGGCAACTTCACCAATTTTTCAACGTGCTTTATATGCCTTAAGTTAAGGTGTAAATGTACATTAGTTCCTTTTAACCTTCCCTATATTAAACTATTTCTCTGCTTCTAGCTGAAAAACTCCAGATGACATCAGTTTCTCAACATTAGGAGTTCAGATTATATCATCTGGGGGAGCTCTGGAAAAGCAGGTTGACTATGATTACCAACGCCATAGTATGAGCAACAAGATGACATAATCTAAATTGAGGGTTCCTCCAAGTGATGTCATCTGGAGGCATTTTTCAGCTAGAAGCAGAGAGAGATTTTAATATAGGGATGGACAGTGGACGTTTAAGGGCATTTATGTACATTTACTCCCAAAACTAGAACCAAAAAAAGCAAGTTCAAAATCAGTGAAAGTGTCCTTTAACTGTGTCCTTTTAATTATGGTTCTACATGAAACAAATTTGAAAGTGGTTCCTTCCTGAGCCCTGCCTGACTAATGGTTTCTGGTATTGCAGCCTCCTACAGTGCTCAGCAGAACTGTGGCAACCATTATTGTCACTGTTCGGGGTGAGAGAGACTCGATGAACAAGAAGACCAAAATTGTCATTGAGCCTCCTGCTTTCATCCATATCATCCACACCGATAAACCCATCTACAAACCTGGACAGACTGGTAGGTAGCTCCAAACATATTCCACCAGTAAGATGTTAGAGGATCCTGCTGTGAAGTAAATGGAATAGATACTCTGCTGCAGTTATACTGTGAATCTTCCCCACACACTGCACTACTTACGATTCAGCTGCACTTGCACAATTTTGGACTACTTATGATATCTGCATAATGCTGAACCACCACTTTAAAAAAAAAAAAGGAATTATGTAAATATTCAGGTTCAGAAGAATAGTGATTCCTTAAGAGTTATTGGCAGAGGTGGTTCGGAATCCACATAATTTTCATTAAAAAGCATTTCAAAGTGTCTTATGTACACTGAGCAATCAGTATAATCTTAAATTAAAGGACTTCAGTTATTACGATTGGTATTTCCTAAAGAGTTGCATATCGCTGGGCATCTATCAAACCAAGTTTAAAATTGGTCAAAATGGGCGCCAGGAAACAGTCTTTGTTTTAATTCTTTATAAGTTAAGTATCACAATACAGGGGTCATATTGCAACAGCCATTTAAAAATATAATATTTCATATCATATCCAAGTTAAAAGTTTACTGTTTTTATGTGATCAGAGAAACAGAATATCAGAATCTGTCCATTTATAAGGGATTTAAATCTCCCAAAATGAACTGCTGTCTGCAACATTTTGCACTTTAAACTGGTAATTGAGTTAATTTTTTGGTGATACTGCATCGATTCCCCAAAACATAAAATCACAATACTCAAGTGTATTGCTATTTTTTTCACACCATTTTTCACACCGTTTCAGTATATATAGAGGGGGTTTGAGAGATACAAGTCAGAAGACCCCAACATCCATGTGTTCTTCTCAATGCCGGCAGGTATTAAACGGAGATGGTTCATCACGCTGAGTTCTGTCTAAAATTCTTCCAAGATCTAAAAACACTTAACTAAGGAAGAGGGTAAATTTCTATCACAAGACTAAAACCAGAGTCCTGATAATCCTGATGACATCATCAAACTAATTCCTTGTGAGGAGCGAAGTCATTTTTGTGTGTACAAGAACTTCTATGTAAAGTTAAAATGTTCACTGCAGATAATTTTTCTACATGAAAATTGACATAGTTAGCTCTACGCTACCTTGTAAAACTAGTTAAATTTGTTTACATTTGCAGGATTGTAAGTCTGAGTAAAATAAATAATGTCACGGTGATGTCATTAGGGTGTCTATGCTTGGTCTTAGACATAACAGATTTTAAACGGGAAACCTACAGTACAGATTGTAGACAAAGTTTCAAGGATGTAGACATGATGAACCTGGTTATTGAGTTGCATCATGGGAAATGTTGTTTTGGAACAAGCCCCAACTGGCCTTCGGTGCATCAGTTTTTGAATGACAAATTTTGTGGAAGTCACTAAAGTGTCTCAACACATTGTTTCTAATGAACAAAACTCAGTTGTTGAAAACCTCTTGGAAAAAAGTTTTTCTGCATCGTTGTACTTACTACTACTCTCCTTTCGGCTTATCCCGTGGGTTCGGGGTCGCCACAGCGGATCATTGTCCGCATGTTGATTTGGCACAGTTTTTACGCCGGATGCCCTTCCTGACGCAACCCTCCCCAATTTCTACCGGGCTTGGACCGGCACTGCATTGCTGGGGAATATTACGGCCTTTAAAAAAAACAGCATAGCATTTTTGTCAAAATGGAAACGTTGAAATTTAACCTTGAACCTTCAAAAATGAAGTCAAACTTTTGTGGAAAGTAGTAATAAGGAAATTACGTCTCTTTAAGCACATAAAGACAGTTTGCAGTCTTAAGTAAAATTTCAATAATTTCACTATCAAGGCATTTTGTAGAAGCAAATGCGGCAAAACTTTTGTTAGAATTCTTTTCCGAAGTATGACTTGAGTCTTGAAATATTTTTCAGAATTTCCACTTTACAGTACAAGTTCACTTGGCATTTTATGAAATCATAGGGACTAAAACTATTAGTTTGATTTACTCTGAAAATTTTGGTTTTAATCTTACATTTCAGCCTTGGCAATATTTAAAAAAATATATTTTTTATTTTGATTTTTTTATTTATGTGGCCCTTACATTACACTGTATACTATTACCAAAAACTATGTACCCTTTATTTTTGTGTGTCAAATACAAATGCAGAAAGAGGCTTGTTGATTTTTATTTATTTATTTATTTATTTTTTAACTTCCCCCTTGGCTTGGCTATAAAATTAATTTTCTGTAAAGAAATTAATCATAGGCTAATAGTTTTTGTCTTTTCTTTCAAGTCCAGTTCCGAATCGTCTCTATGGATGACAATTTCATTCCTGTAAATCAGGAGGTATGTTTCCTTTATCATCTAAACCAAACCATGTTATAACGTGTGTGTGTGTGTGTGTGTGTGTGTGTGTGTGTGTGGTGATGCTGAACTCTGTGGTGTGGTGCGCTTCTACTAAGCAGTTGGTAAATCTCAAGCACAAGTCTATTTCGGTTCAGGAGAGTGGGAGGTGAAAGGAGGGCTGTTTGTTGATTTTGAAGACAGCGTGGGTGTGAAGCGCTGTGTGGAGTAGTGTGATAAACAGGCTGTCAGAGTTCATTTGGCACACACTGCTTTTGACCCAAACATCTGAATCAATATGGGCTCAAGGCCTTTTCCATTTGTGAAAAGAACCTGAAAACATGACTGTGTGCAGTGAACGTGAAATCCACTCGAATACATCACACGATTGAAGGCAGCTTGCTAGAAAGCGGTAAATTTCCTCAGTTATAAAGACAGCTTCAAATGTGATAACTCAAATCTAAACCTTCTTCCACACTTTGGCTGTGTTACTTATAATAGAGCTGCACCTTGTTCAGCCTGTCATCCAAGCTATGATTTTTAAGTTATTTAAACCAAAATGTATTATTTTTGTATTGTTTTTAAGAAAATCTAAATTTTTTGTAAACTAGTTCTAGCTAAAAATCACTAATACTCTACACTTGTACAGTCTGTCCTCTAACATCAGCTTTACAGATGTATTTTACCTGCACTTTGTTTATCCTGTGCAAATTAGTAGTTAACTAAAGAGCTTTAACATAAATATTTTGTGTCTTTCCTTTTCAGTACAATGTGATAGAGCTCCAGGTAAGAAATGGTTTGCATTGGAAATTGACTGAGATACAGTTGACACCAACTGGTGACTTTTTATAAAAAACAATTTTGACATATTTTAGCCTTTGATTAGGGTTAGAATTCAGGGGCTGCAATCAAACCAGGAATGTTGTAGGAATGCAATCTGTAATGCAAAAACTGTCTGAGTGAAACATTAAATAGTGAGCATGCAGAGAAATATTTCTTGAAGCCATTCAGAGACTTATTGGTCACTTAACAAAGTGCCCTATGAATGAGTCCTTAGCAGTTAGCGTGGTTTCACCTGTGGTTCCCTTGTCCCGGGCTGGGGAAATAACTTTTTGGTTAAATACCTTGTAATCAGTAAATACCCAACTTGCACTTTTTGAAAGTTTTTAACTTTCATTTCTGCCAAAAGGATGTGAAGCGATAACATCACAATGCACATCATCAGTGATATAAAGCACCTTTCTCTACTGTATGTAGGATCCCAGTTTCAATCGCATTGCCCAGTGGTTGGATAAGTCCACTGGTAGTGGCATCCTTGATTTTTCCCACACAATAATTCCTGAGGCAGCACAGGGATTGTATAGAATCACTGCAACAACAGAAAAAGGAGAGCAAATCTCCCATAGCTTTGACATCAAAGAGTACGGTCAGTTGTAAGACATCATTACATTTAGCAAAATCATAAGCTTGAAGTGTGAAAAGTTTCAATTGTAAGATTTTGGTTTATCTTTCCTTTTGCTTTAGTTTTGCCGAAATATGAGGTAAAGGTTCACCTCCCCAGAGTGATCACCATCCTGGACAAAGAGGCTACAGTAAAGATTTGTGGAAAGTGAGTGGTAACTTTGGCACAAGAGGATCATTAACATGTGGCAGTGTACAAACCAATTCTCAATTATTTTTATTTATTTATTGCCAGTGCTGATTGTTGGCAGAAGGTTGTTTGAGCTGTTACTCCTTAACATTAATTCTAACACCTCTGTATCTTTATGCTCTTCTTTGCAGATACACCTATGGAAAACCAGTTGCTGGTTCATTAAAGGCAGTGTTTTGTAGAAAACTCCTCAGATTTTACTGGTATGCAACACCTCAAGACACGGACATCTGCAAGACTTACAAACTGACTGTGAGTGTTTTTTTTAATATATTTTTAAGATTATATTGTTTTTAATGTTATTTTTAATTAACCCTTATAATCATCTTGTAGACTGATAAAAGTGGATGTGCTACACAAATCGTGAACTTGGCAGAGTTTTTCCACATCAAGGGCATGTACCACGACAGTTTAGAAGTGAATGCTGAAATAGAGGAGTTTGGCACAGGTACGTTAACCAAATCTCCGACATTGTTTATTGAGTGGCTAAGCATACTTCCTAATGAGCTGTAATTTGTTTCCTACCATCCAGGGGTCATTCTTCAAGGTAGTGGGAAGGTCAGCTTCACTAGTACCATTAGAACGGTCACCTTTGAGGATACACCTGAAACATACAAGCCTGGCATCCCGTTTGAAGGAAAGGTAACTTCTGGGAGCTATAGCCTGCTGTGACTACATCACGATGATGTGTTTTGTTTTTTTTTCTTTTTAATTGGATGAAGCTTGGTGCAGACAATGACCCCTTACTGTACATTTATTGAACTTGACCACATCTACAAAAAGGTAACCAGAAATTCAATAAGTTCCCATGAAAGACCCCAGAGGTTTAATGACTTAAATGGCCATCCTACGTTATAATTGTAATTGTACATGGGAACTATCAATATGTGGTTGACTTCTAACAGCCCTGATCACATTCATAGCCAAGAGAGGACCCCTGCAAAATGGAATCTAATAAAACCTAGGTCTTTGGTAACAAGTATTCACCCCCTTAGTTACTACTGTGGGCGACTGTGGCGCAGGAAGGTAGAGTGGTTGTCCACCAATCTCACAGTTGTTGGTTCAATCCCCGGCTCCTCCTCCGGTCACAAGTCGAAGTGCCCTTGAGCAAGACACTGTATCCCAACTTAGTTGCTCCCGGTGAGTGTTGGCCAGCTGCATAGCAGCTCCCCCATCGGTGTATGAGTGTGTGTAAGTGTGAAAGGG
Organism: Channa argus; assembly: GCF_033026475.1. NCBI lineage: Eukaryota > Metazoa > Chordata > Actinopteri > Anabantiformes > Channidae > Channa > Channa argus. The sequence continues at coordinate 4,948,386 of NC_090202.1, forward strand.
TGAATAAGAAGCAGTGTAAAGCGCTTTGAGTGCAAATAGGTAGAAAAGTGCTATATAAGTGAAGACCATTTACCATTTACATCCAGAACGGTCTGGGAATGGTTACAAGGCTAATTCTAAAGCTGTGGGTCTCCACAGAGAGAGACACTAACTACAATGGAGGACACATAAAACGGTAGTAAACCTTCCTAAAACTGGCCAACCTTCTAAAACTAGTCCAGTAGCAAAGTGACAACTTGACAAAACAGCCAAGGTACTGCAGCCTCTCTCACCTCAATAAAGGTCACTTTCATGACTCCACTGATGGAAAAACATGGGTTAGAAATGCCATCATGGTAGAGATGACAGGAGAAAAAAACTGCTAACCCTAACATTAAGAGTCATCTGAATTTTGCCACAATACATTTGGATGGTCCACAGACCTTTTAGGAGAATCTACTACTGATTCCAAGAATTTCTCAAAAATCACCACAAAGCCACATGTGGTGGTGTGGGGGGAGTCTTGCTCTGTCAGGTCCAAGGCAACTTGCCACAATTGATGGAAGCAGGAATTCTGCTTTCTGACAGATAACATCAGGTCATCTGTTATTTGAAGCTCAGTTGCCCCTGGGTTGTGCAGCAAAACAATGATACAAAACCTCAAGTTGAGCTCAGAACGGTTCTGAAGAATTCAAATAAAAGCTTTGGAGTGGCCTAGTCAAAGCTTTTTAGCCCACTGGTAATGGTGGTGAATGGCAGAATTTTTGGTATAGTGCGAAATGGTGATTATTGTTCATCTCTAAACTGTCTTGTTGCAGGTCAAAGTGACTGGTCCAAACAGCGAGGCTGTTGCCAACGAGGCAGTTTACCTGTTCGCCGATAACTCACAAGATGTGGTGCTCACTACAGACACAAAAGGCATGGCTTCATTTTCTCTGGACACCTCGCTATGGAAGGACCATCTGACTCTGAAGGCCAGTTTCTGCTCCTGTGGTTATTTGTTTTCTATACCTGTTAATTTCAGTGGAGTCAGTTAAGTTGCAGTAACAGCCAGTTCACTAATAATAACAGGTAATAATCCTTTTGGACATCTACCATCTTAAGCCTGATTAAAGAAACATTTATAATATCTATCATGTTAAAAGTGCTCCACACAGGTCTACATTCTATTTAGGGGCCTGGTTTAAAGTTTGCTCATGGTTTGGCTTTGGGAGCTCTGTGTGAAATTGAGGTTTGACTTGACACTGTTTTGTCAACAGGCGAGTTCTAAAAATACGACCGTTGATGAACTATATGTGCCTAATATCCGTAGACCAGAGTACAGGAGCGCCTATTTCCAAGTCTCAGCCTTTTACTCCAAGAGCAGTAGTTTCCTGAAGCTCATGCATGTCAGTGAAATGATCTCCTGTGACAAAGATGCAACTGTGCGTGCTCGGTACATCATCCAGGGGAAGGAGCTAAAAGAGGGACAGGAAGTCCTGGACTTCTCTTATCTGGTCTGTGTCATAAGTATTTTAACACATTTGGTATCATACAGGGGGCCTCATGTAAAAATCACACATTAATACCTTTTGTGTGCCCGTCTTTTCTTTTTTGTAGGTGATGTCCAGAGGAAGAATTGTGCAGCACGGCCAACTCCCAGTGGCTGTTAAAGCAGATACTGGTACAAAGTAATGTTTTAGGAACCCCTACATTACGGAAGCCCATTAAAACGTCAAACTATAAAATCTCAGCTGCTGTGCAGCTGAGTATTCTTTCTGTATCCAAAGCCTCTTATCTCTTATAGCCCTAAAATAGATCCTAATGTATGTATTGTAATATCATTAGGATAAAAACCTGAAGGGCTGGAAAGAGTGTGGCAGAGCAGGGAGAGGAAGGGAAGTGCAGAGTGGAGTGGACTAATTTTGAGTCTTAATCTGGTGTTGGCTTGTTTTTTTTTGTTTGTTTTTTTGAGTTGAGGTATTGTATGAGATGTAATTTTTGAGTCGATTTGTTGTTTTGATAAGTTATTTGTTGGGTATTTGTGTTGTTTGGGGGACTGGGGTTGGTTGGGAGGAATGTTTCCTGTGTTTTATTGTGGTACGAATCAGCATGGTAATCGAAAAGTTCAAGCAGGTCTACATCATTAGGCCCTCTCAACAGCAGCAGGCTGGGCACTACCAAGTTGAGGGAGGATTGGTAGTATCCACCCAAATGCATAAAATTATTATATTATTAGGGATGTAGGTCCACCCTACAGTGAGCCAGAGTGGTGTGAATATGGTTTGGTTCTCCGGCTTTCTCCTGTGCCACTTTTTTGGCCCAGATAAAAACAACAAACTTTGTTGGCTTAAAGTTCACCTAACACGATAAGAAGTAAAGAATGGTATTTAAAGCTAAAATATAAGAAGTAAAGAATGTTATTTAAAGCTAAAATATTAGAAATAAAAGAACATGATTTTACACGGAATTGTGACAATCTTTTACGTGAAAGACTTCTTTGTCTGTTTCATTCCTCAGTCAACAAAGGAGAGTTGTCAATTCCTCTCCACCAGGTGACAGACCTTGCACCCTTTGCCCAGGTGGTCATTTACACTGTGATGCCCACTGGAGAGGCTGTGGCTGACAGCCAGGACTTCCCTATTCAACGCTGCCTCAACAACAAGGTACCTCCAGAGAGAGATATTCTCTCTCTCTCTCTCTCTCTCTCTCTCTCCATATATATATATATATATATATATATATATATATATATATATATATATATATATATATATATATATATATATATATATATATATATATATGGATAGATAGATAGATACAAATAAAAATAAAGACAAATGTCCAATGATTCTCCAGCTTGCTGTCTCCTGTGCAGGTGTTTCTGAAGTTCTCGTCTCTTCAGAAACTTCCAGCAGAGAAGACCAGTTTGAGTCTCCAGGCTCACCCAGGCTCCCTGTGCTCTGTCAGGGCCATTGACCAGAGCATCCTCCTGCTGAAGCCAGAGCAGGAAGTCACTGTTGATTATGTACGGCACCAGTCCTCAGTTATTTTGAAGCATGTTAAATCTGCATGTGTCATCATCTTAACACTATGTTCAGGCTTCAACCTCAGATAGAAAAAGTGGAAATAGTTGTTCTTTATGTACAAAATATAGTTAGTGATAATTAATACATATTATTTTGACCATTTCATTATTTGGCTTGTGTACATGGGTGTTTTGTGCAGGTGTACAACCAGCTGCCATTACAGAAGCTGTCAGGATACACTTCTGATGTTGAAGACTTTGAGCCATATCCTTGCAGGCCTGTCAGAGAGACAGAGGCTGTGCTGGCAGAAGAAGCAACAGAAGAGCCAGAACAGATTGCCAATGTGACTTCAGCTGGTCGAGCTGCTCGCTCACTTTACTTTGTACCACCCGAACAGAAGAATGATGTCTACAGCATATTTAAAGTAGAAAACTGGTCATTTTGAGTAGCTGTTAAAAAAATTACTAGTTAAAATAAATCTATATTGTATATCTGCATCTGCCTTTATTACTGCCTCTGTTTCTTTTCTCTTCCCATTCTATTTCTACCTGTCAATCCTCCGTCTTATCTTATTACATTCAGTAAATCTCTATTCCATATTTTTCTACATCTATTTTTCAACTTTTCTAAAAAGTGTTCACTTGAGTATTGATAAAGCATTGTGTCATGTTTCATTCTGTGTTCAACAGTACAGATCAAATCCTGAATAACCCATGACTTTATAATATTTCGTTGGTTTCTTCTGTCTCCTTCCAGGATATTGGGATAAAAATTGTGACCAACTCAGATGTGAAAAAACCATACAACTGCGAACACTTCATGTTTCACCCATTGACAGGTTTTGGTATGTCTTAAACATTTGTTGACTTCACTGTCCATTGACACTCACCCCAGAATAAGAAACAGCCTTTATACTGTTAACCTGATTTAGTAGACTTTCCAGAGTATGATGCAAGTCTCCCGGACCGTCCTGTTGGTGATCGAGATGGAAAGACCAAGAAGACTATTAGAACATACTTCCCTGAGACCTGGATCTGGGAGCTGGTTTCTGTTGGGTAAGTTTGTGTAATTAAATCTGTTTTATTCATGTGTTCATAGATGAACTAGACTCTCCTGTTCCCATGGCCTTCAACATGATGCCACAGAGTTCAGGTGTGCTGAAAGGTAAAGAGGACGAGAAGAAGGAGACCATCAGAACATTCTTCCCTGAGACCTGGATCTGGGACCTAGTTACAGTGGGGTAATAATAATATTGTATCCTAAAAAAGATCAGATCTTTATATGATGTTCTTATGCATAGAGTAACCAAAAAGTTTGCTCACTGTGGTTCTGCCACAGTGAGCAAACTGTTCACGTAGGGCTTTGTTCATGTAGGGCCCCTTAACCTCCAAATCTAGAACCCTGAACCTGGGATTCAGCTTGATCATGCTCTGACTGAATGAACCATGTCTACTACACAGTCCCTCCAGGAATGTTGGAAAACCGTAATTTCAACCAATCCAACGTTGCAACCAAAGAAACGTTGCAAAATGTGGCAATTGCGCCACAACAAAAACAAAAGTCTTTTTGAAATTATTTTGAACACTGTAAAATGTAAGTAAATAAAAAATGATGTGCAGATAATTTAAAAGCAACATTTAATTGGAAATAGTATCAGGAAAAATGTGTGTTTTTTTTTTGGTGGTCAACAACTCAGGGCTTCCTTTGTCATTTTTATCATCTCACAACTCACCTGATGAAAGGTCTGGGCTGCAGGCAGGCCAGTTTAGCACAGAGGCACTTTACTGCTGAGCTGTGCTGTTATAATACCAGCAGAATATGGTTTGTGTTGTTGAAATAAGCAGCACGTCTGAAAAACACATCATTTAAAACCTGTACATATGGTGTAACAACAATGGAGCCTTTACAGATGTGCACTTTGCCATTGTTGTGTGCAGTAATGAACTCCCACAGCATCACAGATGCTGGATTTTGAACCATGGCCTGATCGTTCAGATGGTCCCTCTCCTCTTTAGCACAGAGAAAACAGCATCCATGCTTTCCAAAAGAATTTCAAATTTTAACTTTGCTTCAGTCCCTTAAAATTGGCTCTGTAAAAGTGTATCTGGATCTTGTTTATATATGGTTGTTTTCTTTGGTAGAGTTTTAACTTACATCTGTGGATGCAGCAACAAACTTAATTGAAACATAAAAATTGAGGCATAAAAATCTATAAATTTTTTTCAGGTTTTAAATGGTTTGGTAACCATTACATTCTCTTTAATTACACTTTACATTGCCTCACCTGCTTTGGAAACAACGTTTCACATATTGATCAGGAATAGACACATTACAATGATATTTAGTAATTGGCCTCTACAGGTTGGTGCTTCCCATTTGTTCACTGTCTGAAGCCAAAAACATGAGTAAGTTGATCAAACATTAAATCCACTGTCACAGGACATTTGTCCGCTTTCATCCACTGTTTTTTTTACATACATTACACAACTTTAAGGGGAATACTATGTTATTTGAACGTCTTAATTTGACTCTTGCTTATATGATTGTACAGAGACAGTGGGTCAGTGGTAGTGGAGAAGACTGTCCCTGACACCATCACGAAGTGGGCAGCTGGAGCTTTCTGCGTTTCCTCTCTGGGCTTTGGCGTGTCGCCTAACACTGGACTGACTGCCTTCCAGCCTTTCTTCGTCAGTCTCACCTTGCCCTACTCTGTGATCCGAGGGGAGGTCTTTACACTCAAAGCCACTGTCTTCAACTATCTCTCCAAATGCATTATGGTATTTTTTGTATATATCTCTATCTCTATCTGCACTGTATTATGAAATAGTATGATTTGTCAGATCGTCTAGATGAGATACCATTTTATATATACCTGGTCACAAAAGCACCACATATTTGAAATGTTTTTATATTTGAGGCTGAGGAGGCTTTGTTTTCTGTCCCCCAGGTGAATGTAACACTGGCTGAATCCGAGCAGTACACATTCAGAAACTGTGATGGCTGCCAGTACAGCGTGTGTCTGTGTGGAGAGGAGAGCACGACTTTCTCCTGGAATGTTTCTCCAACTACTCTTGGTACTTTCTAGACAACTGACAAGTCATATAGACAATATAATAATGAAATCAACCGATATGGATATATAAAGAGAATCTTCTTTGGCAAAAATTAAAGCAGACGCAAAATTACTGCTGGCCCTATAAAATGAGCAGGAGTAAAGTAAAACACATACACATAAATTGTTTGGGATTCCTAATTCCCTTTCAGAGGATTTTTACTCTACTATTTTTTATTTTCTTTTTTTTTTTTAAGAATTTTGATGTTTGTCAAATCATGGCTCAATCTGCATCAGTTTTAACACTGAACACTGTGTTAAACAGTGTCATCTCATCCAGTCACAGCTCAGGTTCTCCCGCCTCCTCATTACCACAGACAAATGTTCCTGTTGACTGGTCAACAATAAAATGCAATGATCTCATCAGTGAAATGTAATACTGATGTTTGTTGGGTCCAACTTTAAGCTACAAAGATAAGACAGAAGAAACTCATTCCTCCATATTAAGAGCCCTGACTGCTGTTGTTTGCACTGCTGGGAGAAAAGAATGGTGCCTGTTAGCTGATAGCTGAGGATTTCTATCAGCCTCCATCAGCAGAGAGGGAGATGAGGCTGTGATGAATGTCAAACTGAACTCCACTGACGCCCCCTTAGCGGAATGCTGACAATCACTTGTACTAACAAGTCAGGTAGTATCTCTGACGAAACACTCAGAAACCTCTCCCTTGGGGGATGATCTGTACTTGTCCTCTGTGTGAAGGATTGTGGGCTGTGAAGGAAAGAAAGGAGGAGGCGGGAGATTGAGCTGTATGGAGGAGAGGCAGTTTAATAAGGCAACAAATGGGGATTAATGAGGGCAGATAAGATGGCTAACGGGGGAGGAAGGAAAACACTGAGAGGAGGCAATGAAGGATTGGGGAGGATAATGAGTCGGGTTGTTTTGCCTCTGTATGCAGAAAGTGACAGACGAAGAGTGTTAATCGATACAGCCCTGCTTTCACAATAAAAGTATGTATTTGTGTGCACACAGGTGAGGTAAACCTGAAGGTCAGCGCTGAGGCCCTGAAGACTGATATGCTGTGTGGCAATGAGGTGGCCACCGTCCCCGACACTGGCCGAATCGACACAGTTATCCGCACCCTGCTAGTGCAGGTCAGGGAGTGTCAAAGTGATACACAAAGCAGGAGATGGGGACAACATTGTTTGTGTGGTTTATTGTTACCTGGGGGGGGGGGACAATAAACCACACAAACAATGTTGTCTGAAATAAAGTTGTCTGAAATAACTTGAGAAAAGTAGTACGAGGAAAATAATCTGATGGGGCTTTAGATTTCTGATTTAACAGAAGGTTTTTAAAAATTTAATAATTAAATTTAAATAATTTGATTTGTAAGAAAAAATTATAAATGGCTTAAAAAATTACTACAAATAAGTTGTTTCCTGTAATTAGCGTAACATTTGCTTGTATTGGAATAAAGTAGTCTGTGATTTGGTTGGGCCTTCACTGAATTAGTTGAAATATTCAGTTGGTTTAAAAAAATATTTTCCTTTTTAATAAATTTAATTTTATTAATAATTGTTTTTAGGTTTCAGAAGAATTGTATGATATTTTATTTTTAGGGAACAATATGAAAATGACTTTTTTTTTTTTTCTTTTTTTTTTTTTTCTTTGGGTCAAACAATCTCCTCCAATAATGTGATCTTTTCAATAAAAACATAATGATAGGTCTGCAATTAACAGATTACTGATACTGATGATTACTAATTTAGAAAATATCTTGTGTTTTTGTTTTGTTTCTCTTTACAAATTTTTATTTACTTTTGTCACTAATTCATAAGACACAGATCATCTTTTTGGCGTGTGTTTACTTTGATGCCAGTGAAGTGCAAAATATATTAGAACCTGATTTAAAATCAAGTTAGCCAACAACTGTTGAATCATGAACAGAAACTACTGCATTCTGTATCAGGGTTTGATACAGATACAGTACTACTAGCCCCCATCGGTCAGCCGTGTGTTTATGAAATGATAGTATTCACTAACTTCTTTGTCTCTTTCCAAAAGGCTGAGGGAACACCACAGATGGTCAGTCACAATGCTCTGCTCTGCCCTGCAGGTGAGCGTTAACAAACAGCCCAATTATCATCCTGCGAGTCAGAGACAAACTGTCAGGATGGGCTGCTTCTCATTGGCTATTTGACTAGATGCAATTTGTTTGTGTTTATTTGTTTCTGTTTTTTTTTTTTTTTTAATCTGTTCACAGAGGGACCAGTTCAGAAGAACATCTCTCTACTGATGCCTGAGATGTTTGTAGCTGGATCAGCCAGGGCCTCGGTCTCTGTTCTGGGTCAGTGATTTTGACAGCTTATGTCCATTTTCTTTTTTTTTTTTTTTTTAACCCTTGCTATCAAGACTTACTTGAGTATATTAAGTAGAAAATGTTTGCACGGCACAGTGTTGGAGTGTCTAATATTTCTCTTTGCAGGTGACCTAATGGGCCGGGCCATGAAGAACTTGGGCAAGCTGCTGGCTATGCCCTATGGTTGTGGGGAACAGAACATGGTGCTGTTTGCTCCCAACATCTTCATCCTCAACTACCTGAAAAGCACTGGTCAGCTGACCCAGGAGATTCAAGACAGGGCGACTCGCTTCCTGGAGAGCGGTGAGCCCTTAGTCCTTTCTCTGAAGATGTTGTTGTTGTTGTTGTTGCATGTTACCGCCTCATTAATTGTAGACAATAATGCAGTGTTAAGAAAAAATACTGTTAAGTTTTAAATGTGTATTTCTTAACACAAACATGGTAATAAACTTGCATTAAAGTATTCAAAATACCTTCATCTTTTTACCATTTTAATTCACATCAAAATCTAACATCTAAAGCTTTAGTTTAATGCTACTACGCACTTTGTTTTGTGGGAAAAAACCTATTAAACCTAAATAGTCAGCATGTCTAAGTTATACAAAGGAAATGCAATAAATTATATTTTATTAAATGGGAAATAAATATAAAACAGCTGAGGCTCAGTTGGTAAGGCAGTCGTCCACGGATCACAGGGTCAGTGGTTTGATTCCTGGTCGTGCCTATATGTTGAAGATACTGAACCCCTAACAGCCCATTCCCATCCCCAGCTGTGCAGTGCTGGTTGGGGAGGGTTGCGCAGGAAGGGATCCGGCATTAAAAACTGTGCCAAATAAAATGCGGACAATGATCCGCTGCGGCAACCCTGAACTCACGGGATAAGCCAAAAGGACCCAAAAAGTTCCAAATATCTGGAAGCTGCCACCCTGTCCAGTGTCCAATGTGACAATAGTACATGTACAGTACATGTAGGTTTTTTCCATCCTACCAGACTCCACATGTTGCTTTGTTGACTAATATCACCATTGAGATTTAGATTAATGACGCAGCCCTAGCTGTGATGGATAAAAGCTGAAATTAGAATAAACTTGTTTTTAGGAAAGTTGCTCAACAACAAAAAGCTCAGTCACATCATTGAGGTATTTTTTCTGTCTGAGGTAGAGGGTGGTTGTTACTAAGTAAATGTGTGTGTTTGTGTTTTTATTTAGTTTTTTTTTTGTGTGTTTGTGTGTGTGTGTGTAGGATATCAGAGGGAACTCACCTACAAGCATGATGATGGTTCCTACAGTGCCTTTGGGAAGAGTGATGCATCTGGAAACACATGGTCAGTAAAAAATCAGACACTCATAAGCCAATTTTTAAGACAGATTCCTCACTGTATTGCTGCCCTTTATTAAAATACCTCGGTCAACTGAATACCACCCACGTTGCTGTTCCTTGAGAGCAGCATGAACTTATCTAATCATGGTAACAGACTTGGTTTCCTGTAGCAACATGTGTGATGAGAAGCCTGAAGGGAAACATGAAGACTATGGGATCACTGCAGCATGCAGGTCCTCAGATAATTGTTCAGAAGTTTTTTTTTGGTGAAATAGTCCAAACACTAGTGGCTCAGTGGCTCAGTGGTGCAGTAGTTAGTACTGGTGCCTCATGGCAAGGATTAAGCCGTCCAAATGTTCTTCAATCCTTTTACAATCCTACATCCAGGTTAGGTTCCCTGGCCAGTCTCAAATACTCTGTTACTTGTCTTCACTTTGCCTACACACCTATCAAGACATAAATATTAAAATAAGTCCATTATTACATAATGGACTGGTAGCAATACAGTTGCATCAGTAGTCATACAACATTTAAACACCTTTATCTAGAAGCTGTGCTGATAAATGAAATATTTTCAGCTCAAATCTCACAGAATTTGAGAAAATAAATATGACAAGCAGACACAGTGGGAGGTAGATATACAAACGCACATGCAGTGTCCTCTCTGCTGTTTGGCAACAGCAAGCATCCTAATAATTTACTTTATTGGGAACCTGCCAGAAAATATTAATATTTTCATTTAATGGGCTCAAAGCACAGTGCCTGAAGGGATTTCACTGCCACTGCTGTGTTGAAAGGGTGTTGGGCACTTTGGCAGTATGTGAGTGTGGGTGTGTGTTTGTGGTTAGGGGAAACTAGGCCTCTCAAGTGTTTTGTTAGATTATGTTAGAATTCCATCAGGATAGTGGATGAAATTGTGGAAATGACTTTAAAATTGGGAGCAGAGAAAATAAATGAGTTGACATTAGGCGTCATTTTTAGCATGTTTAGTGTGTAAGAGGGCAAAATAATGAAAAATCATGCAGCTTTAGTGCCAATTCACAACAAAGTCATCTCAGGGTACTTTACAGAATAAAGTCAAGATTATAAAGAAGTATAGAGAGAACCCAACAATTCCCCCTGGAGCAAGCCATAGGCAGCAGTGGAGAGGAAAAACTCCCTTTAACGGAAGAAACCTCCAGCAGAACCAGGCTCAGGGTGGACGTATATCTGCCTTGACCAGTTGGGGTGAGTGGAAAGTGAAGAGAGAAAAGAAAAGGGCAACAAAAAGAAACAAAACATCGGGCAGGTTGGTAGGATCAGTAGTTGCACGCTGGAAGACACACAGCTTCAAAGCCGGGGGACACCTGCAGAAAGGGACAGAGAAAGGGGGAAAGAGAAGGACAAAGACAATTATGGGAGAAAAGGCACAGAGTTAATGACATACAGTGGTGACAATTGTGGGGGGAGAGGAGAGGAGAAAGGGTCAAGAACACGAAAGGAGCTCAGTGTATCGGGGGGTGGGTCCCCCAGCAGTCTAAGCCTATAGCAGCATAACTATAACTAACTATATGCTTTATTAAAGAAGAAGGTTTTAAGCCTAGACCTAAAAGTAGAGAGGGTGTCTGCTTCCCGAATCTGAACTGGGAGCTGGTTCCACAGAAGAGGAGCTTGATAGCTAAAGGCTCTACCTCCCATTCTACTTTTGGAAACTCAGCTAACCACAAGTAGGCCTGCATTCTGAGATCGAAGTGGTTTGATGGGAGGATATGGTACTAAGGTCTTTTATATATGATGGAGCCTGACCGTTCAGAGCTTTATATTTAAAAGCAGGGTTTTAAATTCTATTCCAAATTTTATGGGAAGCCAATGGAGAGAAGCTAGTGAAGGTGAAATATGATCTCTCTTGCTAGTTCCAATCAGCACTCTTGCTGCAGCATTTGGGATTAATTGCAGGCTCTTTAGGGAGTTACTGGGGCATCCTGAAAGTAGGGAATTACAGTAGTCCAACCTAGAGGTAAAAAATTCATGGACCAGTTTTTCGGCATCACTTTGAGACAGGATGCTCCTAATTTTGGCAATGTTCCGTAGGTGGAAGAAGGCTGTTCTAGAGATTTGTTTTATATGTGAGGTAAAAGACAAATCCTGGTCAAAAATAACTCCAAGGTTCCTTGCAGTAGTGCTGGAGGCCAGACTTATGTCATCTAGAGTAACGATATGGTTGGACATCATATCTCTGAGATTTTTGGGCCCAAATACTATGACTTCAGTTTTGTCTGAGTTTAAAAGTAAAAAATTGTGGGACATCCAGGCCTTTATGTATTGTAGGCTTGAAGCTTTATTAACTGATTATTTTCATCTGGTTCCATAGATAAATATAGCTGGGTATCATCAGCATAGCAGTGAAAATTTATGGAGTGTTTTCTAATACTGTTGCCTAAAGGAGACATATATAAAGTAAAAAGTATTGGTCCTAACACAGAGCCTTGTGGAACTCCATAGCTAACCTTTGTGTGCATGGAGACCTGCGACTGTGGTGCAGGAAGGTAGAGCGGTTGTCCACCAATCTCTCAGTTGTTGGTTCAATCCCCGGCTCCTTCGGTCACATGGCGAAGTGTCCTTGAGCAACACACTGTACCCCAACTTAGTTGCTCCCGGTGAGTGTTGGCCAGCTGCATAGCAGCTCCCCCATCGATGTATGAATGTGTGTGTGATTGTGAGTGTGAATGGGTGAATAAGAAGCAGTGTAAAGCGCTTTGAGTGCCAATAGGTAGAAAAGTTCTATATAAGTGCAGACCATTTACCATGGAGGATTCATCATTAACAACCATATATAAACAAGATTAAGCTTTTCTACTCAGTACAATCCAGTCCATGCGATAAACTGACCTCCCTACAGTCCGAACCTGTTACCCACTGAAAACATTTTTGGAGCATTGCGAAGCAGAAAAAACACAGGAGACCCTGAACTGTTGCAGCAGCTAAAATCCTATATCAAGCAAGAATGGGAAAACGTTTTGCCTTGAAAATTAAATTCAGTTGTGCTCTTCAGTTCCCAAACATTAACAGCTTGCTGTTAAAGAAGCCTCCATCCCAACATTTCTGAGATGTGTTGCTGGTATCAAATTGAAAATTACCAGGTATTTTAAAAAAACAACAAACAAAAAACCCCAATTAATTTACTATTAGATACTAAAATGTTTTTTAAATCCCGTCTGATTTTTAAATTATCCAAACTCTATTAGGTTTCTATTAGGAGAAGTATTATTTTAGGGCCACTGGGTGGTATTAATGTTGTGGCTGGTTCACTAGTTTACAAAGGAAGACAAGTCAAGTTGAAGACAAATTACTATTTACTGTACATAGAATACAGCAAGCTGAAGCTAGAACATGGTAAAATGCGGGGGAAAAAAACAGTAATATTGTGGTAGATATGAACAATATTTTGTGTATATTGTGTATTTGATTACCTACTGACTTCACTTAAAAAAACAAACAAACAATAAAAACACAATTCATTTACTATTTGCAACTAAAATGGTTTTTAAAAATTTTTTTGTGTAAGGTTTTACATAGCATCCAAACTCTTTGGTACATTTTATGTTCCAGAAGACTGCTTCTGTCTTTCATACGACTTTGGGGAGGGGGAGGTGAAGATTGTGTTCAGCCCAGTACAAACACTTTTAAAAAGTGAGACAGGAGGCTGTTATGTAAATGACCTAAGCTGTGTTCATTTTTGCGTTAACAACACAGACACACATGATTAGCTTTATATTTTGTGTGTGTGTGTAATTTTGCAGGCTGACTTCTTTTGTGATGAAGTCGTTTGGTGGGGCGAGACCCTACATCTTTGTGCATCCCAGTCACATTATGGATGCAAGGAGGTGGCTGTCCGGCCTCCAGCAACCTGACGGCTGCATCAAATCAGTTGGAAAACTCTTCCACAATGGCATGAAGGTAAAGACATCCGTTTTAAATGGGAGTAACTTGATTAAAATGTTGTATCAGTAGTAATAATAATAATAATAATATCACAAGTGGATTATTGTCAGCAATAAGTAGAGAAAAGGAGCGTTTCACTGAGCTGTGGATGTGTGCAGAGATTTTTAAATTGCACTAGGCCTGCAGACACACACACGCACACACGCACACACACACACAGCAAAGAAAGTATCCCAAACACATTTTTGCTATCCAGGCTCTATCTGCCATGACAAGTGCTTGTCTGAGGAACAGAATAATTGGATCGACACAGCTTCGCCCAGGGCAAGTAGGTTTTAATGGTGTAGGTGCTTGCACATAGCTTCCATTTAACAGTAATTGCTTCGGTTTAGTTACTGAGTGAACCAAACACACATCTAGAACTCAAAATTGAGTTTTTCACGCTGTGTCTACATGCATTGGTTCATTGTTGAGTTTAACAACTAGAATTTGCCACTTTAGTGACAGAGTGGCAACGAAAAGCTTTATGTGAAGCTCAAAGTTTGACACTGCTCTACTTCTTCAACCATGTTTCTGGGCTTCCACCAGGGAGGAGTGAGTGACGATGTGTCCCTGACAGCCTACATAACCACCGCCCTGCTCGAGCTGGACACCAACATCACGGTGAGTTTCTCACTCTCCGCTTCATTTCATTTGGAACTCTGATGATATCTGGTTGATACTGACAGGTATTCACAGATTGCATTTATTGGCCTGCCCTTATTTGAAATCTTCAGTATTTTAAAATCTAAATATATTTTCGCTTAAATGTGATCGTGTTTACCACAGATTTCCAGAACCAGTGTTTGTTAAAATAAGTGAAAGTTTTATTAGAAAATAACATTGTAGGACACACAAAGTAACAGTGTGTGTTTACTGTTTAAAGGTGAGCCCTCACACACACACACACACACAGACACACACACCTGTGAGAGCCGTGAGGATTAATCCTGAACTAACATCTCAGCACCTTTGCCGTATTTGTGACAGGATCCTATGGTACAGAAGTGTCTGAGTTGTCTGAAGGAGGCTGTGGCCGGTCAGCTGGACAACCTGTACACCACGGCCCTACTGTCCTACACCTTCACTCTGGCTGGAGATGAGGAGATGAGGAACAAACTCATCACTTACCTGCATCTAAAGTCCAACACACAAGGTGACATTGACATTTTAATGCATTTGTAGTATTGATCATTTTTGCAGGTAAAATGTGACATCATCAACAGCCTCTTTTTGACCTTACAGTAGCCACTGAATAAAAAGGAAAAAATTACCAAAAATTTAGTCTTTCTGATGAACAGTACAAGTTGTTCTGTGCCTAGTTTGTCAAATAATTTGTGACCTTCCTGATTAATGACTTTCCTGACTGGCAGGAGGCAACCGCCACTGGAACAGAGCAGGTGCTCCTGAGAAAACCCTGGATTCTCTGGAGGTGGAGATGACGTCCTATGTGCTACTGGCTCTGCTCTCCGGTCCACCCCTGCAAGACTTTGGTTTGGACTACTCCTCTGCAATAGTGCGCTGGCTCACGCAGCAACAGAACCCTTATGGCGGCTTCTCTTCCACACAGGTATAGACAGACCTTAAAAAAACCCTTAAACCCTTAATCCTGAAGATTCCCTAATAGCACATTTAATCCCCCTGCTCTTCAGGACACTGTGGTGGCCCTCCAGGCACTGGCTAAGTATGGAGCTGCCACCTACAGCGAGGAGGGCAGCACTACAGTGACGGTGACATCATTAGGAGGGCTGAGCAAAGTGTTCACAGTGGATCAAAGCAACAGGCTGCTGTACCAGGAGGAGAGGCTGCCTGAGGTTCCCGGAGAGTACACCATCAAAGCCCAGGGACCAAGCTGCGTGCTGGCACAGGTACACCAGTGCAATTTAAACTGCTTTCCAAAAGACATAGAGAACGGAGGTGGCAGAGCACCGCTTATTGATCCTGTACCCAGACACGACTAAAAGCAAAAAAGAGCAAGCAATAACGTTACTGTATTATTTTACTTTTGTTGCATTATTGCATAGATATCTGCCCTTGGGCTCCAACACAGGTGTGGCATTCAGCTACAAATGATATGTGCTGCTAACAGCATAAGCGGGATTATGTGATGGGTTCAACTAAAATGTTTCCTAAAAGTCTACTGGTGGAGTGGAGTTTTCTGTTCTGTAATTTCAGCAACAAGTGGAACATGCTGAACACTTGTCTTTGTCAGTTCTGTGACTTCACTCTGACATGCTGAGTGCATGAATGAGGTAAAAGGATGTTTGTGTTGCTCTGTCATTCCACAGATTTCTATGCACTACAACATCCCTCCTCCACCTGACTTCTCTGCCTTCGCCATCTCTTCTATCACCATGGCCAAATGCAATGTCAGCAGGCCTCAACTCATCCTCTTTGTGCACATCAGGTAGTGTGTGTGTGTTTGTGTGTGTGTTTCACATACGATTTGGTATTGATGGTATTTTAGTTACCAATGGTTCTGGGTTTCAGTGGAGACCTTCAACCATCTGTAATCCAAGAAGTAATTTAGGCTAAACATTATTGATCTTAAATGCAGAGGTGTGTGTGGGGGGTGTGTTCAGGTACCAGGGCAGGAGAGAGGAAACCAACATGGTGATCATCAATATCAAGCTCCTGTCTGGGTACATTCTGGATAAGAGCTCCCTGAACCTGGTCAGTTATTTAACAGGAGCTGAAAGAACCAGTGACCAAGTTACCATTTTTTTGTTCTGTTGTCATGTTGTCACTTCTACTGATGGTAGTCTGTGCCGTTGTAGCTCAAGAGCGACGAGTCTGTGAAACGTGTGGACGTGGAGGAAGGATTCATCAATATCTACTTAGATGGGGTAGGAAGCAAATTAATAAAGTTCTGTTTATTGGTAGTGAAATAATGTTAATACCATTTTCATGTGGTGTTGCAGCTTAAGAAGGAAGAGACAAAGATTTATAGCGTGACACTAGAGGAAGATGTGCCGGTTAGGAACCTGAAACCAGCTGTGGTCAAAGTCTACGATTACTACCAGACAAGTAAGACTCTTTTTGTTTTGTTTTTTGGTAGCCATAATTAATGAGTAAATGTTGAAAAGACTCTCTGCCTTTCTGCTCTCGCTCACTGTCAGTGACTGCTGTATGTCAAATCAAGTTTTGCTTGTATTTCCAGGTGATGAGGCAGTCACTGACTACACTTCCACCTGTGCAGAGAGTATGTAGAATTTCTTATTTGTTTTGAATTAATTTATACGTACACTAATCAAAAAGTAAGAGATATTCCACTTTCGGGTGAAATTTATGGGAAACTTAAAATTTATGCTGCAGTGATCATGAAATTAGGGCATTTAAGTAGAAGCATGCAATATTAATTTCTTTATCTCAAACAATTTATTGAAACAAAAGCTAAGTGGTGGTGAATACAAACAATGTGAATGTCTCAATAACTTGTCAATTGTTAGGTGTCATCTTGGTCTCATGATCTCAAAATGTGAGCAGCTTGATGAAAGGGACTGTTTGAAAACAAACAATCATTGAACCAGATCACTTAGTGGTGGATTCATGGATCAGACGGGATTTATGAATCACGTTGTGATTTTTGCAGTTCATCACCTTGTTAGAGAACGTGTTATGCAAGAAGTACTGAAACGCTGAACAGCTGGACGTGCATTCAAAACCATTCATAAAAGTCAAATTAAGTTCACCTGTTATAATGCATTCTGAAATTTCCCCTAAAAGTCGAATATCCCAAACTTTGTTGGAGTAGTGTTTACAGTATCTTGTGTACCATATTTGACAGTTTAAATATTTATTTTTTTAAGTATTTATAAAAAAATAATAATTTAAATTATCAAACTTGCAATGTCGTAGTAGAAAGGAGCACAGGTACAAGTAATACCATCAGCAATGGCCAATTCCTTTTAGCTGCTTCAGTTTCAGGTCCCCAGTATTGTGCAGGCTTATGCCAAGAAACTATTACAATTACTGCTTTTTGAAATTTTTTTTTTAATGTTTTGTATTTGAAAAGGCTTTATATAAAATATAAGCCATACTGTATAGACCAGCCATAAAATGAACAAATCGGTGCTAGGCAGAGGTCACCATAGGAAGAACCTAATGCTGGACACGATGGTGAGACAGAGCAATAATCAGTGAAAGAATAGCTTGGAACGTTTCAAGCTGGTTTTCATAGAAACTTGTGTACTATTTTATGTCTCCAGACATGACCCTTAGTTGCATCTGGAAGGTGAATGCACTCTGAAATGAGGCTCAGTTTACAAACCTCGTTTTGTGGAAAATCGAAAAGCTTTTTTTTTTTCTTTTTTCACAGAATATAGATAAACACAATCTGTGCTCACTGCAGTCGCTAAAGTTTCATGTCTTAAGTGAACTTTGAATTGCTTTTTTAAGACAGAATGAGGGCTCTAAACATTTGGGCCTCATTTTTTAGTTTTGTAGTTAGTTTTTAGTTTTAGTGAGTAAGATTCCCAATCAGAGGGGGAAAAAACACTTGTTTGTATTAGGAGTATTATTATTTTAGGGCCACTGGGTGTTAATGTTGTGGCTGGTTCATTGGTTTGCACAGGAAGACAAGTCAAGTTGAAGAAAAATTACAACTTACTGTACATAGAATACAGCAGGCTGAAGCTGGTAAAATGGAGGGAAAAAAACAGTAATATTGTGGTAGATATTAACAATATCTTAGGATGTATTTGATTACCTACTCACTTCACTTGACTAACTCACTCACTGGTGTTTTTGAATTTTAAATTAATGTGTGTAGTTTAAAGGTTATTAACGGTTTGTTTCCTTTGCAGGCGACAGCATTAACAAACTGTGAAAATTGACTTGGAAAAACTGTAAAAGTCCTGCTTGGACTGTTGGAAGAAAAACTGTGTGAAAAACAAACTGCTAGATTTTTATGTTTTTGTTTTTTTTGCTTGTTATTAAACTCTTTTTAAACATTTTAGCATTTTTATTGTGAGAAAATTCCACTTGTGTAATTTTAGAAACAAATGTTTATTTTCCCATTTTTATTTTTAGTTTTTTTTTTTCCATCTACTTTGATAAAGGAGTGTACCATGTAACAAAGTCTGTTGGTTAGTAAGGAACCAATCAGTAGTCTGCATGGGAATCTGTACAGTAGCTGCTGTCTGTCCCTCAGCACTGGACTTTTTCACTTTTATAACCCACTGGATTGAAGACAAGCAAACAATACTCTGTAACATTTCTTTTAATAAATTTGATTCATACATGAAAGTGACACGAGACATACAGGGTACCAATAACACAGTACAGTTTGAGTGTGTGTTTGTGTGCTACTGGAACTATGCTGTAGGGAGGAAAATGTTTTGAGTGCCAGGTAAGCTATTCTGTGTGTGTCTGTGTGTGTGTGTTTGTTGTAATAATAAAAAGAAGGTAGATTGATATATCACTACCATATAATTTGAAGTGTAACTGACAATAAAATTTCTAAAATGACAAATAAGTAAAAATTGTATTTCTTTTCTTACAATAGATTCACTTCAATAGTAGTATTTTCATTCAGGCATCCTTGCAGAATATTAGGTTTCCTTTCTTATCAAAGCAGAAAACATGTGTACACTGTACCATCTTATCAACAAACATGACTTGCTGGCCTCGCCAGTCTTGAATAGTTTGGTTTGCACACATTAAAAGGCAAGGGAGACAGAATATATTAAGGTTTTTTTTTCACTAGTCTGCTATTTAATCTTTAGACAATATGTCACTATCAGGCACCACAACCATAAATTATCCTTATTGTACTGACACATGGAACTAAACAGTTCCACATGCTCCATAAATCACAGCGTTATGTCTGTCCCCTGCTTTAACAAAACAGAAAACAAGTTCTGGGATCTGTTAACTCCGAGTGGATTCACAATGCTATTGTCACAAGCACAAGGAGATACCAGTTGAGCCCTTGTCAGTTACAGCCTGTTAAAGCTGATTAAATTTTTTCTTTATTTGTCCTGGTGCATATAGGCCTTAGCTCACATTGGAGATTCAACACAGGAAGTGAAGGTTTTGATGATGTTACAGACTTGATGGAATGTAGTGACATGGCAGCAAACTTAAATACATTTTCAATGTGACAGTGACACTAACAAAATGTTTCTCTCTTTTGAAATTGTGTTCATTTGTTACTGAACGTACAAAATATCAGGTCTATCTCATCTATATCTGCTGGTTTTGACTTCCTCTGTAATTCTCCCATTTTTCCAAATGTTTTTACGGGTAAAGAAGCATTCCAGAAATCCAGTGCTTCAAGTTGAGAGACTTGAGGGAGACACATTTCTTTTTTAAATCAAACGTTAAGCAGAGATACTGGACTTGAGTTTTTAAGATGGATCAAATAGATTTTCTTAATGCAACATAGCCAGCGTTAGTGTCTTAATTAGATGCTTCCCGATTGGTAAATTCCAACATTTTTCGAACGGCAAGCCATCCGTTTGTAGTGCAGGCTTTGTTTTACTTTCGTACCATCCATGTCCAAGCCAAGATGATGTTTACATGTTTACTATGACATCATCAGGGTTAATGTTTTTAGCCTTAATGCTCCTCTACACAAACATTAAAAAAGACCCTCTGTTTTAATGGGATCCTCATATGATTGTAAAATTAAATTGGGAACATGCTCATTTAATCAGAAAATTATGTTAACATTTTGTACATTCATAGTTTAATAAACGATGGCTTATTAGCCGATTCCCCAATGTGGCCTCTGGTATCGGATGTCTCCGTAACAAAGTAGAAAAACATGCAAATCTGTCCACATGCTGCATTACAGCTCAGAAACACAAATTAAAATGCACTGATATAATTGTAGCCTTCCAGCAAGGCTGTACTTGAGTCAAAACACAGCATCAATAACACCACAAATTCAAGGCACAGTTCTGAATTGCATTAGTCTGTATTGTTGATTATGTGTTGATGTGGTAGTTGTAGTAGTTGTTGCTTTAGGCTGGCAGTGATGATGGCTGCTTCCTAGCTGTGTACTCGCATCATCAACTTCGCTAAAGGCTACTTGGCAGACGGACAAGCTTCTTATTTTTGCATGTGTGTACACAAAGATACTATGCAGTTTGCACCCTCAGTTGTCAATATGCCAGCATCTAACAGACAGAGGGAGATATTTCCATTAAACATATGCAGAAGTATACTTACAATGTAATGTTGCAGCTATGGTCAGACCAGTACACAGGGTTTTCTGTAGTTAACCTTTGAGAATAATCTGTCAGCTGACACTAAATCATAAAGTGTTCCTTCTACTGTAAGTTGTTAACAATTTGGTTATTTAAAAGAATGTTCAGCGAAGCTCAGCAAAAATGGACAAAGATGGACGACCCTCAATCAAGGACAAATAACTCCAATGCTGACAAAATAGTACCCTAAAAAGTCTTTTTCTCAATATGTCAAACGATTCCGTTTAACGAAAAATGTATGTACCTTTGAAGAATTAGGCTTTTAAAGAATTAGTTGGCAGGCCATTAGCTTACGAAAAACGGGAAAAATATTTTAAGATCATAATATGCACGAACAAATTTTTCAAGCAATATATGTCATATGAATAAATTATTATTACATATAATATTATAACAAAGCCAGGCTAACTGTTTCTTTTAGAACTCAGTCTTTATGCTAAGCCAAGCTAAATAGTTGTTAGCATTAGCTTCATAATTAGCATAAGGATATGAGTGGTAACATTTAGCAAGTAGGCATCTATAGCAAAGAGACTGTTCGTTTGGCTCACAGCATACAGGACTACACCATCAACCAAGCCAAAAAATCACCACTTTTTCCGCTTGCTTTTCACAGAGTTAGGCTTATGATAGGCTCCAGACGTTATGCTAAATTAAGCTAATTGTCCTAGCTTAGCTCAGAATGACAACACTGCCTTTCAAAATATAACAATATAATATAACTGCTGCAGAAAAAAAATGATTAAGCTAAAAAAAAAATCAGCTAAAATACTAATATTAGTACCTTAACAACTGTATATTGGTCAGACCATAGAGGGAACTGCAGAGCGAACTCCTGAGCTGTAGTGGGTTAAAGTCTAACAAAATACCTCTGATTACTTTGGTAAACCTATGTGTAGTAATATATAAGTAGAATGTAGCACTTGATACCCATAATGTGATGTATAATGTTGTACTTGATTTAGTTTTTTGTTCCTATCTAAGAGCAGCACTGAGGTGAAGTGGAGGCTGTAGTGCTTTACACTGATTCATTGACACAAACGTGCTGGACTGTCAATCATCTCCAGTACCTGATGTCTGATTGATTTCTTATAGATTGTAAAACATTTTGTATGGACTTTCAAACAGATTTCCGAAATGATTACACCTTTTGATTAAAGATTTTGTTTATACTTGTTCTGTCTGAATTGAACATAGTCATAATGGAACACACAAAACATTGGCATTATGTCATTTGGCAATTTTCTCTGTAAAAAAAAAAAAGAAAAAAAAAGAAAAAGAAATACAAAATCTACAATAAACTGTAACTAGAAAGTCTCCATTTGGCAATATAGAAAGGTCTTTTTTAAAGTCTGACATTTTGGTTTATGTACAGAAACGTGTGTAAGTGTGTGTGTGTCTTCCAAGGGCTCCCTTTTTCTATCCAAACAGAATCACATTGAAAATGTGATGAAGACATCTACATAGTAAAATCAAATGGTGAGATTCAAATTTAAAAACTAACAAACAAGGCATTGAATCCTCTGTGGATTGGAAACAGGAAGGGCCTGTAGAATCTGTGATGGGAAGAGTCCCTGCCGTATCTACTCATCACCTGCACTCTCAACACTGTGTCTTAGTTCATGAACTGTGTGTATCCCTCTGCTCCTGTGACTATAACATCCATCCAGATCCTCATGGCCTCTGCTGAGGGGGCCACCATGTAGTAGAGCCGGTCATGGGTCTTCACGCAGAAGGTTAGGGAGGGGTTGGGGCTCTGATGGGGGGACCAAAAAGAAAACCAGAATGATAGGTTTCATGTACATCTTTAGATCCATTTCTACCACAGGAACATTTCCCAGGGACCAGGAACCTTTTGAAGAGCTTTGTAGCAGGAACATGCTTTTCTAATCCCTGCTCCATATTCACAGATTCTACTCTTTGTCGCTGTTGCCTGTTCTTACATTTGTCAGGGAAGCCCATAGGTAGTTATAATCTAAACTAATAACTATACACTTATAGTTGTTAAATTTAGCGAAACAACTGGACAACTGTACAATTAATTTCATCCTTACAAACTTTTCAAGCCTTTTCTAAACTATCATATTTCTGTCTGTGCTGAATGAGTTATTAAGAGAGAAGAGAATTTCTTTCTGTGACACTGAAAAAGGCAAAGAAAATCAAAGTTCCAGAGTTGATCAGGACCACACAGTTTTGCATTGTAGCAGGCCATAGGACGAACACTCACACACACACACACACACACACACACACACACACACACACACTTAAAATAAAACTGCTGGTTTGGCTCCTTCACAACAACAACAAAAAAAACTTGTAATAGTTTCTAGATTTCTTTTCCTTTATATTAGGAATTTGTAAATATTTGCATTTATAAGTGCACACACACAGAAGATAAAGAGGCAGGAGCTGAGCTTCATGTTAGACATTAAAAAAGGACAAAACGTGAGTCTTGAGAAATATGTCCCCCGGTACAAAAAGGGATCTTTTATATCGTTTTTACCTGGATTTTCTTAAATCAACCGTTTTTATAATTGCAGTAAGGGCATTGTTTCTGTTTGCGGTAAAGAATGAATAATGCATAAGGGAGGCTTTTAATTTAACAACTCCACTGGTTTACACTGGGATCACTGGGATAGACAGAGGGCTCGAGAAGAAATAGCATTTCAAGTTACAAACTGACATGAAACAAATCTGAGTTCTTTCTGGACACTAAATACATTCCACAACCATGCATGGTCAGGATTTGACCGCCGTTTCACTGATGGCCACAAACAAGGTTTAAGTGGGTTAGAAGGGTAAAGAAAAAGTGCTGATACATACACTGGTCATATTCAAGTTGAAAAATCCTTTCTGTGAGAGCAGACAGGCAAAGTAAAAGCACAAACAGGGAGAAAAGAAGCAAAAACCAAAGGATGTGCAAGACAAACTTTTTAAATGAAAGAACGGATAAAAGAGGGAGAGAAAATGACTCCATTTGAAGCGTACCTTTGTAGCACTGCGGAGGTGGTCATAATACACCTCTTCTATTGCCTGGAAGTATATCACACCCTTCAGCTTGGTCTCATGCTTATCTGTGGGAAGGAAAACAACGTGGGTTTCGCTCAAAGGCTCAAATATACCAACAATGACAGACTTTGCTTAGTTAAAAGAGCCAAAGCACATCACTTCCATGTCACCTTAAAAAGTGAGAAGGATAACGCATGATGTTTAAAAAAAAAAAAAAAGGGAAAGAAAGAAAGAGGAAATTAAACTTTGATCATGACCAATTTATGCTTCGTGGTGATAGATGGAAAAAGACAAGCACAGCACATTTTCTTGTTTTTAAACCAATGGTGCTCTCATTGTATTTTCAAACTTAACTGCATTCTTACGCTTCTCTGGTACATCATTGCAGTTTGTTTCATCAGCCACTGCAGAACTGCAGTAAGGAACTGGTGGGGAACTCAACACCCCTCTCTACCTTCAGGCACAAACACTCTTACAAGCCAACTTAAGAGTAGTAGGTAGAAAATGCAGCGCTTCATTTCGAGGAATAACACTTTGCTTTTAATACGCTGCCATTATCTGCTAATGACCTCTTTAGCATTCAAATAGCCCTGCATTTGCATCTCGTTTGACTTCATCTGCAAACTACCAACACTCTGGATATTGCTCTGATGTGGCTGAGGTTGATTACATTGAATTAACAGCTGCTCATGACTTATGCTCGTCCCTGCTCCTTTCTCACCTTTCAAGGTCAAACGACAAGGGCGAGCGATGCAGCTCAATCAGCCTCCTCAGAGAGCATGGTGCTGTGTGCATTTCAACTACTCCCAAAGTAATCTCAGCACACCTCCTCACTCTGGCTCACTTTCAACAAGGTATGATTTAAGCAGCTTTGAGCGGAACCTTCTGAGGACTTCAAAGGCCTGACAGCAAACAAGTGTCTCAGAGCTCACAGCAACAGGATCAATTTCCACTGCTGTGCATGGTACATGCATGTACTGCTGCTCAAGTTCTGAATGATACATGCTTTCTCCGTCTCTCCTTCACAGCAGAACATTCAGCCCCTGCACATTTTAAATATAAAAACTTATTTTACCAGTTCCCCATTTTTACGTACTGAAATACCCATACAGCTGCTTTAACACAAACACAAGGCTGCACAGCTTCTCAACACAAAGTGGATAAAACTATACTAATACTATCTGCGGTAGACTTTATAATTACATCCATTTACACTTGGACGGAAGAATGATTTATCATTTTGGCTCTGTACACCACCAATTTTGAAATAAATAATTTTGAAATAAAAACACCAAAGGTTAGACTGTTTGGACTAATTTGCAGGTTGGTCTAAAATTTTAGATGAACAATGTACAATATTTATATAATGTTCCAATTTTAAAAAGTTCACAAATATTTGGGCAAACTAATATAATCATAAATGAACCTGTATCCTTTAATACTAAATAGCAAATTCTTTTAAGTCAGTGACAGTGTGATGGTTTGTTTTTTTTGGGGGGGGGAACATTGGCCTACTGGAAAGGCAAATTTCATCAAAACAAAGACTCTTGGAAAAGGCTTTGCAACCGAGCCAGTAGCTTTACATGCAGTACAATTCCTTCCCATTCATCTGGACACATATTTTTAATATTCTAAAGTATATTCTCATACACACAATATTTGGGAAGAGCTATACTATATTAAGTTGGTGAATATAAGACAATCTCTCCAAGGAAGGTCCAATTAATTTATGAAATTCTGGCGCCCTTTTCATAACTACTTTAGGACAATTTATCAGATTTTCCAACCTAAAAACAAAATTTTAGAAAGATATTGTGTGGTTATGTGGCTTTTTGTTTGAGTCAATGTACAACAGTATTATGGATTTTAACTTCATTATCATGTGCTTATTTATTCATTTATTTAATTTGTTTTACTTTGTGCCAGCGTTCGCATCTACAAATTTATATTCAACCTTAGAAGATAAAATTATAAATGACACTGGTATCTGTCTTGGACATGAAAGTTGTATTCTTAATTTAAAAAACAATAATAATAATAATAAAATAAAAGACTTTTGAGCCTTTAAAACTTGAGCTATCTGTATAAAAATTGTAACCCAAACCCTTAAATTAAAGCCGAGTCTACAGTTTAATCGTTATTGTTTAAATTCGCTGTGGTGATGTACAAAGACAAAATTATGAAAACTCTCACTATCCAAATATATATTGACTTGACTAATTAGATTTATTCAAGTAAAGAGCTATAACAGTAATATGCTATATCCATTACAGCCTCATTATTAACAACTACAATAAAACACAGTAAACTTACTTTTAACTTTTACAGCTAAGTATTTTTTTATGTCAGTACTGCTACTAAAATGTTTAAATGCTTCCTTCAACACTAAATGCAAGAGAATAAAAAATACTGCTGGAGTCACCATGCTACATTCATATTTAGACTATAGTCACTAGCTGTAGTTTGCCTTTTATTATAAGGTGTTTTTTTCACACCATTAAACCTACACAGAGCTGCAATATGAGTTACAGAAACACCACAGTAATGAGCCTTTTGTATCAACTTCCTTACCAACATAGTAGGAGAAGGTCCTTTTGAGGCGGTCAAAGATGAACCAGCGTTTCTTCCAGGATTTGATTTTGCCTCCCATCTTGACCAGGTATCCCTTACACATCTTTTCAGTGAGGATGACTTGGTAACAGGTCTCCACACTGTGGCCTGATGACTCGATATGAGAGCGCAGATCGAACTCCTCCTTTCTAATGGGCAGGTAGCGAGTCATGGGACGAGCCTGCACCAGGACAAAGACAAGAGGGTACATAACCTGTACAGAGGATGGGGCATTATTTGTTCAAATATGTTATTGAATGAAATGGATGTGACACATTGTGATTAGCTGGATTCTTCACATGGACACACAAAACTTAACTAAAATGTTGATTTGAGACACTAATGAATACTGACAAAGCATCCAATGTATTAGCACCAGTTGGGAAAAAAAGAAGAAAAAAAATAGCTACTGTAACTACCCTGTGGCACCCACATCTGTGAAAACTGTGTCATGCTGTCAGCAGGCAGGTGAACCCATTTTACACCTTTCTACCATGCAGACTCAATTAAGTCTCATTTTATTCACCTGAGAGAAGTTCTTGGACCTCATCTTGACCTCCTTCTCTACTAGCTGCTGCCGATGGTAAGTTTCATCCTGCAGCCGTTTCTCTGCCTCCTCCCTTCTCCTCCTCTCCTCCTCAAGCATTTGGCGGCGTGTCAGGCTCTCTCTTTCCTGAAGGAAAACACGTTCAGTAATTTCTTTTCATCTGGGGATGGGGTTGACTGGGTAATGCATGCACTTGGTTTTCCAGCCAGAGCTAAAGAGCACACATTTTCCACTGCTGGGAGCTGCTCTCCAGCTTGCACTGCCGGGCACCCCACTGCTTCACTAAAGTGGTTAATTATTTAGACAGAAAGCTTTCAGTTATTTGGAAAAGTAATGATCGATTCTGTAGACACATGCATTGTGTATGCACAGCACGTCCAAAAGCAGAAGGCAACATAAAGTTTTGGCAGTCCCTTCTAAAAATACGAAATCTGTTGGGAAAGCATAAATATAGAGAAAATATGAAAAGAAGAATTGAATGGGTGGATGCTCAGCTACAAAAGAAAGGCCACAAAGGGCACCAGTGCACAAAGACTTGAAGATGATACAGATGCCAAAAAAAATGAATTAAACAATTGACTTGCTGCCATGATCCTCTATATTTCAAATGTTCACTCCGTTTTAAGCTACTGAGGCTTCAAGAACTCTCATCAATCATTACATATGGATTTGGGATAATAAGGTTCTGATGATGTAACGCTCATTCAAAGTTGGGTCTTACCCGTGATTCAATAAGTCTGGCTTTCTCCAGTTGGGCCTCCTTCAGCATTTTCTCCATCGCCTCTATCCTCAGCGCGTCCACTCCACCAGCACTGTGTCGAACGCAACAACACAGAGTTTTCACATGCTGTAAAACTCAACTTTATCAAAAAAAAACTTTCCCAAAAACTTTAGAAAGCACATTAGAGCTTATAAATTGAAGCTTTCATCAGTATATTATTACATTCTATAACACTTAACCTTCATCATTAGCTGTTCATCAGCAGTGGGTAATGAAAGATTATGATCAAAGCTCCTAAAACTTTGAAAAAAGGCAAGGAACAGAGGCTTCTTGCCCATTTATGCAAATTGATTTAACAAGGTCAACAATGCTACACACATTACATTAACTGCCCAGAACACCGATGGGAATTCTAAGCTAATGAGAATCATAAATGTTTTCACAGCAACACTTAAGTGGTTGTACATGCGAACTATGTGATCCTTTAATGGACAAATGTCCCGGATCCACTGAAGCTTCAGGGGTCCTAAATGAGAGCATAATAAAAAGTTCCCATTTCCCAATGTGTAATGTAGGAAAAATGTGATTGGATTGGACTGATGTGGGTAAATTCACATAGTGATTACAGATTAGACAACACAGTGGCCTTTCCACTGAATATCCCCTGCTACAACTAGAGAATTAGCATAAGGCAGTTCACTAAAACCTTTAATGCTTGTGTTCTTGTGGTTACTTTTGTTTTTGCCTATAAGAACAAAGCCTTTCTTTAAAAAGTGGCACTTCAGCATTTCAAATCTTCTAAAACTACAAACAACAATACATCACTTAAAGTTTTTCTTTGCGGCTGTCAGTGTCATTAGTTACATGCTTACCTAAGACTACTCCTGTTCCTTTAAGAATGTAGGAAGCTTAAAAAGTCACTTTTACATTAAACTTTGCAATAGGAGTGTTTTTATTTCGCTTAATACACTTTTATATAGGAGTGATCCTAAGATACTTGGCAAATACAGGCCTGATTTAAAAAAGAAAGTAAGTCAACATTGGTCTGATGCTTTAATTTGATTCAATGAGTCTGATTCTACTTTCAAACTTATACGAATTTGTGCAGCTGCAGTGGATAAACGTTCTAGCGGGTAAATGGTTATGAAATATGATGAAATACATGTGTCTGAGGGATTAAGTCACCAATTCTAACCAAATAGCTTTTTGATAACTTGTAAATATGTAGTATTTACAAGTTAAAAGCTAATAACATATTTACGACCTAGAATTACTAACACAGTGCTATGAAGCACACTTGGTCTAAACTTGGCTCATAAAATGTGCTTTTTTTCTCTCCTGTCCCGACTATGCATTGATCATTGCAGAAGTAATCTTATTATAGTTGTCAAAGCAAAACTGAACTAATAGTTTTGTAAAGTGACTCTAGAGAGCTGTAAAAGAGACGTGTACAATGGCTGCTACTAAGAACCTGCTGTGCTGAACGCTGATGTTTTTAGTCACTTAGTCACCTAACAGATGGTTGCCAAATGAGTCAACCTGTGGATAAAGAGATAACTGGAGTAGCCTGGAGTGTGATGATTAGCAGTCTGTGTGTCTCTTTTGATTGCATTTGTCTGTGTGTGTTTGTGTGTGTCTTTTGTGTGTGTGAACAAATTTTTTTTGTCTAGTCCTCAGAACTTCACAGAATTCTTTAAGGCCTGGTTGGAGGGTTTAGGTTAAAACTATGTTTAGATTAGGACGAGGGGCAGCACAGTGCCTTAATGTGATGGACATTATTTACATGATTTACTTTCATGTAAATTCCTTTAAATACATCGCAGTAAAGATCTGAAATGCTAAATGTAGCAACAGCACCGGATTCTTGACCCAGTTCCTACCTCCTTTAAAAAAATTATTCAATGTTTGAGTAAGTCCTAAAAATTATTAAATCAGTCTCTGCAGCTGGATCTTTTCCCTACAGCATTGTGCTGGTTAAGCACAGTCTAAAAAGGGAGTCCAGACCGATCGATGCAGACCCATCTCCTCTTATCTCTTCAATTCTAAAATAAAATGTAGAGTGCATTATTATAGTAAAATATTTCAGTCCTGGATGATTAAACATCGACTTATTAGATCTTTATCTTTAGACAAAATGTGGCTGCAACAATTTTAATTACTTGCAAAGAGCTCAAATGTGTTTGAGCAATAGTGCTTTTTTTCTTTCGATCTGCTGAAAACGTCTGTCTGGGGATATGAGAGCATCAAAATGTTTTATTCCCTCTTACCTGTTTGATCTAGTTTTGTTTAACCTTAATGTATTACTTATTTTTATTTTATTGTATTACATTACCTTGAATATATTCCTTTCTCTCTTTTTGAAATGTTGTCTTGTACATTAACCTCAGTGTTTTTCCTGTTTATATCTCTTTTGTCTCATTGCCAGTTGTTTGTAAACCTTGAAATGCATGAACCCGCATACAAGATGCTATAACTGAGTCATCAAAAAAGCTCTTTTCAGACTAAACATTGCTGCTTTCATGCCCTTATGAATCTGTTAAAGTGACAGCTATTGTGTCATTCACACAATAGACACTTTTAAGTTAATTTTCCTCAGGAATTCATTCAAACATGCCAATGACTGAAAACAAGATGTTTACCATATGAGCTGCCTTATTTTAGTTTTATAAATCTGAATTGAGAATAAAATTTGACCAAGGACCAGAGTGGTGTGAAAAATTAGCTAGTGGAACTAACCATATATTTCACTATAGTTTATATGTTAAAAAAATCATCGTTAAATCCAAAGATCCATAGCTAAAATTTTTAAATGTAAACTCTACCTAAAGTTATTCATTTCAGTGACATTGAGAGCTTTCCCCTAATTTATGGTTTCCACACAAATTCTGACATTTGCTACACAAAACAGAACAACAGTACAATGAGTAGAAAATTGATTCGACTACGGAAACAGATCCTCATTTAGGATGACTTTGTCATCCTCATATCCCTGAGTAACAATACCAAATGAGACAGAATTCCTTAGTAAAGGAATGTAAACTTTAAGAGACAGCATGGTGATTTTCTTCAGAGGCAGATCACCAAGATAATGTTGACATGAGCAGATTTGATGCAGATGCTGTCAGGTTTATATGAGCCTAGCCATAGCCATGAAGTATACCTAAAAATAGCAAACTCTGGCTATGACGCTACGAGTGTCTTTCCCTAGTCGTACCTGAACGTGTTATCTGGCGAGCAGGCTGAGTTGTTCCCGGTGGACACGCTGGTGTCCATGCTGTCAGAGCTCTCCAGGCTCAGTGTGTCATAGGGCTGCTCTCCAGCTGGCGGGGGCTGGTGATGCAGGATGGAGTGGTGGACCATAGGAGGGGGCCCCAGAGCACTATGGCTCAGTGTGGAGCTGTAGGTCATGACGGGGGAGTAGGAGGGCGAACTTACGAGGTGGGGCTGAGAGCCGTGGAGTGCCTCCCACTGGCACTGAGCCTCTGCTGCCGCTCGCTGCTTGAGCTCAGCCAGACGACGACGCTGCTCTTCGATTACCTGATGACCTGGAGGGAGGAAGGTGGGAACTGATTAGTGGGTTTGTTCTGATTTTGGTCCATGGTGGGAAAAGAACCTACAGGTAACACTATTAACAAATCAGCGGAGGTCTTTTTGTTTCCTACACAAATCAGCGAAATAGCTGCAGAGCAGGTCATCCCAAGCATCTAAAAGTGAAAGCAAACTAACTTTACAATCAG
Organism: Channa argus; assembly: GCF_033026475.1. Taxonomy (NCBI): domain Eukaryota; kingdom Metazoa; phylum Chordata; class Actinopteri; order Anabantiformes; family Channidae; genus Channa; species Channa argus. The sequence continues at coordinate 4,979,906 of NC_090202.1, forward strand.
CACCAGCTGAAAAACAACCAATGTTTAAACCATGCCTCACACATACAGAACAAGTATGTGCTCTCACAGAATCACAAACTCTGAGATAATTATGAAAAAAAAAAAACTAAGCATCTAAATTCTCAAATTTCAAATCCATGCTGCTGGGCACCTGATAACGGGCAGATAAATGTGGAAAGAGCTGTCCGGGTCGGTAAATCCAAAAGGGTAGCGTATTGAACTGAGCATGCAAGATTTATTCTTCACTAGCAGGAACATTCATAGAAGATTGATGCTACAGACAAAAGGAAAGATGAAAAGAAATCTTTTGGGGAGAGGAATTAATGACACAGCAGAGATAGAAAAAACATCAGGATGAAGAGAGGAGGGTTAGGTGAAGACAGCATCTAAAATTAACAGCTGCCAAGTGTCAACCTCTGGTGAATGTTAACTTTGATGGATAAATCAATAGAAGTAACCTGTCAAACTGGCTTTACTTTTGGATAAGACTTTACATTTTTTTTTAAGTCCATACCGTCTTTGGTCTATACCAAAAGTCTAAAGGCAGCCTCTTGATGGGCTGGCCTTTGTCCTTTATCTGCAAAGTGATGAAATCTAAACCTCAATTTCTGTGCTGTTTGGATAATTAATCTGGTGCATGACATCTTGAGCTTTTTTTTTTTTTTTTTTGAATAATTAATTAATTCACTCTTCAAGTGAATTGACATGTCTTTTCTCTGTAGGAAACATCTGAACAAGTGATTATTGTTGGCCATTTAGTCTGGGGACCCCTTGGCAGAAGATTTAAAAAAAGTTAATTTCAGACACTGCATGTGAATGTACAAGCAGAGAAGAGATGAAAATCTGGATGAATCCCACTGAAAAATTATGAAGAAAAAGAAAAACACTTCTGGAAACTGATCCATTCACCTGCTGAACTTTCCTCTATGGGGTTCTGTCTGGAGTTCTGGGGCTCTATGGTGCAAATGTGCAGAAAGAGACAAAGCCACAGACAAAGACAAAAAAGACATGAGGAAAACCTGCGCAGCAGATGCCAAAAAATATGACCAGCTCCAGATTCCATCCCAGCACCCCTGGGCAGCAGCCAGCTGAGCTAAAACCCGTGCTCTGATCCTTTAAATCAAATTCCAATGTCAAATAGCACATTTTTTTTCACTGATGTCAGCTACATATAAACAGCTCAGTGAAGCACAGCAGTTATAATAACCAACAAGGTAACAATTTATGATGTAATAAGTTATTCATCATTATAAAATTATTCATGCTTTATTTACTTGTCAAAAATAACATACCATTAATGAATATATGAATGAATACACAGCGTGGGTTGTTTTGTTTAGGTGCTCAGCAGTGTTGTTTTGGTTCGCTTTATTTTTCCGGTCAGTTACCTTTCTGTTGCAGAGCAAGCTGTCTCTTTGTCTCGATGTCCTGCAGAGTTGTAGCCAAGTTCCTGGGCAGGCTGCCTGTACGGCTGGTCACCAGCAGGGGGCTCTGCTGGGTCAGAGGGAAGCAAAGGGTATGAGAATAACATGTCAACAAGTTGTATTTAGGGTTTAAGTAACAACACTGGATTTATTTATAGAATTGTGTCTACATAAAGATTGAAGGCTAGCTGCTGAAGATAAATGACAAGTCCCACCTTGCTGGTGTTGTTGCGTCCCAGGGTTGCTGCTCCATGCTGTAGAGGGAATGCAGAGCCCGATTTAGGTTGATAGAGAGGCAGGCCTGGATCACTGTCTAGCTTGGAGCGAAATACCTAAGAGAATACAGCAAGTGTTGAAAATACATGTTAAAACAAACCCATGTGATTGTGGGTGTAAATTATATCAAAAATCCAACTGTGATTCTCCATGGATAAGTTGTAATTACTTGCTGAAAGAGGTGAACAATGGTTAAAAGGATGATTAGCATTATTGTGCATCAAACAGTAGTACTGCATATTAATTTTCGAATGTATATGTGTCAATATGAATAAATAGGAAAAGCTACAGTCCACATCTTTGTTTTGTTTTGTTTTTTTGTATCAAAGACTTTGTGAAAAATAGCTAGCAGACAACACACAAGTTAGAAACAACAGCCAAGTCCATTTTACTGAACAGGTCTTTGATCAGGCCACTTAAGTTAATGTTGCATTCAGTGCTGTGAGATCTGTGTGGAATGACTTGCTCTTCAAAGTCAGGACTTGAAGATGTTTCACACATTCTAACTTATTTAAAGCAAGGATTGAAGTTGTTCTGTGAACATCTGCTACTGGCAATTACTCTGAGCTTTATTCCAACCCTGAGCACTTACAGTGACTTTATGTTTTACACAAGAGCAAAAACTGAATTTAACAATAAAAAGTTCTATCATGCAGCTCTCAGCTGCAGCATCTCTTTAAAAACGTGGGATAACAAAAATAGGTTTGGTCTTTCATTTGTTAACACTTATTTTGGCACCTTTTTATTATAAAATACCTTTCAAAAGTATTGAAATGGCAAGACCAATTCATTTGTTTTTGCTGTACACTGAAGTAATTTGGGTACATTATAGCACTTTTGGAGAGTACTTCACATGAGCATTTGATATCAGAACTGTTCACAGTTTAAAAGCAGAGATTTAGTATTTAGTAGTTTTCAAAAGTGTCATTGCCATCTTGTGGATACAAAGTGAATACAGCACTATTAAAGCCATGACATGATATACGGTACCTTTTTCCACTTTATTTGGCTCAAATATATATAGTCAGTAAGAGCAGGTTGAAGGTTGGCAGAGGAATTACAGACTCCCGAAATAGCAGAAGTGTAAGTAGCGGAAAAATTAGACAAAGGACGAAGAAGGTGCTCTACCTGCAGCACAGGCTTGCGGCCAGAGACACACTTGGCTCGTGAAGGAGGAGGACAGAGCTGGCTGGAGCCAACCATCAGCTCCTGGTACCAATGTTCTAAATCTAGCTTGGGAACTTGAGGCCTACTACCCTCAGCCTGGTACTGGAGAACATAGAGGAGCAACAGAGTAAAACAAAACAGCAGAAACAGTGGCGAAAGAACAAAAAAGAAGAGAAGAAATTATTAGAAAGCATCAAAAGACAGTAGGTAGATGGTAGAAAAAAACGCCGTAGCACAAGAAAACTACTGACAACTCTCTAACAAGTGCACCAACAGGCATTTAGAAGGAGAAAAAGAGGAAAGGACAGGACACACCTCCACAGGGAGAGACAAGGAGGAACCATAAGGAGTGGGGAGACAGGAGAAGGCAGGATCCACTGCTCCAGACTGCAGCGGCTGGCAAAGCGGGGAGGTAGGGGACGATTCCACCTTGGGCATTCCATAAATCTGATTTAACTGGCCCACCGTCACATATTCCTATGCAGAGGCAACATATGCAGGAAGGGAACAGCAAAATATAAAGCAGTGAAGACTGTCAGCAAGACAGGCAGCAGGAGGAAAAACAAATTAAGTACACTTGGTCTTCTGCATCATAAAGGTGGGAAGGAAGGAGGGTTTGAAAGGAAATACTGACTGGGTTATACACACAAAACAGAGACACAGATACACACACACACAAACGGTAGATGTATACCCACTCATCATTCAAGTAAAAGTGAAAGTGTTTAGGATAAAAAAGATTTAAAAAAATACTCCACTACAAGCATTAGAAATTATCTACTAAAAATGTAAAATGCAAAATTGAATGTACTAATGTACTATAGTACTAGACTACATTATAGTACAGTGTACTATACTATGTCCTTCCCGCCACAACCCTTCCATTTTATCAACCGTGAGACCGTCACATCAAGGTGGCCCTTGATGGGCTGAAGGGGCCACGGGCCTGGTGGGGTGGGATTCGATCTGTACATATATAGTATAGTAATATTGTACAGTAGACTGTACTACACTGTACAGGCTATACTTTACTACAGTGTACTGTACTACACTACAGTACACTGTAGTATAGTAGAACAGTATACTGTACTACAGTACACTGTGTGTGTATATAGTGTATATATAGGATGCAGAGATCCCGTCCTACACATCTCTCTGCAGTATCCTTACAACCGTCGACCCCCCACAACTCCCACGTACCTATAGAGACTGTGTCTGTTCCCCGACCAACTAAATTACATGAACTAAAAATGACCACAAGAGGAGTTATTCAAGATAACCTAATAAAAGTTAAGACTACTCCTCTTAGAGAACAAAACCCCAAAACTATTAAATGTGGATTATTAAATACCAGATCTCTCTCCTCTAAATCTCTGTTAGTAAATGACTTAATAATCATGATTTCGAATTATTTTGTCTTACTGATACTTGGTTACAGCAGGAAGAATATGTCAGTCTAAATGAGTCAACCCCCCAAAGTCATATTAATCATCATGTTCCTAGAAGCACAGGCTGAGGTGGAGGAGTAGCAGCTATCTTCCACTCAAGCTTACCAATAAACCCCAGACCTAAACATAGTTATAACTCATTTGAGAGCATTAATCTCACACCCAAACTTAAAAACCACAATTTGTTATTGTGTCCCATCCTCTAGTCCCTTAGTTTTTGATTGAATTTTCAGATTTTCTATCTAATTTAGTCCTTAGTACAGATAAAGTCATTATAGTGGGTGACTAACATTCATGTAGATGCTGACAGTAACTGCCTCAGCACCTCGTTTAATTTATTATTAGATTCAATTGTTTTTTCACAAAATGTAAATGAACCCACTCACTGTTTTAGTCACACGTTAGACCTTGTCCTTACGTATGGAATTGAAGCAGATAATTTAACAATATTTCCACACAACTCTCTTTTGTTTGACCATTTTCTAATAACATTTAAATTTACAATAACGGACTATACAGCAGTTAGGGTATAATTCCACTATAGCAGATGCTCAAGTGAAAACCTGTCAACAAATTTAAAGAAATAATTCTTTCATCATTTGCTTCAGCATATGTTAATACAATGTAGCCACCTTAATGTTACTCCTGCACAAGTTGATTATCTTGTTGACAATTCTGCAGCCTCACTAGGTTCAATAGTCGATAGTGTTGCCCCTCTGAAAAAGAAGGCAGTAAACCAGAAGAGGTGGTCTCCATGGTATAGTTCGCAGACACGCAACTTAAAACAGGCAACACGAAAGTTAGAAAGGAAGTGGCGTTCAAGAAATTTAGAAGAATCTCATTTAGCCTGGAAAAACAATTTAAAAATGTACAAAAAAGCTCTCAGTGATGCCAGAACAGCATATTATTCATCGTTAATAGAAGAAAAGAAGAACAACCCCCGGTTTCTGTTCAGCACTGTAGCCAGGCTGACTAAGAGCCATAGTTTTGTTGAGCTTACTATTCCCTTAACTCTGAGCAGCAATGACTTCATGACTTTTTTTATGAATAAAATTGTAGCTATTAGAGAAAGAATTCACCAGATCCTCCCCCCAAATATTACAGATAGATCTTCATGTACAGCAGCGCTACAGTCATTGATAAGACCCCAATCCCTTGTTAGACTGCTTTTTACCCATAGATCTCGCTGAGCTAACTTCAATTATTACCTCATCTAAACCAACAACCTGTCTGCTAGACCCTATTCCAACTAAGCTGCTCAAGGAAACTTTACCCTTAATAGATACGTTCATATTAGATATCATCAATCTATCTGTAGAAACAGGATATGTACCACAGGCCTATAAGGCAGCTGTAATTAAAAAACTACTTAAAAAACCCTGTCTGCACTTAGGTGTTTTAGCCAATTACAGACCAATATCTAATCTTTCCTTTGTTTCTAAGATCATTGAAAAAGTAGTCGCAAAACAATTATGTGACCACCTTTACAGGCACCTTTACAGGCACTGGTAAAAGTCACCAACGATCTTCTCATGGCCTCAGATAATGGACTCATCTCTATACTTGTTCTGTTAGATCTTAGTGCTGCATTTGATACCACTGATCACAACATTTTATTACAGAGACTGGAACATAAAATTGGGATTAAATGAACTGCACTAGGTTGGTTTAAATCTATCTGATAGATTTCAATTTGTTCATGTTAATGATGAATCCTCCATGCACACAAAGGTTAGCTATGGAGTTCCACAAGGCTCTGTGTTAGGACCAATACTTTTTACTTTATATACGTCTCCTTTAGGCAACATTATTAGAAAACACTCCATAAATTTCCATTGCAATGCTGCTGATACCCAGCTATATCTATCTATGGAACCAGAGGAAAAAATTCCCCCCACCAGGTGTGGCCCCTTCCAGCCATCAAGAGCCACCTTTTTGATGGTCCCAAGGTTGATCTAATGGAAGGGTTGTTGTGGGTAGGGCATCTGGCATAAAACACACGTCATATTAACGTACAGAACACGTTCGGCTGTGGTGAACCCTGAAGGGATAAGCAGAAAGCTGTTGATTTGACTATACTATAGTACAATAAGTACAATACTGTGCTAAGCAAAAGATTACTCTGGGAATCAAATTAAACTGATTGAGAAATGTAAAAAAACACATTTATATTTGTATGTTTTAGTAATGAATAAAACTGTAAATATAGAGACTTTGTGTAAAACAAGACTAGCATCAGGTAGAGGTGGAGCAGATTTTAACTTATTTATGTACTGACAGCTGCTTCACCTAAATTATTAATACATCATTAGTTATTTTTTTTATATCAAGTACAAGGTAGTTTGATCCCTGATCCCAGCTATATGTTGAAGTGTCTCTGGGCCAGACAGTGAACCCCCAACAGCCCTTTCCCATGCCCAGCTGTGCAGTGCCGGTCCCAAGTCCGGTAGAAATTTGGGAGGGTTGCGTCAGGAAGGGCATCCGGCATAAAAACTGTGCCAAATCAACATGTGGACAATGTTCCGCTGTGGCGACCCTGAACTCACAGGATAAGCCAAGAGGACAAAAAAAACTATATGGTACTTATGTGTAATAATGAAAGTTTTCAGGAACGTATTATGTAGTGTGATGATCTATGGTGTTTAAAGTACTAACAATTACCCTTACCTGTCTCTGTTTACATTCATATCCTGTCACCTCGGTGATTTCAGCAATCAAATAAAGACATTAAATGTTATAAGCATGTTTGTAAAATACCCTATTTTGGTAGCAGTGCCAAAACTCAGCTACCTGTACAAAACTGAAAAGAAAATATTATAACTGGTGCTACATGTTACACATGACATGGATTTTTAAGAATTTAATGTGAACGTGAATTATTTTTGGCATGAAATCTTACAGTTTACCACCTGTAGTGTACCTGAATTAAAGTACCCTTGTTTTGTTAAACCTAAACATATCAGTCCAATCTTAATTAAAGTCTTTGCGTTGCTAATTGGATTCAGTGACACCAACCTCTGTGTCTACTAAAAAATTAACACTGCCTCAAAACTACCAAAAGGGTGAGTGCAAGCTGCTTCCACCAGAAGCTTGAGTAGCATAGAGCAAAGCTAATAGTACAGTCAGTCTGATTATATAAAAGCCAGCAGAGGGAGCAGCATGACACGAAAATGGAAAGCTGGAGGGGCAGAGATCAGAGAACACAGACAGAACAAATAAGGTGAAAGACAAGACATGAAGTGATGGTACCAGCTAGTCCAGCATCTACAGCAAACAAGCGGCTGAGTAAGGGGGCTAACTGCCATTGAAGTGGCCACAGCTACCGTACATCTTATAGATGTCTGACAGTGTAAGTACTCCTAAGTACCAGGCAACAGCTGATAACAGACAGGATGAAAAACAATGAGGATGGCACCGTACTCCACTGCACTACCAATGCATGGCACATTTAACACAGACACACACACACAAAAGTGCATCACTGAGCCACGGTACTTTGAACTTTTTAGTTTGGAAATTACAACTTGATACATCTTCACAAGATGTCCATAATTTAGCTAGTGCTTAAAAGGTGGTTAATAAATGTGAGAACAGTCAAACAAAAATGCACTCGGCAACACAACGTATCTTTAGCATTGCAAGTGGCTGACACACAATCAAGTCACAGACATTGGTTTTCTGTCACCTGTGGTTGATCCCAACACACCAAATGCGTGTGAAAGGATTGTGGCAACTCCACTGAACACAATGGGTGAGCAAAGGGACATTTTAGGTGGATTAACTGGACAAAGCCCACCTTTATTAGAAAGCTACTGAGCTGGCTCCCCTTGCTTAAAGGAATACAGCACCTGGGCCACCACAATAGAGCACTATTAGAGCTATTAGAGCCACAGTGCAACAAGGACACTGACAGTGCAATGTGTGACCTTTAGGACTGTCACAGGACAACAGAGAAGAAGCAGTGGGCTTCATGCAGTGGTCGTTAGTCGGGGTTACCTCCGTAGGCCTGCTGGAGTAGAACTGATAGGGAGGGGAGGGAGATAAGTAGGAGTCAGAGGCTCGACGGAGAGAATGCTGGGAGGAGTAGACATCCTCCAACAGCAGATCAGCCACGCTGATATGGAGCATTTCCTGTTTTAACAGTCCCCAGGTTAGTGTTTCATGCCTACAGAAACTTACAATACACTATTCACACCATTTGTAAATTGGTCTTCATACAACATTAGCAGAGTTGCAACCCTCTGTGGTCCTACAACATGTTGTTTGCTCTACACATTACCTATCAAGGCCTTAACATTAAAAAAACATCACTTAAATTATGGTAAATATTTGTAACTATTAACACCACACACATTGAACAGTATGCACACCAATAAATTACAGCCAGTTACAGGAGGTAAATATTTTGAGGATTCAGCTGTGAGTCACCAACACTCAGGAGCACCGAGTGTGAACACACACACACACACACACACACACACACACACACACACACACACACACACACGGTATAGTAGTTGTCTCACCTCTCTCACTGCAGTGCAGGATTTGGGGAAACTCTTTCCTCCAGTCAGATTGTGATACCTCTTCTCTAGAGCTAATAGTCGCTCCTTCTCCTGGAACATAAAGTCGTTTAACAAAATTTGCTTTCAATAAAAACCTGATTTATCATACATTTAACAAAGAATAGGTAAATGTTTAAACCTTTTGGAGCATTTGCAGTGTGAGAGTTCTGTCTTTAGCAAGCCGCTCGACCTCCTGAGATGCCTGCAGGCCCAGTTGGTTGTCCTGGTTCTCCAGAGCAGACACCTTCTCCTAACGAAGACAACATGGAAATGACGAAATCTTCAATGCAAACTGTAACAACTGTACAATAAATGTTGAAATACCAGTGTTGATGTAGGCTTAAAACCCCCGTCTATGCTGGCATTTTGTTGGTGTAAATAGCAGAATGTGTAGTGAGGTTACATCTACAGTGTATAAAGTCGAAGCTTCTTTGGTTGCCATCTCACATGCCTTTGTCTGGAGTGTCCAAGCGATATCTTAAAGCAGGGGTCTCAAACTCACGGCCCAGGGGGCAAATTGCGTCCCGTGAGACAATATTTTGTGGCCCGCAGGACAATATAAACGTTTTTTTTTTAGTGCAGCCCACAAGTTTTATATGAATGGGACTCAACCGCGTTGTGTGTGGAAGGCTCCTGTTTTGTGCAAGCTGGAGCTGAACAAACCCAATCACAGCGGCGTATATGGCTCCCGGGGACGGGCCATCGGCCGGGCTTGATGCAAACAGAGAAGCTTTGCAGAACTATGGAGGCACCCGTGTAACATCACATAACCGTCATAGAATATAGAATTACTACTTCCTACTGTGTTTGAAATGAGCATGTTTGACTTCGAGCTGGATGAAGTCAATGTTACCGGCGTTAACGGCCAACACCGATGTTCCATTGACGATGTCACCAAGGGGAGTGGACCTCCGATGGGGCCACTCAGCCAGCTCCCGCCCGCCATCCTGCTTTGGAGTCAGGGCCTTACCCGCCTCGGTTATATATTCAACGGAACATCGGTGTTGGCTAGGACGTACCACTGAATCCACAGGGTTATTATAGAATAAAAAGACAGTAAATAACTCCTCCATGGCTGCATCCATTTGTTTTTATATAATAAATAAATAATGGTGTCCCACTGTCCCAGCTGATAATGAACAGCATGGTAGCAGTCGCCTTTTTTTGAGCTCGTGATCCTGGTACTTTCTACCATCTACAAATGTTATGATGTTCATGTCATCATGAAAGACATGACCTCTTCTTATTTAATGTGGAAGATGCCCTTCCTGTGCTTCAAATTGAGCTCATTGACCTGCAGTGCAACTCTGACCTCAAAGCCAAGTTCAGGGAGGATTGAAGAGAATTGACCCCCGGCTACCGTGAGCTTTCCCGAATGTTCAAGCGGACCATGTGACTTTTTGGGAGCACATATTTGTGAAAAAAGTTTTTCTCCAACTTGAACTTCAATAAGTCCAAGTACAGGTCCAGACTTACTGATGATCATCTTCAAGCCATACTGAGGGTCTCAGGGGCTTCCTCCCTCAAGCCAAATGAGGCTCAACTATGTGAGAGGAAGTGCTGCCAGTTCTCTGGCAGCAAGAAGTAGGCAAGAGAAACCATGTTCAAAAGAACCGTTCATGTTCATATTGAGAAGAACCCACTAAAGTTAAATAACCCTTAGTAGTGATGTTTGAGAAGATTAAATTTTTTTAACAAAGCTTTTCCTGCCTCCTGGTAGCCTCCTGCGGCACCCAGGTAATCTGAGTTTGAGACCCCTGTCTTAAAGGATAAAAGCTACTTTTTATTGATCAAACTAATCAGATACTAAATACAGTAACTACACAGAAGATTTGCCATTGGCAGATTTATTTTCTACAAAAAAACAAACAAACAAAAAAAAAAACATTGCTTAAATTTTGATGAGGATCTTCTTGTGTTCTTTACCTTCCTCTTGGCCACACTGCTCTGGTACTGTGCTCTCTCCTGCAGCAGCTCCTGACTGATTGTTTCCCTATCTTCCTCTAAGCTACTTTCTCTCTCCAGTTGCTGGAACTCTAGGTCCTCAAATCTTTTGGTTCCTGCTTCCAATGCCTCTCCGTCCTATCAGAAAAAACACACATTATCAGTTACAGAAAAACAGCCTATATGCGTGGTTAATTTGAAGGCCATGTACTATTCTGAGGTTAGCGTAACTGCTAAAAACAAAGCAAACCTTGATGTTTCCATTTTAAACTGCTTTACATATTTTTCCAGCAACTGAAGCAAATTTTTGTAGTGAAAACAGGCCGTGCTCAGTCAAGCAGCCAGAAACCAGTCAGGAAAAGTATGTCTCTTCTGTAAAACAGTTTCGGGGTTGTTGTGAAATGTACTTTATTATACACAATAGGAAAGGTACAATCATTTTCTGTAAAAACATAAAGTATGTCACAGTAGTAGTTTATGGTCAAAATATGGTTACTTTTACTAAAAGAAATCCATGAACCTGTATTGACTTAAAAATATACTTTGGCTGTGTATTAAAGGCATCTATCAAATTTTTGCTATGAATCATTATTTATTTGCTGACAGTGGTAGGTTTTACGGCAATTATTTTAGCAGCATGGATAAGATGCTCTCGAGAGCCTGTTCAGTGCTTTTAAAGGGCCTCAACAGATAACCACTCTTTTTGTCAAAATCAGAAATCTCAGGAGCCACTTTTGATCTTTGTGTTGCTTCACAACAGACTAAAATCCCCAACATATAAAACTGTATAACCAGATGTCAGAACTTTGTTACCTGCTGTTTACTGTGCCTTCAGAATGTGAGCAAAAAAAGGGCTATGGTTCAAGATGTAGATTCACCTTAAAGCTTGACATAGTTTTACAGGCAACTGATGAGATATTTCAACCAATAAACATATCATTCAATTATTATTCAAGCTATTCAAAACTTTGTTTCAAGAACATTTGTTTAAAAAAGGGATGAGAATGATAGGAGCAAGAAAGACTAGCGAAGGCAATGATCTAGTCAGGGCCTGAGTTAATTGATTAGTGAGCAGTTATACAGCACAAATCGATGCAAGCCATGACAAGTCACAAAAAAGATGCAGATCGTATTCACACATGCAGTGCAGCAAATTTTATCGAATTGGATCACAAGCAGCTAGAGACATTTGTGCGCTCTTGAAGGCTACTCTAGCATGTAGGTGTAGTGTGGACAAGATTTTTTGCTGCTTGTGGCAAACGCATCTGTGTGAGGAAAGCTTACAGGACACATCATAAATACACTAAGTATGTGTGTGTTTGTCAATACACCAAATGTAGTAGGCCCCTGTTAAAGGGTTAAAGGTCCCAGTGTTACTATGCGCCGTGGTATTTGCTGAGTGCAGGCACATACAGAGCAATATATCTTGGTTTTATAAAATCCTCAATTAATTTTTACAATTAATTTAAGACCCGTAATGTAATAAAGAGGTTTCAACACTGTTAAACATCAGATACAAATTAAATGTAAAACAATAATGAAAAGTATAGAATCCTTCTATTAGTCAGGCCTATGCGCCTCAGTTGTTTATTAAAGTAACTCATGTTACTATTTAATAGCTCTTCAGTGGGATCTACGGTAACTGTGTGTTCAGAGAAGGAGAGTGTTGGGCGATAGGTTTTTCGTCAGGTTTAGTACTTTTTGAAAATGAAGGGTGGTCTAAATGCTTCTGCTGGACTGATGACCCACCCTTTTGAGCTGTTCTTGCAGCTGTTCCCGCAGGGACTCGGGACAGTTATGAAGTTGGTTCTTCAGATCAGCATAGTCCTCCTGCAGGTTCTGCAGGGCCTTGCGTTCAGCTTCAACATTAGCCCTCTCCTAGAAAGACACCATGCGCCCACATACCCACACACCAACACACAGAGTGGATGGGCGAGTGGAAACACAGACAGACAGAAAAAGACACTGCTCAAAATCCATACCATGCAAATAAAAACTACATGGTGTCAGTAGCAGGCTGACTGAATTCAGAGTATGGCAGTACAGGCAGAGTACAGGAAGTAGACTCTAATCTTATGAGATTCTACAACTTGGATTCTGTGCTGAGAACTACTGTGTGAGCCACTTAACAGACACAGACCAAAAAACAAGCTCAGTAAAGCGTACAGCAATTAAGAAACATCGATTATATTCTTTTTTTTTTTTTTTTTTAAATAAAGTACTAGAAATCTGTGTGTTTGTAAGAACGGGTCTTCTAATTTGCTATGCCAAGAATGCCAATGAGCTGATCTAATTTAATGAGAAGGATTTACACATAAAATTTGTGTTCTTTGGTCATAAGCAGGCTCAAAATTCCAAGACCGGTTGATATTGTAAGAGGGCGCGAACCCCTGAGACATGTGATCAAGACTAGGAAATCTCATAAAGGCACCATAAACAACAATTGTATTTTCATTAAGAGCCCTCTGAACACTCAACAAGACACTTGGACAATGCATAAACAAACTATTGACTTTTACAAAAGCTGATATTAACAAAAAAATGGGAAATGTGCTTTTTTCTCCATGCATCCTTTCTTTCCATTGCTAATTTACAACTGCAGAGACCAGATAAAAGCTAGCAGTTTTTTACCTATCAGCTAAAAGAATAAAAAAAAAAAAGTGCACTACAGAACTAATGGCTACAGAGCCCAAACGGCCATCAATAGATAAGTGTCCTGGCATGCAGGTTATGTTATGCAGACAGTGAATTAAAGGCGAGAAAAGTAAATTAGAGATACTGTAACTGTGAGTGCTGAAGAGCCTAAAGTAGTATTAGAAGTTAAAGGATGTTGTTTAGATAGCAGAAGTTGAGACGAAAACAGATGAGAAGCGACAAACTACTCCATTTAAAATATGCAAGAGAGAATTCTCTAAACATCTTTGTAAACAATTTGAATCACGAAGTCAGGGAATTTTGCTACAGCAAATGCTGGCATAAAAGTGTCATTGGGGGATTCATCTAGAGCATTTCCCACATCCTTTATCCTCTGTACCTTATCTTTTTCCCTCTGGATGGCAGTCTCAAGGTCATCTAGCTTTTGCTGCAGTTGAGTGATGACGTCCGTTTCAGCAGCTATCTGCTCAAGTTCTGCCTGCCTCTCACCCTGCAGCAAAGCACGCTCCATCTCTACCTGGAAGATAGGACCAAGCCAAGTCAAACCTCCCTGAAAAAAGTTGGGACACTCAAATCATTTGAAACCTATTTTGGATTGTAAAAAGACAACAAATCAAAGGCTAAAACTAAGAAATGCAATTGTTTTTAGAATTTGATGCAAATTGAAACAATTGAAACAAATTCAATAGATAGATAATATTGAAAGTCTTTGTAAAGTTTTGTGTTTGTCAAATAACAGAACAAGGTTTTTAATCACCTAATGAAATTTGAATGATTAAAAAAAGTCTATATTCCAAAATTCAGTTGGTGTTGAATCTAATCCAGGGACTAAATTAAAGTGAAATAATATTCCATTAACTACTCATTACCTCTTGTTTGGACTCCCGAATCTGTTGGTCCAGCTCGGTCAGCCGGGCTTTGAGCTCATCGATGTGTGCAAGAACACCAACCCGCTCGTCCTCCAGGTAACCCATCTCCAGACAACCTGCACTGCCTGAACTCGAGTCCTCATGCTGCATGGAGAGAGAACAGAGGAGGCTTTTAAAAAGGAAAATAAAGCCAGTGGAAAGGAAAAGGTAAGAATACAACGACACAGACTACATGGCAGATACAGTATTTGCTCAGTCTGTCATACAGTACTGTACATAAAAATCTGTCACATTTGTACTTATTTAATCATAAACATTTATTTTATGATTTCTGTTTAGAACTTTGTCATTTACATGGTAATCATTAAGGTCTTTGGTCTAAATGCAGTTTTGGTGGATTTTTCAGTCAACTAAAAACCAAACTCCCTTTTGGTACAAAAATGATCTGTTTAAAATATTTTCAATGGTTTGATAGTGACAAAATTCAAATCAATTGACAGTTTAAATGCACAAATACTGCCATTAAGAAGCCTCTAATGTTTCACAGATAACAGAGTGAAAAGATGGGAACGAACACAGAAAGAAAGTGAATAATAAATAAAGTCAATACACTGTAAAAATACTGTAAACTCTGGAGACTTTTCCTCACAAATAAAAAAACAGCCTTTCTTGTTCTTTATTGATAAGACATCTAAATAAAACATAGACTTGGCCTTCCTACATTTGGTTATTTAGCCTTTTTAGGATAATACTCTGCATAAGTCTGGGCTTAAACACCCAACTACTGGCCTACACTGTGTAGTTAAACCAAATATGAGCAGACACCCATGCACTGACTAATATGGACAGTGACTAGTGGCAAGTTTTTCTTTTCCTCGGGATCGTTACTGAATTGTCTCATAGAAATTCTGTGGTTGCTGAACCTCATTTTAAAACCCACTGATTAAGCAAAGCCAGGCACATTACTTGCACATACTGTTTCAACAGCGGCATGCAGAGAGAGCAGCTTTGACAGGAAAAAAGCATTTCCTCTGACCTGTCTGTCTCCATTGTGCAGTGCTGATGCTGTGCTGGGACGGGGAGATGTCCTCACCTCCTGATGAGTGCTCTCTGTACTACTACATTCCTCCAGTAGATTCTCCTCATCGTTGTCCCTCTGCCTCTGTGCCAGGCGCAGTGCAGCTGGGGAAGCTGTTACTCCCAGGACATTCTCTATGGACGGTCTTTGCCCAGCGTCATCTGCCAGACCCATCCTCCCCAAGCCCAGAGGGTCCAGACTGGAGCTTTCTCCTTTGTTGTATTCAGCACAGAGGTTTAGGATTGTCTCTAGTCGCTGTCTCTCCTGTGGAAAAACATAAAAAGATAAACGCATTTGAGGAAAGAAATTCGATTTGGGTTGGACAGGTGGGGGCATCAAAAAACAGAAGCACTGCACTGTTTTCTCACTTCTCTTTTAATAGTTTTTTTTTAATGTGGAAATACAACGTGCATCTTAAAACATCAGATTTTTACACATACTGTTAGCTGTAGCAGAATAAATCCTGAACCTGCAATTGAACATATGTAAAGAAACTGCTGCAGTTAAAGATACTATGATAAAAAAATAGTATAAATTTGATAGATTATAGGTATCAATGCAGAAAACAGATTCATATTTTATGACAGTCATTGAACTGACTATAAAATAACTAGGTATCACAACCAGCTGTGGTTAAAAAAAAAAAAATGTACTGCTGCATTTTAAATACGGTGGCCAAAACATTAGAACATTTACCTTTATCTAGTTTTAGATAGGTGGCAGATCCATTTCCACAATGGTTCTGCCACAAAGTCTTGGTTTGACTAAGACCAGATATAATGTGTTTCAAGGCTCTACACACCCCTGAAACACCACAGCAGTCCGCACAATGTCTGCTCCCAGCGACATTCTGGTAGTCAGACTCTATGACTGGTTGTCCAGCTGTCACTATAAGGGGGCAGTATACCCGGCAGACTGGGCCAACAGAGTAACCTTTGAACCTTAAATGTCAGCTGCTGTCTGTTGCTGAACCGCTCTGCTACAGACACAGTGTCTCTAAAGCCTGCTGAGCCACACAGGCTGCAGCTTCACGGCACTGTAGCCTGTAAAGATGCTCACCAAATATTTAAAAAGTAGTCTCACTGTCAGCCTATACTGTAGGTCTACTGTTAAAAAAGGAAGGCATCACATTCGCAAATTAACTGGCTGCTGTATTCTCTTTCCGTGCTCAGACTAAATGTTGATGTCACAGGCTTACACCAATATTTTACAAGGTCAGACACTCCAGTTGACTCCACTAGTTTCAGATGGTTTACCAATTATCTTATACAGTTAAAACTCCTGACAATTTTTCTCATATAAAAAAAACTGAAAACCAAAAGTGTTCACACAACTGGCAACCCAAATCAAAAGTATCAGAATGTCAGAATGAGCTTTCATAAAGTAAAACTCATTAGAAACACACCTGCACAAAAATTAATATCACTTATTCTAACAATGAATAGCGTTTTGAAACCAAAGGAGCACTTTGTTATTTTATACTATGGGATTTATCTCAGACCCAATCTGCTTCTTTTCATGCAGGAACACTTGACAAACCAAACTGTTCTCAAACATAAATAAAGTGCATTTTTCCCACAGACTGCAGTAAGCAAAGCTTTTTCACTGAGGGAGCATCTGCATAATTAGACACCACAGCCACATCATTAGCTTTAACCTGTAATCTGGGACCGGTTAGCTTTAAAGTGAGTGGGTGGGAGTAAAAGACCCCTTCGGGCTGCAGCACAGTGCTGTGTATTCACTAGAAAAGCCAAACTTCAAATATTTACTGGCAAGTCCACAACTACTCAAGAGTCTTCCCCCTCAACACCTGCTCGAACATACACACAGATTAGACCAATCAGCATTTAGATGCCTGTCTTTGTTTTGTTTTTTGACAAAAACCAAACTAGCCAGCACTATTATTGTCTCATTTGATTCGCAGACAGCGTTCAGCATACCAAAGCTGGGTGACTAATGAGCAGCAGCATCTCAGACATATTTTTCACCATCAAATGTGTTTGATCTCAGCCTTAATCAGCTTGACACAACATCAAATGTGATGCCTGATATGCAAACTGTGCTCAAATTATTCTTCTAATCAATTGCTTGCTGTCAGATTTACACCAGTCCCATATTTTATGCCTTTCACGGCTCAAATTGGTCTTTTAAATTGCAGAAGAGTTTTTGTTCAGAGGTGGCTGCTACCACAAGCCCTGAAACACTTTAGTTAATACCTCTTTAGGTGTCTCTGTGGACATCATTAGCAGGTCCATTAGCTGGCTGGGATGGAACAAGGTGGTACAACAGGTCTCTATGTTAATCCATCTTTTTACTAGATGCCAAGCTCCCATGACCCATTTGGAAAGACTGGTTTGGTTTTGGCTTGAACAACAAGATATTTCAACAAGTGTTCAATGAGTCTATGTTAGTGCAGGTCTTTTAATTTTGTAGTGGTAAATGACAAATGAGAAGTGTCCCAATATGAAAAAATTAATTTACTGTTTAAATTACTTGATGAGCCTTGCTTTCAAATCATTAACCAAAAAGATAATTTCACAAAAAAATTTCTGGATTTCATGATGGGCAGCGTCTGAAGTAACGACTCAAACCTTGAAATGAACAACACATTCAAGCTAAGCCAGCTTGGCCAAAAGACAGATGAACAAATACTGGGCTGAAAGCTAGTAACACCCACAATCCCTGACACCACCATAACAACAAATCCCTCACCTCCACCCATCCTCTGGGCAGTTTGACAGAGCTCCCAGGCAACAGTCTACAATGTTGGCATATGGCAGGTGTGCAAAAGAAGGAACTGCTCGACCTGTGCTGAACCAACTGAATTCATATGCACTGCACTTTTGGCAAAAATCCGCTGCATAAACATTTGTTACAAAACTATATATATATACAAATTGAGCATATTGCTTATAAACAGTAAATGCAGCTAATGGACACTGGAAAGTTAGGAGACAGTAAAGAGACACAAACTTAGTATAATCCATTGACTGAGCAAAAATTAGGAAAATGAAACTGTAAAAATATAAACATTATTTGAAAAAAATGACTAGACTTGCCATACAATGTAAAGTTGGACAAGTATAATGCAAATAGTTACATTTTTGTTTGTATTTAGCCATAAGTGTCCTGGTGTCATGTTAGCCCCCAGAAAAACCTTAAAAAAACTCTCTCTCTCTCTTTCTCTCATATCCTGTGAGTTCAAGGTCACCTGATCATGATTATAATTGTAATAGTAATCAGATTTTAGATTCAACAGAATATTTTAATCAATACAACAAAGGCCTAACCAAACTACAGAGTGACTACTTTTCTGCAATGGCAATAGGCTAAATATCTGAAAACACACGTGATGCTGATTAAAGGAAAATGTTTGAAATATTACTGTAATACAATTGTTGATGACCTTATCTAATACTTTTGTTGGGGTGATATTTATTTCTTGGATTCATCTATTTAAATATTCTATTCAATCAAAAATGAAAAGCAAAGCCAGATTTTATTTATTTTATTTAATATTTCTTTCTTTAATAATTTTACGTAAGTTATTTCAAAGAAAATGTTGTCTGTAGTGATAATACATATTACTGAATGTTTTAGCGACTTGAATAAGGTAACTAAATAATGTGTAATGTGACTGTGAAAGCCATATTACTGCATACACTAAATTGTAATAGAGAAATACAGTATTTCCATCAACACTACTGTCTTAGCATAAATACTATCTAGATCAGCTCTTTGTAAAATAGGAGGGCAATGGTTCACCAAACATTAAAATTAATCATTAGTCGACATAATAGCTAGGTCTTCTCATATGGGGAAAATATAGTGTATTCCTGTATGAACACAAGCACAAACTTCCCTTTAATGTATCATCACTAAGTCTGATTTCATTGTAATAGCATTATCTTACTCTTAACAGTTTACAATTAACAAATGCTACACAATAGAAGCTAGACTTGTCTTTTCGGATTCCTAAATTCTCAAAATAACTACTACTACGTCTACTACTAAAGACGTAGAAATAGCAATCTTACATTAGGTTGTCAGATGCACTAAATTTGACTATTAAATGCTGCTAATATAACTAACATGCGTGATTTACATGCTCAGTTTATAAACAAGGTGAATGTTCTCTGGACTTCGTGCCTATTGAAAGCAAGAGCGTGATACTTCCAAAATAACATTTTGGATTGCCTGGGTCCCAGTGTGGTCCTATCTCCAAACTGCATTGAACACCAAGAACCAGTCCACACATGTCCTTATAATGACTGGGTTTGATGAGGAGTTGCTGAGGCTACAGATGTATCAGTGATGGAACCTTCAGGACATGCATAAAATAGTACTACTGCAAAACAATGCATATTAAACCTCACAAATGTTTCCTCATTAGCCACCACATGCCTTTGATCACATCAGTCTAAGCAAGATTGTGATAGAAAAAACCGTGATATAGTGTTGATTTCAAAAACAATATGCAGTACGTTAACAGTTGGCTCTTTTAGGTATTTTAATTATTGCAATTAATGCAGTCTTGTTTTGTTCAAGAGGAACATAATTTCAGTTTTAAATGTAGAGCAATTAGAAATTAATTTTCCTATGTGTTGTAGACACCCAACAGGTATCAGTATGTTCCCTTCAGTCTAATTGTCTTCCTCCCAGCAGTCAGCATTTTCTTCTAATATTCCCCTCCTTTAAAGTTTTTCTTTTTTCTTGCCCCCCACCTACTCCCCAAGTGCCTGAGGTGGTTTTCCATGAGTGCACCTTTGATCAGAGCAGTTACTGCAATAACTGTATAGTGGTATTCTTATTTGCCATCTTCATCTACATCAGAGGCGTAAACACAAATCTCACACGGACGGTATTTCAAGAGTAAGCCGAAAGAGATTAACAAAGCCTTATTCTCAACATATATCTGAGCGGAGGGGAAGATTCACACTCAGTGTCTCCTTCATAGTCTTCAAAACAAAGCCCATTCATGATCAGATTCTGATCCTTAGAGGGTTTATTGTGGTCTCAGAGGACAAACAAATGATCTTAGCAAGAAATACAATATTTCTGTTTTATGTTTTGTTGCTGCTCTTTGTCTCCCCTGTGTACCCCAGATAAACACCAAAGCCAGGCATTGTGAACTGGAAAATCAGCATCTCCAGCAGCAATCTCTCTTGTAAAAAGCTGGTAGTCCCCCACAATGTTTGGCTGGCATTGATTTTAAGATATGACTGCAGAGTTCGTACTCCCAGCGAGGTTATCTGGCAGTTAAAATGGTGAGGCCTCCTCTTTAAATGCGAAGACTAGATAATAGATGGGAGATAATAAGCAGGCTTATGGCTTGATAATTGTTATAGGATAAAGATACAGCTAAGCCTGCAACATGTGCAGCCAGTTGCATCAGCTTTGTTAGGTTAAATCATTTGCACAAGAAAATTGAGAATAAATAGCAATATCCTCTAAAACTATAATTCAGTATCAGGTGGTTAGTACAGCAGTGCACTTCTGTACTAAATATGTAAGGGTGTTTAGCCAGAAGAGATTTATTGAACAATTATCAAGCAAGGTAAACAGCAAACAAGTGCCCAGCTGAAAGATGCATAATAAAGCAGCCTGGAGCTCAACAGCCAGGTTTCCATTCAAAACATTCACATGGCACATGATAGCACATTTTAATATCTATGTGACCATGAAACCAAACAGCAACAACAAAAAAACAAAAAAAAACAAATCAAGGTTACATTTAAAGTGAATCAAATTGTAGCCACCTATGGCCTATCATACCATTATTTTTAATAACCACATGTAAAAATTAGTTTCAATCTAGACTGATAACTCAATCAAGTGAATCCAAACATTTTAAATAACCCATGGTAAACTAACTATACTACTGTGTTTTGAGAAAATAACAAAAGACATATGTTAGTGAAGGTTCTCAGTCTTTAGTCAGTTTTCTAGTCAGACTGAAGAAGTTACGGAGATAAGTAGCAAAACGTTTGTAACCAAAAACAATAAAGTCCAGTTAACAAGGCTAAACCTCCAGCAAAAGAAGCCCCTTTTCCCGCCCCTTTCAAACATGCAGTGGAATTCTGACATTATCCTGAGTCTTTTAGGAGGGAGTATATGTATATGTGTGAACACAAATGTCTTGAGTGAAACACTGCCGACATTATCTGGATTATATCTTTCAAGCCCCCCTAGTGCAATGCTGGTATTACTGTACATACACACACAGTCATAGCTGACAAATTTTAGTGACTTTCCACAAATCGATTCCAAAAGTCGCTACATTTGTCACTAGCTGCTGTTTTCTCTTTTTATGTGTACAGATAATACGCAATTTTAGCAAGTGCAATTTTAGCAATTACATTTATATTATATTAACAACACATGCGTATTTACCCCTCTGGTGTCCATCACCTTTAGTAAAACATACCACTTCTACTTTATGGCCATCTACTTCATTGGTGAAGACAGCTTCACAGCATGACTTGGTGACTTTTTGACCCCTCTCTGCCAGAACCACAGCCTTTTTGAGTCATTTAAATAAAATCCCACCAATGCAGGCCTGTACATTCTTTTATCTTTGGCAAATGTCTGTCTTAACATGGTCTCAGCCTTTAGATTGTGTAGTTATCCAGTCACTTATCGGTTATACTAGTATTGACTTTATTGGTGAGGTTTACTTTAGAGTAGTAAATCAATACCATTCTCATATACTACATTTACAGAATGTGAAATAGGAAATAGAAAGAGGCTAGCGGCCTCTCAGTTACTTTTTGCCAAGAGTGGTGTTCATTCATTCCCTCTGATTATTATCATGACAGTAAACAACAGTATCCTAAAAGAATATCTAAAAACTTTTCCAAAGAAAGCTTATGACTGGAAGGTCAGCTAGTTCAATACTCAGAATTAAAGCAGAATTAAAACTAGACAGAACAAGTACCTCCCTCAGAAGTACAGTGGTGCCCCTGAGCAAGACATTAACCTCAAAGGCTCAAGTGGAGCTGCCCAGTGTCCGCAGGTCAGAGGCTGTGGTTGTAATTCTGTGTAACTGTTTGAATTTAATCCTGGCTTTAAGATTAAAAAGAAAAAAAAGGAAAAAAAAAATACAAAAACTAAAAAAGTTACAGTAACTTTAGACGTCTGCTTATGGCATATTTCAGAACTCCCTCTGTACCGTACTTCTACAGTAGTTACACTACAGAACTTAAATGTTCACACACTACAGTCTATGTCATGTCACTTGTCAAAATGTGAGCACATGTTCAGCATTTCTCTCGTTAAAGACTGAAAGCCTTGTGTTAATGACTCAAAAAGCTAAAAGCTGGAATCACATGGCATCACATGGATTCAGCAGGCGCTGGATAGCACATTTCTTAGCTAAATAAAAAGCAGACCACCACCACTTCAACATCCAGAATCTATAAAGAATCCAGTCAGAGAACAACAGCTGGCAGAGCCTACCTTCATGAGGGCAGCAACGCTACTGAGAAAGACCGGCTTCTCTTTAGCAAGAGTGGGCAGATACACCTGGGCCTGCTCCCTGCTCTGACACCATCTCAGCACAGGAACAGTCCTGCTTCCCCCCAGCACATGATACTGCTCCATGTCTCTCTTTCTGTCTCTCTCTCTGACACACACACACACACACACCTCTAGAGTTCTAACAGGACTGGAGAGGACGACAACATCCTCTGTGCCTCCACAGAGCTGCCCCTCTGCTGTAAAGTCATTTTAAAACTGGCTGTACTACTTTAGGAGCTACTTTAAGCTGTGCTACAGATGGAGATCAGACCCAGCACCCAACCCCACCCCCATCTTATCCCCCATGTGCCCAGGTCTTGTAAGAAGTGTTACTCCACCCCTGAGAAGCGTCAGGGGTGGAGTTAGAGATCAGCATGTATAGGAGCAGCTGTAGCGCAGTTGGTAAAGGCAGTCGTCCATTAACCACAGGGTCAGTGGTTGGATCCCAGGTATATATGTCGATATACATGTCTCAGGGCAAGACACTGAACACCCAACAGCCCTTTCTCATCCCGGTCCAAACCCAGTATAAAATTGGGGAGGGTTGTGTCAGGAAGGTCATCAAATCAACATGCGGACAATGATCCCCTGTGGCTACCCTGAACTCAAGGGATAAGCCAAAAAGCAAATGGGCTAACTTTATATACCAAGCAGAACTTTATACTATGTGAACCATAGGGATTTCATGATATCAGAAAAATTGTATCAGTTCTCAATGACAATTTTGATACGTCACAAATAAATAATCCAGTCATTGAATTTCAATTTTAAATGTTTTGGGTTTTTTTGCAGGCAAACCTCCAGGTAGATAACAGGCTATTTACGTGTTATTAACCTAGAATACAAGTGGTTTGTGATGCATTAAGCATCAAGCAGAAGCATAAAAAAATAAAAACATTAGTGCGTTCGCAAGAGTCAGTGAGACTATGGTGTTGCATGAAGGAGGAAGGCAACAGACCAAGATGTTACTTTGTTGTGTTGCTTCCTGTTTTCTGTTTAAATACAATGAATTGGTGAGAGCTTAAGATATTGATGGGTAAATAGTCGCTAATATGGTTTAGTTAGCAGGAGGCTAGAGGAGTTTTAATTGGTTTACGGATTGTGAAGAAATTCATTTGCAGTGCACTCTTCAACAGTTAGATGACCCCCTCTAGTGGAGAAGTCACAAAACATCAAACAAATGATTAAAGAATGATTATATAAATATGCCACATTTGCAAAAAGAGAAAAATAAACTCTCCAGTCAAAGCCCACAACAACTGAGAGACTCACCCTCCACAATGAACTATCTAGTAACAATAGAGAAAGAATAACAAGACTACTGCATCAAGTGAAATGAGGAATTCTAATCTGGCTGTTTTCAGTAGAGAAAATCCACACGAGACATATTTGTTTCTGGTATCTCAAGACTGGATTACTGCAGCTTTCCTTTGGATGGCCAAGCAGAAGAACAGATTTATTGCTGTCCCAGATAAAGAGCCACAAAATTGACTCAACCAGACAAGGCACAAAAAGAACAAAGAGAGGCTGGTTCAGGTAGTCAGTGGCCTTATGAACATACTTTTCAAGTGCCACTAAATCAAATCTTTGCCTGAGGAAAAATTCAGAACTGGAGGCCTGACATTTCCCAATGTATGAATCTAGACAAAGAGTTGTGCTTCTAAGGAAATGACTTTATTAAAAGATGCATTAAGCAATTTATGACCTTTATCAACTATAAGCAGGAACTCTAAACAACAGGCTTTCTCCAAAGGAATCTGTTTAAAGCAACATCCTCTCACCCATCACATAACAGAGTAAGGTTGGTTAATTAGAGTGTAAATGAAATAGCAGTTCAGCAGCTCTCAGAGTGAGAACTACTTAATGCGCCTTTCTAAGTAACAAGCCAACATATGCCAATCCATGCTACCAAAAGTGACCACTCATTTAAAATGAAGGTATAATCTTAATGTCACAGGAAAAATTGGGTCATCTTTATTGGACAGAAGAATGGTGTCTGTGTGTGCTGCAGACGAAGCATGCTGCGGCTTCCTTTTTTTGCCAAGTGTGTTTGGCAAGTCAGATGGCCATGTGGAGAGATCAGAGCCAGGCCGGACAGCTTGGATCAAATGGACAATGGAAACCCCGTCTTTCCTGGCAGACTGTCCATGAGAGAGGGCTTACCTCCAATCCCAAAGGTGAACATACATATATTAAGCCAGAATATATCCATTTTTCCCTATAGTATGTATCACACTCAATTATGGTTGTTTAACAATTATGCCCACATTTCCTAACTCAGACTAGGACACATTTTTAAATAGACCATTTTCTGTTCTTACGAGTAGAAAGCTCGTTTAGGAAAATGTTCAGGTTAACGAGGACTTCTAGCAGTGAAGTACTGCACTTCCATAAAAAAGGAGGACTAAAAAGATGTTGCTTTTTGAGCCCTCATATAAGAAGTTATAAATAAAAATCACAAGTATATTTTTATATTCTTTGGCAGTGATAACTGGCGTACTTTGTTTAAAAAAATCTATTTAAAGATGCATTGGTAGTTAGGGAAGAGAAGTTAAAACCTGAGATTGAGTGGTTGGCAACAGCACTGTGGAAACACAGACAATACAATTTCAGTTCTGAAACCTTCGGTCACTCTGATGTAGTTTCTGTCACAGAACATTAATGCTTTGTTTTGTGCCAATCTGCTTGTGATTATCAATATGAAGTCATGTCACCACAAGTGTGAGAGGATGACAGCACGGCTCATGGCTGAATCTGACAGGATGTGAGACCTCAAAGCAGCAATAGTTTTGCAAGCCAGAGTTCTTGTGCTACGACTGCATGAATGTTGAAAATAAAAATAAAAAACTGGGCTACATACAAATATATACATATGTGCAGGATATATATGTTGCCCAACAAGGAAAAATAGTTTGCTATTCAAATATTACATCATATGCAGCTGTCTTTGATGGATTTATAAATGCTCAAAAATATGTTCACACTACTTGTATTTTATTACATTAATGTGTTTAAAATTCTAAAATTATTAAAATTATCATTGATGAAGTCATGTCAGTAAAATTTTTGATTACTAGATAGTCTATATGAAAACAAAAGAAATGAACAGTCAAATCTTTGTAAATTAAAGCCAAATCTATGACCAGGTACAGCCATAGATAAGGTTTTAGAAACTTGCTAATTTTTTCAAAAATCTTGTTTACAAAAATATTGGGATTCTTTGCTGCAGCATTTAAGTTTAGGTCTTAATTTGTAGCCATTTAAACCACAATAAAGCGCACAAAAAAAGAATGCCAAGTGCATATATTGTCACCATTAACCCCATCTTCAGTAGAGACAGCAATATTAGCACCATTAAAAAGGGTCCTGGATTAAAACTTAATTTAACTAGTCAAAAAAAAAACTAGCCAACCATATAAAGAGTCTTCATATAAAAGTGCCCTTGCAACCTGAAAAACACCATTATCACATTATTAAAAAAGCAAATGTCAAGGATCTCTAACGGCTCTTTAATGTGCTCCTTATTATAAGGTAGCAAAAAACAACCAATTAAACTTGGCTCAAGGACCTTAAAGTACTCACAGTCCCTTGAAATACATTTTGTCTCGGCAGCTGAGAACCCATTGAGATGTTGGAGCTTTTTGCCTTTTGCCATTAAAAATCCAGTATCAAGCTAATACATTAGCTACTGTATGTAGCTAAAGCTGTATTGTCCCTGCAGCCACCTGTTAATTTCACAACATGAATCTTTTTCCTGACTAAACATCTTTGGGACTTGCTGCTCATATAACTTTGTTTTTTGGTAATCAGTTGTGTGAATGAATAGCAGGCTGTGTGTGAAATGCTTTAAATGCAAATGCTCTGGGGCAAGAAAAATCTGTGATGACAGTGAGTAAACTGTGACTAATTACAGGCCCTGCAGCTCCACGCCCTGCCTCTTTAGAGAGCTGAGAGTTTCTGGGCTGGAAAAATATAAAAACTCAACAGGCAGCTGAGGAGTAATGCCTCTGAGTCTCAGGCAGCTTGTTGCCCCTGTTAGGTTTACCTACTTCAAACAAATGTGTGCTTGACCTTGTAGGACATGAGCAATTTGCAGGTATCTAGTGTAAATTTTCTTTTGTGTGCCTGTCGTTGTACTAGTCCAAAGGTTGTTGTGTCTAATGACCTTTGACTGGAAAAAAAGATTTAGATTTGACTGACTGGAGTTATGTGAGGTCCAACATGACTTTCCCTACAAATCTTATCCATTAAGCAGTTGGGGTAATATAACAAGTTAATACCTTGAACTAACAAAATGGCAAGGAACAACTGAGTTCAGAGCTTACATTATATCCAAGGCTAGCTTCTGTTTTAGCAGTTTCTGCAACCCAGCTCAGGTTTATTAAAGGCCCACTCATAGTATCCTCTTGCTTATTGATGGATCCAGACCAACATTTAGGTCATGCACCTGTTTCTGTTCATATTACAATTGAGGATATAGGTACACAGGTGTTCCACACAAGCTCGCTACAAAACCTGCCAATCTACAGAGATGCTATCAACAGCCAGAAGAAGTGCTCCTTTGTGTCAAGGATGTTGAAGTAACACGAAGTAACGTTACATATAATTTATGTTTATACAGTGTCGGAAAAATTAGTGGCTTATTTAAGTCAATGAAGTGGGGCTGCAGACAGTCCACGCAGGCACAAATTTTTGCCCTGCATGCAGTTGTCTATAGAACATCCATCAGGACTCTACTGGGCATGCAAACATAGAGTATGGCTGGACCTTAAGTGCTTTTATTTTGAAAAAAGTGAAATGTGTTTTAAGTGTTTACTACAAACATTTTGAAGATAAGTAGCTATTACAGTGCTTGTGCTGAACAGGCCTCTCAACTCATCTCAGTCATTCCATATTGTGATGTTCGACTAGTTAGTTATAGTCATGGGTTTGTTGCAAATGATTTATTACTTCTCTAAAATCCAAGTTAAGTTTCAAATGTAGGGCATTACCTTGTTAGAGTATCCCTCTATACTGTTATGATACTTTTAAGTACTTCTATCCAACTGTCTGTTACCTCTGCAATCCCAACATTAATCCACAACTGGGTCATTGCCAACATAAACCTTAGATGAAAAGTCCAAACTTTTTTTTTTAAAATTAGTTATACATCATCAGGTTGTTTCTTCCCAGTTCTTCAAAAAAATAACATGTTATACTGAGGTGAAAAACAGGGATTTTACTCTTATTTCAAGGTTTGCGCATGGATGTGTGAATAAAACTGGGGTGTCTCCTCAGCCCTAATACTGCTACAATACAATAAGAAACGGTACAGAAAGAATAAGGAAAAGCCATTTGAAGGGGGAAAAAAAAAGACTTCGATCAAATCAGCCATACTTGCTACAATTACCAAAATTTTAATAAAGCCAACAGCTACTAATGGTATGAGAAAACATTGACACAGAAAGATAATAGGTAGTAGAAGTAACTTTAGTTCTTGCCATGTAGCTTTTAGAAAGGATCCCTTCACTGCTGGTTATACATGCATGAGTGTATGAATGTGGAGATGCTGACACAATGTTTTAATGCCATGTCTCTATAGGAATATGACCTGGCACACACAGAATGGAGACAGGCACGCTTTCTCATGCTATCTAACAGAGTTGGCTTCACTCTGTCCCATAATGTAAAAATACACACAGAGTGGAAAAAATAAATAAATTAATAAATAATACAAATATAAATAAAAATAAACACGGCGGAAAAACATCTTCCTACACAGGCACAAAGATGTATAATAAGCTTTTTTTAAATTACTTTGTTTCAGCAGTTTCATTCTGACAGGCGGACAAGTTCAAGATGTCTACTACCGCTCCCCCTGCCCCCTCCGTTAAGTTTAGGGAAAAACAAACAGTGAGGCTGCTATGGGCTCATGTGGGAGCACTGAGACGGCATGGCAGCAGCAGCTTAGACACCCAGACAGTCAAGTTGCAGACAGTTCAATGACATGGTTTACAGGCTCGGCGACTCCTCCTTTTTCCAACAACATAAAGATACTGAAATCATTACATTCCGTTTCTTCAGGAGGTCAGACAGATTAGAGTCAGACAAAGCCACTGCAAAAATATGTGTAAACAAGGACTTTTCCAGTGATAATCCTGGTGATGAAGTTCCTTTAGATTGAGAAAGCTTTTTCATCTCCAACACTCAATAAAACCTTCAAACATAGCATTCATTTGCTATGCTTGCTTTTGATAAAAACTTTGCATTAAACCTATTTGAGATATTGAGCCTCATTTTAACAAGATCAAAAAAGTTAGCACAAATGTACATGTGCGGTAAAACCCAAGGCATATCAGTAAAACACGATAGTCACTGTAACTGTACATACCAGCAACCCTTCATTTGCTAAATGCACGTAGGAATACCTGTCAGGATAGAGCCACAAACTCTGAAATTACTGTTCAGCCTTAATTCGGACTCAACCAGGCTTAACATGTTTGTTCAGCACTTCAGGCTATAGAAGAAAACTTTTTCACTAGTCATTTAAATTATTCACCAAGAAAAATATCTAAATCATTCTGTAGTTACAGCTGGTGGTGGTTTTATCTGTGTTTTTACTATCATTTGGACAGAGCCAGGCCCCGGAATATTTCACATTAAGCTCTTTAAAAGTTTTTAGATTAAACAAGTAATTTAATCCAAAACTCTGGATTAAAAAAAAAAAACAAATGTGGTAGGTTACAAAATAAAAAAAACAGACTACATCAAGGTTGCATGTTAATCTAGCCCTAAATATACTGATAGTTTTTGGTTTACGATAAATTAAATTTTTATATGAATAACACAAGTGTTCTTTTGAAGTGTTTTACTGACTCACCAGTCTCTCCATTTCCTGCTCTCGGAGCCTCTCCTCCCTCTGTCTCCGGTGGTACTCCAGCAGCTCGTCTTCATTGTCACTGATCTCTGTGATACTGTTCTTCCTTTCCCTCATCCCAGGATGGGGTCTTCCTGCGGACATCTTTCTTTGAGTCCGGGGGCTGGCTGCAGGAGATGAGCCGGGCAGGGAACTCAGACTGTAAGAAGGAGACAGGGAATTCCCGAAGCTTGCCTTACGTACCCCTGCACTACCACCACTACTACTGCCCTCCAACATCACAGAAGTAGGTGAAGGACTGCGGGCTCTGATCCCCTTGCTGCCCATTGTCTCCTCAGATGTGGATCCACTTTTGCGTCGAAGCCTCGGACTCTCTGGAACAAGCTTGTGGAGACCTGAGGGGCTATCTGGAGTCCTCAAGCTGGGGACTGTCCCTGGTAGTGCCCCAGGGAGTACCGGGACCCCCCTCCGAGTTAAGGAGGGGCTAAGAGGGGGAAGCTCTCTCATACTGCTGCTTGTTCCACTGCTCCCGTTCAGCTCCAGGTTCCTCCTGGCCAAACGAGGGCTTTCAGGGGGCTGCAGCGATCGTGGGTCCTGCTGAAGCGGTGATCCCTGAATTATGTGTACAATAGGGTCTAAGGGAGGCTGAAAGGCTCTGATGGGTTGGGAGAGATGCCTGGAGGGGCTTGAGGTAAGTGAGCGATCGGATAGACTGTTCTGCTCTCTGAAAGGGCTGGCAGGCCTTTCCTGGAGCACTGCGGCTGTCTTGATCCTGGGGCTGGAAGGTGAAGGGGATGGACAGGTAGAAAATTTGGGCCTCAGTTTAGGGCTACTTGGTACAATGTTTCTACTACTGAGAGATTCGTTAGAGGACAGAAGAGGAGTCTGTCGAGGGCTATCAGAGCCATCTTGGCCTAATCCTCTGCGACTTGGCTTGGGGCTCGGAGGAGGATCTGACGACAGCTTCCTTGGTAGCCGGGGGCTTTCCTGAACCTTGTGGCCTGCCCCACCGCTGCTGAAGTTAGGCAGTATGGTCCGAGGCTGGGGTATAGGTGGCTGGGAGGTAAAGTTGTAGCTAGAGGATCGTACAGGCACTGGCGGCAGAGTAGAACTCTGGTCCTGGGGTCCTCCACTAGGAGATGGGCTGGTAAAGCTCCCACTGCTGGCTGCTGAGGGTGACGAGAGGGGGGAAAAGGGAGGGGACATGTTCTCATAGCTGGAACCTACGGACATGGCCCCTGGGCTTGTAGGAGGAGACAGCAGATACCTGCCCCCTCCATTAACCATGGGTGTTAGAGGAGAGTGGGAAGGAAGCTGTCCTCCAGGAGGCTTTTTGGTCTCTGAGGAAGAAGACTGAAGGTCATCCATAACTAAGGAGTCCATGATGTCCTGCAGGTCCTTCTCAATAGAGCTGACAATTGCACTGTGCTCAGACTGGACTCTCTCTCCAGGAGCTGGGGAAGACTGTGCTGTGTTGGCCTGATGATTCCCATTGAACAAGTTCTCCGGGTCTAATGGAAGAGAAAACAGAATATTAGACTTTCGCTTTAAGCAAAAAGGTACAATGGGCATGAAATGGAATTTGTTTACAATGTGTTTAGTTTTTTTTTTACTAACAAACTGGTCTCCAGCACAAGTACCTTTTTATCTTTTTATCATTATGTGGGTCATTCTGTAGCAACCTGGCACAAGGTTTCTACTACTAAGAGATTTGTAAGAGGACAGACAAGGAATATGTTAAGGTGTGTTGGATTGGGTTGTTTTCTGTGCAGGAGATACATAAGGTAAGTCTTGATTCATCTCTGAATTAGACATTGCATTGTCTTTTTGCAAAATTGTAATCTCTAATAATATTTCAGAAACTCTGTGGCAACTTGTAACAATGCCCCTTCTATTCAAGCTGTTGAAAATCATCATCAAATGCATGTTTTTCAGCTCTTTGTAGAAACCTGGCAAAATAAGCATGCATGAGGGCAAAGGACAGTGGTAAGGAAAGAAGTGGATAAACGGAAAGGCTTGTGCACTGGAGAGAGATCAGGAGAAAATGTGCCTATATAACCCAATTACTGAGTGGCTGAAAGCAACGTAGGACAAAGGCTGAGTAATCTAATATCTACAGTCTCAATTTAATGTCAGAATAGTGGATTATTACAACATACATGTACGGCCATGTGGCAGGTTCACCCGAGTAGCCTTGAGGCAGAAATTCTAACTGAGATCTGTTTAAAGTGACTTTAAAGTCTGAGTATAGCTGCAAAGTTAAAACAAGACAACAGCAGTGATACAGTAGAGTTGCAATGTTCAGTAGTCTTGTAATAAAATCTGAAATCATAAAACATGAATACAAACATTTTAACCAAATAGAGTTAAACACAAAATGTCAGTGAAAGATGTCACAATAGCTCTAAAATAATAGAAGCTTCACAAATAATGCATTTGCTTGTTCCCTGCCTGCTCCACTATAATGATTCTGCCACACAACGAAGCTCACCCTGACCACAATATATTTTCATAGAAATTATGCAGCAGTTGGGTGTCACAGTAATACACTGTATGTTAGGCTCCAGATCGATGTACGTGTTACATAGTTTCTCTTAGACAACAAACAGGATTTATTCCTTTATACAAACGAGGGGGGGGGGGGGATGGGTTGAAAAAATATAAATCCAACCGTTTGCTGAGGGGAAGCCCAGAGATGATGTCATGGGGTACAAACTCGAACTATCGCATCCAGTACAAAATCCCATCATTTGAAAATGTGACAATGACTAATAAAGTATGAATTGAAATATGTTGAGACCATCTGGCATCAATGTCATCATCAATAAATGCTCCATAAGAGCAGCATATATTAGGATCGTCTGTCATTCACTACATTTCACCTCATGAGAGCACACTATGCTATTATGACCCAGCAAAGCTAACTCTCGATAGGAGACCATATTTATTGACCATTTATATACCGAATAAATCCCGAGCTGTCAATGAATCGCAATACGTGCCTATGTGGTATTATCCGTTGTCGTTTTCTTATCATATAAGCGAATGAACACTAAAGCTTGCAGATTCTAAATGGAGTCTGGCGAATGACCGCCTCGTATCTCTCCTCTCGCCCTAAGCTCAGGCATTAGGCAATAAGGTTACTCACATGAAGCAATATAACAGCGACCCGGTTAGTATAAATGCTGATCACCTGCTACATGACACACACTTAGGCCCCCATCATCTGGACGGCGCTACAGACCGGGTGTGACGGAGCCCTGCCGTGCCTGGTTTCACCGGGCTCCACACACACACACCAAGGAAGGTTCATCACCGAGGTGATGTCTCTGCCGAGGGTTGGGGGTGCTAGGCTGTGCCACTGCATACGGGCTTTCTGCCGTCAAGTGTAGTAGTAAGTTACATTGCATTTCCGGTCAGACCCACCAAACTAAGACTTAAACCGGATTACGCCCGAGTCTACCATTGTGATATCCGTCTCCGTGTGAAAGTTTATCAGACTTTACTGAGTATGGCAAATACAACAATATTCCCAGGGTTCTAGTTGTTTTTTTTTTTGCATTGTACATTTAAACAACACGAATATTTAAATGCGCAGAAGCCCATCACGATGAAACGATTACATGAGATGATTTATTTTGAAGGTTAATCGCTTTACATCCGGTGTCATGGCTACCTTGACGTAGATGTTCCTATACAGGGTGCAGTGAACTACTGCGAGATTTATAGCCCAGTTTCAAAGAGTCAAAGCAGTGGACTTCGTGACCTGTCACAATTATCTCTATCACTCTAAAGCTGAACGCGACAGTTTTACTTGAGACACAGGAGAAAGCATCTACAAGGTGTCCTACTGTGCTAGAATTTCAATTTTAAATTTAATGATAATTTTCAGGCATCTGGATCAATTGGGCAGTTTTGGACCATCAATAAAATTGACACATTACTGGGATCGTTTGTCAATAGAAAGTCGCAGTTGACCAGATTAACAAATTTGCTTAAAAACCAAAAACTTCCAAACTAGAGTCTTTGCGTGCTTTGCAAAGACTCTAGTCTTTAGTACTTGTCGGTGCCAGTCATTATCACAAAGATCTTCCTAACATGTTTAGTATTCATGACTGACATTGGCAACAGTTGAAGGCACAACTGAGAGAGATGGAAATATTAACGAGAGTTTTAGAGGAATTTAGCTTTGCTTTACAAAGTAATGTGGCTTCAACTTTCTCTGTAGCTCTGTGGACTGTGTTGGCCACACCTACCCATCATGGAGCTGACCCACCAAGTTATAAAGCTACTCAGCTATCAAACTCCCCAGAGACTAGAGATCTGTGCCAGTTGGTGAAATCAGTGTTTAAACTGAAGTGTGTCTGATTTTTCGGTTTTGGCTAGTCTTCAGGTTTGTCCCCAGCTTAAGTCAAAAAGTACTAAAAATGTATCCCTATAAAAAGATAAATTCATTAATTTCAAGTCTCATTTTACCCAATCTGAACCTCCCCATGTAACATTCAGAATGAAATCAAAGTTAAAAAAAATGTATGCAATAAAAATAAAGAACTTATTGATCCTGCATTGTGAAATGTTATAGCAAAGATAGTTTAAAAATGGAAAATTGGAATTTGAAAAGTTTTTTTATTACCCAAAGGAAAATTGTTTTCATCTTGCTTTGTTAACCATAACCCTATGGTTTTCAATCAGAGTATATGATCTCAGAAGGAGCCTTGACAGAAGATAGCGGTGGCTCTGGCCCTTCTTTTAGAGGGGTCCAGTGTTCTTAGCCCATTCCAATTTATCGTCAATAAAACACTCCCAGCTATTTATTATCCTTGACAACTTCCACACTGTAACCCTGAAAAGAAACTGCAGCCTTGGCTATCCTTATATCCAAAACCTGTTCCTTTGTCTTTGCCACATTCTCCTACAGATGGTTCTGCTCATACCATGTGATACCATCACAGCCCTGTATTTAGACTCGTCACCCTTACTGATACATCCAACTATGGCAATGTCGTCAGAAAACTTCTTAAGGTGGCAAAATTCTGTCTGGTAGCTGAAGACCATGGTACAAAGGGTGAAGAGGAAGGGAGAGAGGAGTGTTCCTTGTGGGCCCCACTGTTACTCACCCCTCTGACACACAGTGCTGCAAACATACATACTGTGGCCTGCCAGTCAGTTAGGCAACAATCCAGGAAACAATGGGAGGGTCTAGCTTCATGGGTATCAATTTAATCAAAAAGTAGTAAAAATAGGAAATATCGGCAAGAGCAACTGAAACAGGCTGCATACATTTCAGCACATGCTCACAATATAAGGGGAATAAGAGCTGTATATGTCTTTAAATTGAAAAAGACTTGTTCAAAGTTGCGGAGTCTTGTTTTACTGATACACATTTTAATAGCATAATTAAAAAAGGTGAATATCTGCAATTCAACAGGTCCTGGTGCCATACTGCATAATCTGTTACATCAAAAACCTTCAATTCTTTTTACCTTTGTTTTTTTAAAAAGACTGTCAAAGAGCCAGGGCCTGATAAGCTAAAACACAAGAAGATAAAGGCTGTTTATTGAAAAGCAAAGCTAACAAACCGACGGCCAGTGAATGGGTGCAATAACAGCCCGAAGGGGAAACCTAGGAAGGGAGGGTGGGTAATTAGCACACAGTAGAAAGAAGCTACAGGTTTATAGTCTTGGTAACCGAAGTCATCTGCATCTTTAAGTAATCAGCTCAGGAACACAAAGCTGTCTAGTAGCCTGGCAGAGACACACAGGAAACGTCCAATCAGTGAAGAGGTGATAGTTGAAAGAAAGGTGGCTAATAAAAACAGGTGGTCAGTGGACTATCAGCGACCTGGCGAAGCTTGCCTGAACGAAACGAGAGACAGGTGAATGTACCGTATCTCTGAAACATCACAGAGATACAGGAGCACTGTAGAGCTGTGTTTGACATGCTGAAAAACAGAAACAGTTACAGCTCAAGTGTACCGTAAGGATACATAATGTCATAATGTCTGTTCAAAAGTCATTAATGATACAGGTCCAGCTTGTCTATAGAAACTTTAACTTTGCTTGATACAGACTATCTTGGCTACAATATAATTGCCCAAATAATTATAACCTGATAACTGATTATACTTAAACATGCAGTTTTTCTATAGTGTTCTATAGCATCGGATCTCACTAATTAATTACAGTCCATGGCATTTTCTGTGTGATGCACACTTGTTTAAACTGATAAATTATAAGCTTAATATAAAAAAAATATTAGATGTTAATGCTTTAATTCACCCAAGCCATTTAGCCAACGAGTCATTTAGGTTCAGCTAGGTTTTTCCTCTTTTCTAGACTTGATACAGATAACAGCGTAATGTTAAAGTATTTCCAAGAAGATATGACAGATATGCGGACTTAATCACAGGAGTGGTCTAAGCAGCCTTCATCTGAATTTTACTCAGCAATGCATAATTGAAGAAAATGGTATGTTTCTAAACAACGGAAGGCTTTCATTACTGGATCAGGAAGTCCACAGCAGCCAGGATGCCTGTATTCTAAACGTAACCCTTGGTGACAGGGAACATCAACATTAAAAGATGGGAAATAACAAGATGCTATGACAGATTCCTGGTAGTAGAGCCGGCCAAGAAGATGCAAGCTTACATTTGAGAGTCTGCCAGAAGGTGCATTTAGAACACATACAAACACAAGCTAAAAAAAACTGCCTAGAGACACGACGAAGGAGATGCCCAGCTGGGCACCATTCAGGCTGCAGGGTTCAACGGGTGCTGCTAAAATTGACAGTGTTGTAACACAACTGCAAACACAATTAAGGGGACCTTTGTGCCTTTATTGAAGGCAGTTATGTTTATGTACTTTTCTTTTGTCAAAGAGGGAAAAATCACTCCACCTAACTCAGATCTTTAGGCTGGTTTACAGTTTTTATAGCAGTGACTTGTTTAAAGTCACTGCTAAAAAGCTACGAATGAGCTAGTTAAAAAGAAACATTTTAGCCCATACAGACTACTGCATGATAATACACTTCCTCCTTCCAACCCAGGCAAAAGAAAATGAAATATGCCTGAGGTTAACTGTACTAACAGCAGCACCTGTAAAACACACTGCTCCATCTATTCACCTGCCCACCAGCCTCCTGTCCATTTATCTGTACAGGCTTAGTTGTAATTGGAAACTTTCAGGAGGGAAAGGCTCTTTTAGGCTTTATTATTCATCTGACAAAAGGTCACCTTGTTTAATTCACACTGGCCTGGTGTTTCTTTAAAATACATTAAAGTGAGACCATACTGTACCTGCACAAAGTCTGTAGTCTGTGCTAGAGAGATTTCCTCCCTGGGGCATCATGCTCTTCATCTTGAAAGCTTCTTCAGGGTGGTTGAAGCGGAAGAAGGCTGACTGGCCAAAACACAGCATACAGCCTGGAAAATAATAGACAACAATTTTATTCATTGTTCACCAAAAGAAAGGAGTTCTTAAAAGAATCCACCTAGTTAATGATGCCGAAAAACTAGTCCATGCATTTGTTATTTCTAGGTTGGACTACTGTAATTCCCTACTTTCAGGATGCCCCAGTAACTCCCTAAAGAGCCTGCAATTAATCCAAAATGCTGCAGCAAGAGGTGCTGACTGGAACTAGCAAGAGAGATCATATTTCACCTTCACTAGCTTTTCTCCATTGGCTTCCCATTAAATTTAGAATAGAATTTAAAATCATGCTTTTTACATAGAAAGCTCTAAACGGTCAAGCTCCATCATATATAGACGACCTCATAGCACCATATCATCCCAGTAGACCACTTTGATCTCACAATGCAGACCTACATTTGTTTCCCAGAATTTCCAAAGTTAGAATGGGAGGCAGAGCCTTTAGCTATCAAACTTCTCTCCTGTCGAACCAGCTCCCAGTTCAGATTCGGGGAGCAGAACCCTCTTTACTTTTAAGTCTAGGCTTAAAACCTTCCTTTTAAAAAGGTTTGAGTTAGTTTTAGTCATGCGGGTATAGGCTTAGACTGCTGGGGGACCCACCCCCGATGCATTGAACTACTTTCCTCCTCTTGTTTCTCTGTCCTCTCCTCTCACCCCACAATTGTCACCACTGTATGACATTAACTCTGTGTTTTTTCTCCCATAGTTCACTTTCTCCCTCTGTCTCCCTCTCTCTGTCCCTTTCTGCAGGTGTCCCTGGTTTTGAAGCTGTGCATCTTCCAGTGTGCAGCTACCAACCTGCCCAATGTTTTGTTGTTGCTTTTGATGCTCTTTTCTTTTCTCTCTCCACTTTCCAATAACCCCAACCAGTCAAGGCAGATGGCCGTCCACCCTGAGCCTGGTTCTGCTGGAGGTTTCCTCCGTTAAAGGGAGTTTTTTCTCTCTACTTTTGACTAGGGGTTCCTCAAGGGGGAATTGTTGGGTTCTCTTTATACATCTTTATAGTCTTGACTTTATACATCTTTATAGTCTTGACTTTTTTTTTTACTTTAAATATGTTTTCTTACATTAGATTAGAAGACTCATAGGTCTACAACTCTCATTCCAGTATGCTAAATATAAAATTAAAGCCAGTTAGTTTTACATTTAGTAGAAAAACAGGAAAGAGTGAGAGGCAGCCAGCCTGGCTCAGAACATATTTACTTACCAGAACCTCTTAATATCACAATAATAACACTATGTAAGGCTTTATTGAACCGCAACTTGGGGGTTTAACATTTTTATTTCTGTACCAACAAAATGTTATACAATGTGTTAATTGGGGCTTTAGAGAGTGGCCATGTCCCTGTGCTTCTGTTTTATGCTATGCTGAGCAAATATGTAAATTTCCCAAAATGTAAAATTATTCATTCATCTTTCCAGTGGAACCCAAAAGAAAACTTTGTATGTGACTCTTAACAGCATTAGAGATGGACAGAGACACAAAGAAAGGTAAGTAAGGTGAATGTCAAGGATCAGAGCTGTTTTGACACCACGAGAGGTTAAGGAAGTGCAAACAGCAGCATATAAGGCTATGCTGATTAAGATGGCAGTGTGTTCTCTGTCAACATAGACACACGAAAAAGCAAAGCATTAGGAAAATAAGAAGAAAAGAGTAAATTATCCAGCAAAGCCAAACAGTACAGAAAGCTGATCACAGTTCACTCATTTGGCAGCTGGAAGATACAGCCTTGCTTTGTCTTGCCCCACACCACTCTGATCTAAAACAGTACCCTCCAGCTTCTGATGGCCTGA
Organism: Channa argus; assembly: GCF_033026475.1. NCBI lineage: Eukaryota > Metazoa > Chordata > Actinopteri > Anabantiformes > Channidae > Channa > Channa argus. Next base: position 5,018,927 of record NC_090202.1, read on the forward strand.
ACACACCTAATCCTGGTAATCAGCAGAGGGCAATGCAGAAACAGTTGGAAAGAAGCAGACAATGGTCCTTAAGGTCCAGGATTGAGAACTACTGATATAGAAGATTTAGTGTATTTCTATTGTCATCACAAAGATGTTTAGTTTATTATAAAATTGTGTTTTCCATTGTCTTTGTGTTTCTTTAAAAGGAAGAGGAGAAGGGTTTTTCTAGAAGGTAGACACAGAAAAGCCAGAACCAGCAGGTGGCTTCAAAACAGGGCCTTTAACTGTAAGACAGCCAAATCCATGTCATTCCTAACTGTAGACTGTCTGCACAATGAAGTAGGAAATAATAATGAAGTAGGCAAAAATTAAATTCATAGCCTTCTATGACAATGTAGAAACTCAGAAAAAACCCCAAAGAAATATGAAGGAAAAGTAAACACCGCAACTCCGTCCGCTTCAGAAAAACACTCCCATAGGGAGATAAAGCCACGCAGAAGATGGAACAAACGTGATAATTATTTATGGAACAACAATGGATTAATTTGATACTTGAATTGAGGACCCCAAAGAATATTATCACCTAATTCTGCAGTTCCTTGTGGCTCTGTAGAGTACTTTTGGTGTCTTTCAGCCCATTGTTTTACATCTTGCAGCTTCATTATTTTGCCCCACTGTCAATGCCACGATAAGCTTTTTTTTTTTTTTTTTACAGCCACAACAGGCATCTGTTTTTAAGTGAAAAGGCTCTGATAATCCCGCTGGATGCTAACTGCCCAGCAACACACAGACAAAGTCAGCTGATGAACATAGTGGAGCATTTAGCAGGTTATAAACCAGATATTCCTCTCACGAGTTGCACCAAAATGTGAGTGTAAATAATGGCTTCCATTTGTCTGTTTGAATGCTTGAATTGCTCCATAGCTGCTGGATGTGCAAATGTTTGCTAACAAGTGTGCCACTTGTAAATCAGGCAGTACATTTCAAACATGTTTTATAACAAAATGTACAATAGGCATAATATATTGCCGTTACTGGCAACAAACACATAAAACACACAACAGAAACGTATGAAGACCTAATAAAACCTATAATTCTGAATGAAATATTATGTACATGCATGATAAATACGCTCTGATCATGACACAGACCATTTATTTTGCATTATTCTATATGAAATATCTAATCATTTCCACATGGTGTGCACACTGTAGTCGGTCTTGCTCATAAATTAAGATATCACTTCTAAAGAATTGCTGACTAGTAAAGTGGTGATGATAAATACCACTTCATTTGATACTTGATATTGGTAAAATAAATGCCACATGCTGCATGGCCCATCCAAATGCAGACTTGTTTTGCAGACTTTCTTTTTTGCATTAGCATTTATTTTTCACCAAAAGTATCTGGATGGAATGGTACAGAGGAAGTTTCCATCAGCGATCTGTTCAGTGGTGTCCACAGCATAATTTTGGTTGGTATTTTCCAAAGCTTAAATAGTTTCTCCTGATATCTGGGAGTCTCATCAGTAGGAAAATGAACACACCATCAGTTTAGTCACAAAGTGGAAAAAAATACATATGAGAGAAGTCATTAGCTCAGCCTTGTTCTTCATGCTCTCTGCCAACCCTAAGACCAAACTCCTGTTTCCTCTGAATTCTGCCAGCAGTGTTCTCCTCCCTCCACCTCCCTGACTCACAGAACCCACTCCTACGTATGACTTGCACTAAAATGATTTCCTTAGTGAAGATCAATTAAAGCAGTTCCAGAAAACTGGTAGTTAAAAGTAGATAGTTTGGAGCAGTGAGTATATGAAAGTTGTGACAAACTCATTGCTCACTTTGAGAGCTCATCTGTCACCAGAGCAAACAAGAAGGGGCTCAGAGCTGATCCTTGATGCAGACCCACCTACACCTTGAACTCCTCTGTCACACCTACAGCACACTTCACCACGGTCTTACAGCTCTCATACATGTCCTGCGACACTAACATACTTCTCTGCCAAATCTTATTATTTTTCACACTAAGCCACTGCCAATCTTTCACTGTGGGTGTTTTGTCTTGTTTACTACCAACAAGTTCATTCCACTGAAATAATTATCATAGTTACTGTTGAATCTACTATAGAAAGTTATATTTTGGCTATAGATTAGCGTATTATTTAGCTTAGCAAAGTAAGTGCTTTCTGCTGGTTTACATTAAAAGCATTCAACAAATCTACAAGGACTGATTTTTTTTAAAAAGGAAATTTTAAGTTGATCTGAGATTTTAAAGCAAAGGAAAAAAAAACATCTATAGCTCAACATTGACCGTGACTGAAAAAAGTCAGACAAAGTCAGTGTCATTAGCACCAATATATAGGCCGTATTATCCGCTTTATCCAGTGCCAGAGAAGGCCATTACTGTGAAGTCCATTGATACCAATTAGCGCACACATCAAATCAGCCTTTACAACATTGCACAACTACTTATCGTGATGGATCCCCCCCACAGTTTAGATACGTACTTCAAAGCGCATCACACAATAGATCTCGATCAAATCACTGGAGATTTATGGTCCTGTGGGACTTGTGGTATTTATCTTGGTCCCTGGGATGGTTCAAGATATGTAGATGCTGTAAATGGGCCATGTATCATACTCAGTGGGGAGAAGGTGGAGAGGACTGGCTCATAAATCATGCAGTTATTCATTACAGAGCACCGACGCTGTGTTGACAATGAGAAACTGCAGCTCTTCGTGTTTACAATTCCAGCAATGAAAGGTAATTTAATGGAAGCACATGGTGCAAAGTCAATAAAACAGATATGATAAATATATGAAGTGAGGTCTGCTGGGACATTTTCAAATTAAATAACATTTGAACAAGTAGTTCACCAAGAAAATCCTCTAGAAGGAGCAAACAACAGGAGTTTGCGGATAACGTCTATAACCTAGAACTTATCTTTTATGGTTCATGGAAAGAGCATCTGTTTCTGGTATCAAACACGTCTCCACCCAAACTATGGGGGTTTTCCCACCTTATCTTCAACACTAAACAGATCTGCTGTAAACATCCCATTCTCATATTAAACAGATGCTGTTTTAAGAAGTTTTAGACTGGGAGGGCTTTAAATGAAATACACTTGGGATGAGTCTATTTTCTGGCACATCTGCATGTTGCTTAAGATATTTGTGACTCCATGTGATCTACATGCGAACTATACCTCACATTCAGTTGCTCTACCCTAGCATGCCTCTGCTAAGGTGGCAAGGGTTTGAACGTTTGAGGCCTCATCACCGCTCGCACTCTCTGTGGTCTAGAGTCATCATAGGAGCTACTTTGACTTTTAGTAATTACACTTTAAAGATTACAAAAGTACGGTAGCCATATCTGTCTATTCCTATGAGGAATAGTAACATTACATTTATCTGGGACACAAAAAAAAAAGCTGTAAGCTTAGATATAGCTACCTGATGTTTCTAACACAATTTAGAACTGAATTCAAATACAACTTAAAACCTTATTCCATCTATTACCCCATCACCAACTCTTTCAAAGTAGTGATTTTGGATCATCTCTGTTACAATGAAATATAAGTTTCATATCCGTCATGACCGTAGTTGTATAGGTACCCAGTATCTCTTACTTCTCCTTGACACCCCACCTTTTATAAGAAGCAGGAACTCAAAACTTTTTTCAAGAACCAATGGTTTACAAACATCTCAGAATTAGTTTTATGAAAGACTGAGCTCAGCAAAATGAGCTGCAGTACACATTGTCATTTGTTTTATCAACAGCTATGCATCACACTCTGTCTAGCAGGGCAATATGACACATTGCTATTTTCATAATTACAATTAAAATTAAGTCATATAGGGGAAAAAATGCAAGGTTGGTAAGAGTGATTGCATTCAGAGAGGAGGATTGTGTGTGTGTGTGTGTGTGTGTGTGTGTGTGTGTGTGTGTGTGTGTGTGTGTGTGTGTGTGTGTGTGTGTGTGTGTGTGTGTGTGTGTGTGTCTCTCTCTCTCAAGTTAAATTAGTTAGATTGATTCCCTGACGTGTGTGTGAGAACAATTTCTTCCTCAATGCTCCAGGGACAAAATGTCTAATCAGTGCCTTCATCATAGACAGTGAGTATTACTGCTAGCACAGCACTTTCAGCTGTGCTCTGTGCTAGAGGCTCCACTCTCACCAAGAAAGAACTGCCGACTAACCATGCATTTGAGGTAAAAGTACACCATGGAAATTATGGGTTATCCTCAAATGCTGTCAAAACCGAATATTTACACAGGGGATGAAAAATGAAGTCATTTCTTATCACTACCTTTCCACATGGACACTATAACCCCAATCTCTAATTAAAGTGTATTATAAAATAGGTGGATTTTAAAGTAAGTGTATATACACTGTAAAAGGACATCCAGATTGAGTCAAAGTGACAATTTAAGTATTGTACTTTTCAATTAGCAAAATAAAAAAACCACAATGTTTCACATCTACAAAGAATTTTAAAGGTTTAAATCACAAAGCCGGCTCAACGTCAGGATTTCTGACATTAACCAGCAATGGTGCAAAAAGCCTTTTATAATACTCTTATTAAACCTTTAATAAGAAATCAGGGAACCTCTATGAAAAGACTTACTGAATATCAGCACTGACAAAAATAATAATTTTAAACCTTTGTAAGAATTACTTTGGGACCATTCAGGCCGGTCATTGTTAATGTCGCATTCTGCCTCAGGGGTACTGTGGCATTAAAGGGAGAACTGTTTAGGAGACCTGGACTGTATCTGAAGTGTGTCTATGGGCCAAATCTTCCATCATTTCTCTAATAACATAATAATGTTGGCTTAGCCTTGGGGTATTTCCCAGAAGATTCGATCAGAGGAACCAGAGGTGGTTAGAAAGAGAATACTTCACATTCTAGAGGAATGACCTTATGCAGAGTTAAAGTGGCAGTTACATGGATCATGACAAATAAAAACTAATACATGCTAGTAGAAGTGGCCCTGTTAGGTGGCACATAATATGTGGCCTCCAATGCAGCTCATGAATCCTGTCCCTCTTTACCATCGTGGCTTTAAGAAGCTGGAAAACCATATTCTTGCTGGCACCAATGCATCAACCAGATAGCAAATATATATAAATATCACTTACAAATATAAAGGGTACTGCCAGTTGTCAAATTCAGAACTGTGTACTAGAAGATATTTCTTCCCAGGAAAAAAACAAACAGGATTCTGATGGTTCTTACCTGCAAATGGCTACCAATTTGTATCAGCGTTGTTGATCTTCAACTATGTTGAAGCTTTAAACTAAGGCCAGTGCAGCCACCAGTGGCCTTTAAACATTGCTGTCAGATTGCAGTGCCACTATTCATCTAATTCTGTCAAAAGTTACCTAGGCTGGTTTTAAAAAGTCTTTAACTTTAACATTATGTGGCACTTTAATACTTTTTCGATATGCTGTTCTAAACGATTTATTGCCCAGAGTAACCTACAGCAGATAGCCTTACTCTTCTACATCCGTTTGTGGAAAATCTAAAAGGTTTGCAGAGGAGCTGCAGACAAAAGGATGCCCACAACTCTAGCTAATGGTTGCTATGGAAAGCTGATGGTTTACAACCTCAGAAAAAGGCCAGGGAGTCAAACCTACCAGTTAATCAATGACTGGCTTTCACCCGAGCAGAGGGCCATCAAACACAGAAGCACATACCAGAGGAAGATATGAAACTTGTTTTAAAGGAGTGCACGGAAAAAAGAAGGAGGAGGAGCAAGGGAAGGTCTAACCCTGCATTCCCAACTTTAGAGGGAAAAAGTCGGAGTAAATAAAAGGTTGGAAGAAGTGATCATATGTTTGAACTACTGACACCAGAGGGATGTCATGATAGAACATATCTGGAGACAGTAGTTGTGCTTGGGCTGCTTCCCACACAAGCTTTTAAGTTTTGTTGTACAACAAATTCAATTACAAAGAACGTCAGTTACATACAAAATTAACAAGTAAGCTGTGAGGAATGGCATCATTAACTTTTTGGGGTGGTTTGACAAGAATCTCTAATTCCTGACCATTTGGTCAGTGAATTTGTAAAAATTAAATAACGTCTATTTCTAAACCCCTTGGTACCAAAAAACATTTACCAAATAAATGTTAAGAAAGTTCAATGGAATTTTTTTAACCAAGAGACTCTTAGACATTTACATTTCCAGAGATATGAAATATGATGTAACTGTTTCAAAGAACTGTTCTTAGGTCTATAAAGAGACACGCATGTAATTACCATGGTAAGACTAAAAATTTAAATGTGTGATGACAGTACTGCAACTCTACTCAATCTTAACTTTAAAGGATTTTGTTCATCAAAATCTACTTAAAATCTACATTAAAAGCAGTAAGTCAGTAGTTTTAGTATTGTACCCATTTTAAGTTGGAGTACTGAAAGGACACAGATTACACAGACAAATGTCTAAATCTAATCAGCAGAAGCCAAAAAATGCCAATTTTAAGCATTTAAAAACACTAAAACCATCTCTACATTCGACCACAATGGAACTAGTTACCATCTTTTACTAAGCTCCTTCAGAACCATGAAACACATTACACAATTGTTTTCACCTCTTGAAGAGTCAACTTAATTTCACATGTAATATTAGTGAGCGCCACTTTAAAATATTTAATAATAATAATAATAGAAAAACCTGCTACTGTTCAGAGGATCTACATTGCAGCCCAGATGCAGCAAACAGCAGGTTGTCAGCTGCTGTCTGCAACAATAACCATCGCAATAACATGTCGGAGGCCAGTTATCGCTTGTCCAAACAGATGCTGCCCCTCCACTCTCCTTCCCTCCCTCTCCTCCTTTTGTCAGTATAACTACAACCAATCCCCCTGCTATTAAACATGCTCCCTGAGGCAGATGTCTGCAGGATCAAGCAGTACCAAGCCAAACGATGTCATCAACAAGTGGCTAGAGATGTGACATTATAATTGAAGTGTTTTCTTATTGCTGGATGGATACGTACAGGGTGTTTCTCCCTTTTTGTACCAATTGTGTCCGATTCTGGTGACAATTCACATAAAAAGAGTAAAAGCACACACCAAAACTTGTCAGTTAGTGGCTTTGAGCATGTTCAGGTTGACTACAACAACAAATTGCCAACATAGTTGCACCATATTAATATCATTGCTTCCTTAATTAATCAAACTCAATCAGCCCTGATCTTGATGCTTTGCATTTGAATTACCTGCTGTATTACTTCAAATCGAAGTGCTCTTATATTCTCGACACACTCTTCAATAAAATGTGTATTTGCTTAAGACAGTCAGACAGATTCAGTTGTATTGGGATTGATATAATGCAAACGTGTTCAATCTTTACGCCCTATATATCAATAAGGTCACCAGTAAAGTGAGATTTTAGATACTTATCATTTTGTGTCATCACTGACAACTGTAAAATTGCCTAACAGTGATCTTTCCATCTATTAAATGCAAGACATAGGACAGTAGGATTGTAGCCTACATACCCTGGACACTATATTACCTAGTGCACCTATTTTAAATTTGGTCTACTCAAGGTACTGGTGTATTTGTAGTATTTACCAGCGTGTCATTTAGACACACTGCCCTGACCTTGGTGTAGTAAGAGGATGTACATTTAAAGACTGTGTCAGCAACACCAAGCAGGAACACCCACACACTGACCCAGCGTGTGCTCACCAGCTGCTACCAACCTCTTTCCTCTCTCCGCTGTGATTCCCCCATCATCCCTTACACATTTCTGACCTATGCTCAGGCCCACAGGGACTCCAATCACATTCACCAAAGCCCAGTAAATGTTTGCAAAGGGTCTTTTCTCTGATTCCTCACATCCCTTCCTTGCACTGGGGTCACAATGAAAGACCGAAGTGATAGATGTTGAGGAGGTGCAGCAGTGAAGAGAAAATGATGACCTTGCCGTAATGTGTGCAGCACAATGGCTCACAAAAGTGTTGGGAGGGAATTGTCTTATATAGTTAGAACTCGTGGACCAGGTGTCCTCTGAATAAGCAGAAAGCATGAAAGCTCTTTTCTTTTCCAGTTGCCAGCTCTTGGTTAGATCACATTGGCAACCAGGAATAGCAGTGTAACAGTAGACAGACACAGTGAGGTCTGGTCATGCCAAGCTAGAGGGGGGGGGGGGGGGGTTTCTGCAGACCTGGCAGACTTGTATATGTTTGTAGTCTATAAACAGAACTCGCATGGAGGTGTGTGTGTGTGTTGAGGAGGAGGGGTAGTTAAGGACTACTTGGGAGAACTGGGGACTCAGTGGCTGGAGACAGGAACTATATAGCAGGTTTGCATATTGAATTTCTGAAGTGACTGGACCAAACTATGTTAAACAATATCTGTCAGTTTTCACTTTTCTATCATTTAGGCCAAACCTGCTTATGTTGAACTGATGTATACAGTTCCCTAATGTTAAAAGAATAATTAGAAAAATAATAGTAATAGTTTTATTCAAATAAGCTAAATTTACTAGCTAGCACAAATAGATTTGTTAACAAGGCCATGATTTTAAAAAAAGTGTTTAAATGCTAAGTTAATATAGGAAGAAAAAATGTAATGGGTTCATCTAATTGTATAATAAGCCTGTTCTGTTACGTGTCCTTTAGGAATTAAAGACGTAACTTTACGTTATTTCCAATTGACGCGTCCTCGTCGTGCCAAACACATTTATTAGCTTATCGTTAAAGAAGCGTTTTGGTTCTGTTGCTTATCTCCACACGGTCCGTAGCTTTCAGTGACATACACCGGCTAAAACCCAAACCACAACCACAACGACAAACACAAACATTAAACCAGTGAAAACCTACACGCTTGCTCGGTAAAACAGACCAACTTACTTTATCTTCAATGAATGAAAATCCTCTCCCTCTCCGTTGTTCTCATTGCCTCTGCTCCTTTAAATTAAGCCACGTGTTTGTCTTCCGTGTCTTCCTGTTGTTCCAAAACAGCAGCGTTTATGTGGTTTTGTCCGGCCGATCTTTTGTTATGCTAATCCTAACCTCTAATATATTCTGCACGTACTAAAAGTTCACAAAAGCAGCTGTCTGCTTGGCCACTTGTTCCAACACGGGTTCATTCACTGACGCTGTTGGTGTATCCCAGTTCATTCAAACCAGTGCGGGACTTTACAGGCATTGTAATCCATGTCCATTATCTCCGTCCCTGCTATTCACGTAGTGAAGACGCTATCTCATCCTCACTCTCTCTCTCTCCCTCTCTCTCTCTCTCATCTCTCTCAGCCCGCAGAGAGAGAGAGAGAGAGCCGAGGCTGTCACAGAGTAAAAACACGGAGAAATCAGAGAGGAGGAGCAGAAGGAAGGAAAGAAGGTGGAGATCCTGAGTCAGAGCTGTGTAATGATAGAGAGAGATGCAGAGAGAGAGAGAGAGAGAGAGAGAGAGAGAGAGAGCGATAAAGTGCAGGGAGAAGCGGTGCACAGACAGGCCACAGTTTCCACTGAATTCAGTCTGTTGTTGTGAAACCATTCACTAGGCTTTAATCTGACATAACAATAAGTCGATTTTATCTGACATAGAGACAGAGAGAGTGAACATAGCAAGGTGTGGTTCTATTAGTCTATCAGGCTCCAATAGTTCACACTGTACTGGAAGAATGAAGTTGAGGCCCTTAATATTACCAAGTCATGAGAAATGGCCTACACATCATGTGGAGCATTCAGGATAAGAGGTTCACTGAAGCACATCAGCCTCTGCAATAAAAAAGAGTTCTATCAGGTTCTTTGCTCAATGCTCATTGGTCTGCCCCACTGACTTCATATAAAGTCAATGCGCTTTATGATTTCATTATTCCTACAAATGATCTGGACATTGTGCCTTAGGTGAGACATTTTAAAGGTGTTCCTGGGACAAAGATCTTTCGGTTATATTATGGGTGTCCTCTCCATTTTTTACAACCCCAAATTAATTACTAATCTATATTTTTCCTTTTATTCCCAAGCCCAGTAGAAATCAGGGAAGGTTGCACTACGAAGGGCATCCAGCATAAAAAATACTGTGTCAAATCAACATGCAAAACTATGAACTCACAGGATAAGCCAAAGGACAAAAATATAATAATTGTTTCTTATATTAATAAAAAGAAGATGTGGACATTTATTGGCCTCAGATTTAACAGCAGCAGGGGTTGTCTGAAAAGATTGATGCAAAACAATGCTCTGCTCAATGACTCTAACTGCAGTCTCAGTGTCATTCCATCACAGGGCCTTCAGTGTTTAACTGAACACAGTGGGGCGATTGTGACAGCAGTCATTCCAGAAGCAAACATCTGTATCTATTCTGGTTTTAGAGCTAAACGTCAGCTCCCAGCAGCATTTCCTTTTACTGTTACTTGACACTGCACACTCAGCAGCTTTACACCCGACATTAGAAAAAAAAACTACTGAAGACAGAAAAGCTTCCTTAAAAAAAAAGGAAGCTTTCCTATAAGTCACTTATTTTTTGCCAAATGAAAACATTTTCATCTCATGGCTCTCTGACTTTCCTTTGTAAGTCACTTACTGTGTCTAAAGGACTTAATATCTGAAGGCTTTTAAAGTTTATTTATTTAAATTTACAGGACAATACAAAGAAACACTGTTATAACTAGGCAACCAATGCCATAGGACATACAGCAAATCTAATCTGCAGTCCCTGTCTGATCAAATTAATTGTCATCTCTGAGCAATACCACAAAACTAACATACAGTGTTAAGTCTGGCCAAAGACTTTTAAAGCCCTGAGGACCAGCCTACCTGTACCAACCTGTAGTTTTGTTCCTGCTGCTATTGCTCTTTTAAACAAGTCTTCAGATAAGTTTCAGTACAATTTTACCTGTTTATGTACCTCTCAAGCCATTTCTTTGTATCTGTTTTGTGTTCCAAATGTCGGTGTGTAATGTGGATGCTCCTGTTTTTGCAAAACAAATCTACCTACAGGTATGAATAAAGTTACCTTACATTACTAACATATATGCATATACTGCAGTTAATAAAAGCAGCAATTGAACTTTAAATATTTTAGAATTAGAATGTTAGTTCAGTAAAACTTAAAAAAAAAATTACTTAAAAATGGAGGAACAACAGTGTTATTTTAGGATATATGTATTAATAGGCAATAGGTTGCTGTGGTGGAGCTGTGTACTTTTTAAACCTTTTTAAACTTTTTAATAAGAATCACTTCATTGTGAAATACAGTAAACGGTAGTTTAGTAGACATTAGCATTAAATGGGAATAAGCAAAGTAAAAAGTACTTAGGTGAAGTACTTAATTAAAGATTATGAACCCAGTCGAAGCAGTATTGCTGAAAAATACCAGCCAGTGAATGTATGATTACGTTACTCTAATATCTTCATATTGAATATTGTATATTCGGGGACTTACATGAGACAGAGTAAAAACATATTTATAGCAACAGATGCATAATTAATTGTGTCAAAAATGATCAAGTCTTTTTTCCTCACATCCTTTTTGCATCTTTCACACTCCAAAAATACAGTTTGTACTGCTGCCTGTGAAAAGATGTGCTGTCTCTGGGCTCAAATAATATACTGTAATCTTGATGTTATTAATACGGCACCATTATGGTTGTTTGAAAAAGTTCCTCCAAAGCCACAGAAGACATGGAAAAATGTTTTGATGTGACATGATAGAAGTCTTTGAATGGGCTAAAAAGCCTCCTTGTGACACATAAGCTGAACTTGTCATTTACATTTTGGCAAAGACAGTTACATTTCCCTCCATGTTGACTAAACTGTTTTTACAGTATTAATAATATCTTATCAGATGGTTTTAGATGTTGAGCCTGAAAGCGGCCAGACTTATTGTCTTCCACTGCTGATATGGAGATTTTGATCTGAGCCTTTTATTGTATCTTCAGCCTTCATCCATTTAAAACATCGACTCATCCCATGTTGAAGAAACTGGCTTAGTTTTTACATGCCATATTATCGCTGGCATTTCCCTCCACCGGCTCTTCTTGATTTATGTCGTAAATCCAGTAGGATTACCACCAAACATCAGTTGGGCACATTTTCATTGTGGAACAAAACTGACTTGTTGCTGCATGATTTTCTACCAACTGTACTGCTGACAAATCAAACTCATTCGATGTGTAGACTGTTATCTGTAGAAACGCAGACATTGTTAAGTCACCCGTGACTCATATCATTAAAGGAGGCGGTCATACCTTACTATGTATGCACACTACAATACTTGACTTGTCTCAGAGGGAGCCTTTACAACCTTTAAAGTATTACTCACTACATTTACAAATCATGGGAGTGGTAAGTAACTTATAAAGTCTCATCTACTTCCGCACACTTGAGACAACACTAAAGGAAGCCACTTGTAAACACTCGAAAACTCTTTCTTTTAGAACCACTTCAGTTTTCCCCATGTGCAGGAAGCTGACAGTGAATTCAGGTTTACCTTCACCAACATTCTTAAACCTGAAACCCCCTGTGAGACTAATGTTGGATCTGTTCCTGGCATAGGGAGCAGTATAAATAGCCCAGTGTACCCACTCAGGTTACGCAGCCAGAGTCCAGGTTGAAATAGCAAAAGACAGAGGCGCACATACAATCATCACAGAGTCATGCAGGACACAGTGTGCAGGGAGCTTTAGGAAAGGCATGAGAACAGTGCATGTAGTATGTGCTGTTTGGGCTATTAGCGTTTTTGAGAAGCTGTTTGAGGATGAGAAATAACACAACAGTTTGTGATTACGCAGCAGTGCAGTGGGAAGTTCATATGCTGCTAACACTTTGAGTCATGAGTGAGTACTATCCCTGTAACTCATTCTTATAACACACTGCACTTCCTCCTTGGTTCTGGTGTAAACATCTATGAATCTCTGTGACTGAATTGTAACAGTTACAAAGTTTAAAATTTTACTTCCACTCTGATTTATTAAAGCAGCAATAGAAGAATGTAGAAATGACTTCATCAGACAGCTTTCCTACTCGCGCAGCTCGTACATGAAGTATTGCTGGTATTAGGTCACTGGATTTCTGTAGTGTTTGTTCTACAGTACAGACAGTGAACTTCAGGTAACCCCAAGTGCAACAATGGAAAGCATCTCAATCAGCAGAGTGCATTATGGGAAAGATGTTGGAGTTGAGTCCTACCTTGTGACAGGCGGATGGGCTTTGTGACTTGGAGCCCATCAACAGTGCAAAGGTTCCCACAGGGGTGCAGCGTAATGACTCCAGACCTGTTCTCAATGTAGCAGTGCTGAGCAGCCACCCCAGGGCCCTGGATACTGATGTCCATGGGACCATAACCCACTGTGGTCCGACCTGCCGGAAGGAAGACAAGTTAGACGACAATCTAATGTGTATGATCCCCCATAGTTATAACATTTACATTGATTTTTTACACACAACATATACAATTTAATTAATTTTACTATACTGCACAGTTATGGAGACCTCCTTAAATTCCATTCATGTATTTGTTTTTGTTAGTTCAGTCGTGTTCATGTTTGAAAAAGAGAATTGCCGGTTTTGACACTATTTTGGAGGAAAAAAGTATGACAAGAAAAACACTTGAACTGTAAGCAGCTTCAAGACGAGATGCCAAGATCCATTAGAATGTCACAGGCAAGTGTAACAAGCACACAAACACTCACATACACTCTCTCCTTGACTGAACATAGCCCTTGGTAGGAGAATCTTTCCACATGCCAGCCTGCAGAGAAGGAGGCAGAGACAGGAAGGGCAGCAGACACACAGATAGTGACACCCAGACAGAGGGGAAGTTATACAAACAGGCAGACTAAAAGCTGAAAGATCGGCAGACAGATTTATAAGGTGAAACCTTCATTATTGTTGCTCTGCAATACAGATGCACAAGGGTAAAGACAGCTACGGAAGTTATAACATGGTTACATTACAACATTACAGTAAATATAGTGTGTCTGTTTTTGTGCTCCCTTGTAAACCCTGTAACAGTGATTCAATAATAATAATAATAATAACGTGAGTCGTCGAGCTGAGAAGATGCACCTGCATTTTAGAGCTTTACTTCGAAAATTCAACCCACTAAATGGCTTATATTAATACTTAATAACATTAACAAGCTGATTTATATCCAGTTAATCCGCTCTGCACAACAGGTCGTTGAGATTTGTGTGAGGTCCACGACAACCTCTGCGTAGGTCTGTTTAGTCATTTTAAAGTATCCGCAAAGTAGGTATGATTTCACCTTGAGCTCGTTTAACCAGATGTGGGCGGTTATCATTTTTTAACTCCACCATCATTCAATGTGTCAGTTTAAATTTCTGTTACTAACTAGTGCTTTTATTTTGAAAACCTGGCATATTTTAGAGCGTCCTGGTGACTGTCAGTTCCTGCCAGTGATGCCATAACTTACTGAATGCTCAGTAAGTTTCTGGATGAATTATGCAACAGTGATCAATAATATAAAATCCACATCATCCTAGTTAATACACCAACATTGTTTATTGCATCTAGTTGCATTTTTCAGCTCTCACCCTCAGGCAGGGGCAGCAGGGTGATTGCGGTGCTCAGACGTCCACTTCCTAGGCTGACCAGGTGTGGGCGCTCTGCCTGGAACTTAAGGCCTTTTCCCGTTTCAATTAGGTCCAGTGGGGTACCCTGCAGAGGAGGTCAAAGGTCACAACACATAATTGTACATTACATTTATCAGTTAAAGTTTTTTTGTCACATGTCAGTGAAAAATACAACCTGTCCAAGGTGTGGTTGGATCTGTCATTCTTTACTAAATAAAGGTAATTTTAATCAGATACCATAATAGATATCGTTTTAGTGGGGACAATCGCATCTGTCACACTCATTTTTCTGCACAACAGCAATGGAGAATTAGTGTTCAATAATGCATTAGATCAGAACTGCAGAAAGAGGCTCATAGCAAAGGAGTCTCATGTTTTCATTATATGTGAGGTCATTTCCATAGCTGGCTGTTTAGATAATTCTCTATACTGAAGGAAGTGTGTGTTTGTGTGCCTGCCTGTCTGTGTGTGTGTGTGTGTGTGTGTGTGTGTGTGTGTGTGTGTGTGTGTGTGTGTGTGTGTGTGTGTGTGTGTGTGTGTGTGTGTGTGTGTGTGTGTGTGTGTGTGTGTGTGTGTGTGTGTGTGTGTGTGTGTGTGTGTGTGTGTGTCTTATCTCCCTCCTTTCTCCTTCATAGCTCCACCATGTGCTCATGGTTCAGCAAGGGGGAAGGGGTGTCACCATAGCAACTGCACTCTGCAATTATGAAACACAAAGCTCCGGGAGGGTGTTCAGTGACTTAACTTGTGATGAGCTCTTTTCAGCACAGGGACACCTGAACATAAAGTCTAGTCTACTTTTTATGTTAAATGCCTCCCAGCAACAAAATGTGCTCTTGTGCCTCTGTATTTTACCCTGGGGTTCAATATAATAAAATGGAGGAGGACGTTCATTATTCTAAACACAGAATACCAAGACAGAAATGACCTAATGGATTTGAGCTTTATTTTGATATTTTACCCGAGCTTCTTTCTGTGACATATCTAAATGTCTCCCTGGAAAATGGCCAGGGATATAGATGTTATAGCAGTCGTTTGAGCCTGCGACCGCTTTAATGTGTATTATTTAGACTGTTAATACGTGGGGATGTAAATCTGCAATAAAAAGCAAGGTTTAATGTGTATTTTCACAATATTACCTCTTTACTGCTTCACTGATTAAAGTACACCTAAATATAGATATATATATATCTGTCTCACAGAGTTCTCAAATGACCCCATATAGGGTAATCTCACCAACATTAGGAATCTTTATATAAATTAATAATTAAACACTCTGAGCAATATTATTGGTTATTAAAACCAAAACTGAAAATTCAACAAACATGCCTGTAGGCCTCCATAGGCTCGATGATTCACTAAACAGCCGTTTACTTAAACACAAACATGTTTACTTAAACATAAACATAAACTCTCTGGGATGTATTTGCATCTATTTGTAATATTTTTGAGCCTTTACATTACTTTTACAGCACCAATCACTAACTCAGTCTCTCAGCGGGTTAGTTAGCCCTGTGTGTGTCCTAATACGATTATCTGATTGTAGTGTGGTGGGGTCAAGACTAAGAAGATTGAAGCTCCCTGGGAGACACTAGGAAGCTTACTTGGAATGATGGGAGGAAAGAGGTGCCAGTGTAGGGCCATGATGCAGGATTCAGAGCCTCATCTGTTGTGTGCTGCTGCTCCCATGTGGCTCAAATAGCTACAGCTTGTTTGTCTCTGTACAGTATCTCTGCACACATACTTCACGTACACTGCACACTATCACTGCAAACTGTTTAAATCTGTAAATTAATACTTTTTGTGTAGTTACATTTTTAACTTTCTGTGAATATGTGAATTTAATCAAAGCTTTGTCATGTTTATTTGGCATGTTTTACTTTTCTGGCTAGAGCATGTTTGTGTGAATCCTTCCTTGCTTAATTGTCTTGCTGTAATCTAACACGCCTTTATTGTTTAAGGAAGATTTGACACAAAAATACAATCAGCAACATTTGTTAAACAAGACTTATAGGGCATAGGGCAAGTCTTTTCTACATCACTTTAAAAAGTGATGTAGAAAAGAAAGGAATAATAATAATAATAATAATAATAATAATAATAATAATAATAATAATAATAATAATAATAATAATAATAATAATAATAATAATAATAATAATTATAATTATAATAATAATAATAATAATAATAATATAAACACACAAAACCTCCTGAATTCACTGCTGGACAAAAAGCCACAGCAGATTAACTTCCTGTATTAAATTTTCAAAGGAGAATTAGTGTATTCTCCTCTACTACTTCACAGATTCTTGACATTTGATAATGAAACAATTTAATATACATAAAAAATGTAATTCACAAATTCTGATCTTACACAACATTGCTGAAACTACTATAAACAGTATATACTTGTGATATACAGTATATGCAAATGGTTGCAAGTACACACCGTGTTAAACATTAGTCCGGCTCTTCAAAAACTCTTCCATTTTCATTCTTAATTCTCTTCACATCACATTTACATTTGCTTAAGTGTGTCCTGATTTTAGCTGGTAGATATTTAGCCAAGAATGACAAATATATCCTTCAAATGAATAATTAAATATTTTATTTCACAAAGGTTTAGCATACTTCTGTTGGTCACGCTATGTTCCACTTTTGCAATGTGTTTGCTGTAATTTTATTTCAGTTCCTGTTTTCCTTTTAATATTTGCAGCACTGTCCCAGTTTCTCCACAGAAGGCATTAAAGTTTAATGCAGTTTTATCTTCCATTTCTTCCTCGTCCAAGCGTACGCACGAGAACAGCTCAACACCGACATACACACATACAGGCCTCCTCTTAATGCCCAATAGGATTGTCTGACCCAGCGGGCGTGCTTGTGTGTGGGAGGGATTGCATCCATCCAGTCTCCAGGTTGTCTAATTGCTGAGGATACTTTACACTCTGTGACATCCCAACACATCACCACCATGTTGCCTGACCTGACCTTCTGCCTAAGTTGGCTCTACAACTCTGTATTTATCATTCACTGAGCTTTTTTCAAGCCAGAAATCTGTCAGAGCAACCGAATACAATTACATTCAACATTGGTGGAAACGGAAATCAGAAGAAGAGAGTGCAAACTGTGTGTGAGGGGAAAAACACTGGAAACAAGCAGCAGAACTGGCACACTGTGGTGTCTGGGTTTTTTTCTGTGAACACACACTCACCTGTAGCACCTGGTGGGTTTGGCCACACACAGGCATGTTTCTGTTAAGGCGGTCCATTTCCACAGCGCTGTCCTCGGCTTCGTGTGACACATGAAGATCCTAAGGGAGGAAATGACATGTAAGCCAAAAAAACAAGCAACAAAAGCCATCATGGCTAAATCGAAAGAATGGTTGGACGTCAAAATGCAGTGTGTTACGTCATATAAAAACAGTATAATACTTCAAAAAGTCACAAAGTCAAAGTTGTTCCACAGTAAATCAAGAAAGTTGGGCCCTATTCCCTTTACTTTACTTATACACTAATGTGTCAAGGTGTGATTCATAGTGTCAGCTGCACACACACACACACACACACACACACACACTCACACACACATGCACGCACATGCACACATTTAAATTTCTTACTTGTTGACTCTGAACATATGCGGTTATGGCTGTTTACTTGTCGCTCAGTATGAAAATACACACTGCACCTAAATTCCTCTATTGTTACTCAGTCATTTTAAGATTCCTCCATCAAGTCAGCACAGAGCAAATTGCTATAAATACTATGCATGCTTAGCTGATGCTTAAGGGTGAATATGTATGAGAAAACACTTCTCTGTGTGAGATGTGAGAGAGCCGTGTGTTTACAGGGAAGTACTGAAAACCACACACAAAGGTTAAAAAACACATAATTATAACAGTCACACAGAATTACAGTGTACCCGCAGTCGTTTGCATGCCTAAAATGTTGTGCAGCTGGGATAGAAAATATGGTTCTGATGTACTGTGCCCTCAGGATATAACAAACAACTGCTGCAGAATCATCATATTTGCTCTTCTGACAGTCCTGTGAAATGATATTTATCCGCCTCAGGCAAGCCTCAAACAGTAAATCACAACTCAGCCAGAAAATAAAAATAAATGTTTAAACATTTCATCTGCAAAACTCTTTCATACATTAGGAAGGGGAAAGAAATAGTTTGCCCCCTCAGGTTTTGTGTATTCTATTACAATTTCATCCAACTCTTTATGCAATAAGCAGCCTTTTATCTTGTTGTTAATGTGAAAATTACCTTTCCACAGGTATCCAGCAAACGCATCGCCTCCATGACAAAGAGCTGCTTCTGGTTGCTGAATCAATCCTATAAGTGTGAACCTAATTGATCAGGACAACTCCAGCACAGTACAATACATTTTACACAGGTTCTGCTACTTCTTTTCTTTTGTCCTGAGCCGTATACTCCACAAACTCTCTTTCAGGAGGTGGACCTGTTGCTGCTTGCTTCACTAAACTAAGACCTACATTCCTGACTGGCAGCACCAGAGTCCTACATATCAGAGAGACATATGGGCATGTGTGTGTGTGTGAGAGAGAGAGAGAGAGAGAGAGAGAGAAAGGGCTGTGATCAAAGAAGAACAGAAGAAGAGTAATGAGAGAATCACATGATAAAAAATATGGGTCAGAAATAAAGTAGTGAACATGTTAAAACAGGAAGAAAGTACTTCAATTGTGCACAATATAAAAATAGCACATCTAACTCGCCATAAATAGACTCGCATAATGCTGATACACAGTAGCGGATCTTCTTTGCAGACAGACAGGCAAGACAGGTGACGAGATAAAAAGCTTACTGTTTTATCAATCATATATAGGAAAAAACTTCAGAAGCTTAACATGACAGCTTTTAAAAGTAAACACAGGGTTTATACAGTAAATTACATCCGTCATGTAAGACTTAGATGGGATCATTACACTCTCCATGTTGACTGGCCACAGTACAAAAAAATGCCAATTGGGAGCACGTGGGGCAACATTTGTATGACCACACGTTAGGAATGAAGAAACATTTCATCCAGTGGAGCAGTGTCTGGCTGATGTGTTTTAAAAGAGTTTTTGGAGAACAATAGAGGTCTATGGCACAGACAAACAATCCAATCCAGGCTGCAGGCCAAAAATTAACCAAAGGAAGAAAATTCAAGTAAGCAAATTATGTAAGGCAGTCGTCCAAAGAGCACAGGGTCAGTGTTTAAATCCCCGGTCCCGGCTACATTTCGAAGGGTCTCTGGGCAAGACACTGAATCCCCAACAGCCCATTCCCATCCCTAGCTGTGCAGTGACGGTCCAAGCCCGGTAGAAATCAGGAAGGGCATCGATGTAAAAACTGTGCCAAATCAACGTGGTCCGCTGTGGCGAGCCTGAACTCAAGGAAATGTTGTTTTGTTTTTTTTGGCATTTCGGCTTATAATGCCAAAAAAAACTAAACAACATTTCTTAAATAAAACTATATAGGATTCATTTAGAAAATGACTGAATTTATCCCTTGAATGTCTTTTGATCTCTGAGATTGAGTTTGTAATCAGGTGGGTTCTGAAATACTATTAATATTTCCAGCCATGCATGTTGCATTGGCTCAATATGAGCTACAGTGCTCATGTTCTTGATAATTCAATGACATCACCCACTAAGATAGTGGCATGAGTAACCCATGAACATTTCAGTAAGCTAACACAGAGACCCTAACTCTGATAAAGGGTTCTTATTATTAGCTGGTAGAAATAAATTCTTTGGAAACATAAATCCTATTATGATCTGATATCTAACTAAAAAAAATCATGGGATGTTATGTAGAATGTAAATATAATAAGAATCCAATTATCTGCAAATAACTTAAAACCTAGTTTTTGGCATATTTCAAAAATATGCATTCATTTTGATTTTATTACCAGCAACATGTCTCAAAAACTACAAACAGAGGCAACAAAACACGAGAAAATGTATGTAAGGCTAAATAAAACCACCTGGTAGAACATGTAATAGCTCAGGTTGAATGGCAGGTCAGCACCATGACTTTGAGTTTTTCAGAAGTAAGGATGGATGGACGTGTAGCACTCTGTGACAAAAAATGTGTTCACCACCTCGATATTAAATTTCTCAACATAACATTGCAGAGAATTTGGGTTTACATCATGTACTGGTTATATCATTGAAGTATTCAGAGAATGAGGAGAATTCTCTGTACATAAGGGACCAAAAACCAGGGGCTGTGATCTTCAGACCTCAGCAGCTTTTCTGTCTCTCACATGCACAGACTTTCACTGGGACACACAAAGAAAGACCTTTCAATCTCTTCATTTTTTTTCTCTCTCACCCACCCTCTCTATTCTCTCAGGCCTGGGCAGAAAGGCTGGCATTGTTTTCTGTTGAGCAGGCATGGATCCCTGCTCACACACAAGGGAATTTGTTTTTTTATTTTTGTTTGGGTTTTTGGGGGGGGGGGTGAGGATGTGAATGCAAATGAGGGAGGCTCACTATTTAGTTTGGAATGCAAAAGATACAGTGAGTGAAGCTGGACAGCCAGCCAACAAGCTGGATAGTAAAAATGTATAAAAAATGATACACTGTTCTGTTGCTTTGATTATTTCTCTGAAAATGTACAATATTCTGATTTACTGTGTATTAATATGTGCATCACATAGAGATGTTTGATGATGAGAGCCTTGCTAAACAGCAAATTCTCAACATGTTGAGATTTGAAGCAAGGTTTGCCCCATCAGTGAACCTGAAATGATTAAAATTTAACTGTAGTATTTTCTTGGGAGGAATAACATGCACAGCAAATAATACTGATGAAAAATATGAGATATAGGCAAATGGTGCAGGATAGACAAAATGTATGAAGAGGCACCTGGGAATGAGGTGTCTCTATGGGCCTGTATAAAGGACATGCTGTCATACCTCTGGGACAAATAAACTGGGCATTTAAACTGGCTGGGGCCCATCTCCAAGAATGTGGAAAAAATCAGGAATGTCAAGACAAAGGGGGCATCATTTCATACTCATATTTGGAACGTTCACACCACTTCTCTTCTACCTTTGTCATATGTTAAAAACTATTTGCAATTGTTCTATTCCTAATTTATGCCACACATTCATTGATGGAACACAGTTTGCCAAAATTACCGTGTTCTAAAATCCTACATAGAGTTATAGCCAATCTTTTATTTGATAGAATGACACACTTGTATCTGATGTTTATCTTCTACTAAGAAGCAAATACTAGAATTAATGTGAGCTTTCAACGGGTAATTTACAAGACGTGTTGGAATCAGTCATACACACACGCGCACACACACACACAACACGCACACACTCCTTCTATCAACATCCTCAAGCCAATACCTTGCTAAATTCACCATGGAACAGATTCTTCTTCTGCTTTTTCTCGTCTCCCTTCTGTCAACTTCTTCATGTCCTGACCAGCCTGTTACATACACAGGTTTGGTAGTGAAATTATTTGGCCTGAGAATAGAAGCTGATTGTACCCACAGGCAAGACACTGTGCCAGACACTTTATGATAATGGCATTAAAATGCTGGAAGTGCTGGAAACAACACTGAGGATGTAATTCAAAGGTAAGGAAGGAGGCAATGAGGCTGTGCAGGTGTGTCTTCTTTATGAACACACCTGGCTGCTCTATGGCAAGGTGCCAGACAAGGGGGCTGTATGCAAAAAATGTAAACCCACTTGTAAAGACAGAGATGCTTAGAAAATTTGAAATACTCTTTATTCCTTTAAAAGCTTTGTTCAAAAGCACGAAGGTCTGACTGAAACATAGAGTCTGATGGGGCCTCTTTATAGGTGGACATCATGAATCCATCATTTTTAATCTAAAATCTGTCAAATATTTAGTTTGTGGCTGTGGAAGTTAACAATCTGCAGCTCACAGAGTATCAGTAATATACAATCAACATATACATTCAGCAAACAGTAGCATTAGCGCCCAGCAGTGTCTTTTTCAATATAGCCATGACAAAGTATGTAGTTTTACTTTGCTAGTTATAACATGTTCCTTCCTGTTGGTGTTGTTCTTCAGATCCTTTGCTTTGTTGGTGGTTAAATGGCTCTTGTTATATGCATACACATAGGTTTAAAACTAGACTTAAAACCTTCCTCTTTAATAAAGCATATAGTAAGTTATAGTTATGCTGCTATAGGCTTAGACTGATGGGGGACCCACCCACCTATGCACTAAGCTCCTTTCCTCCTCTTGACCCTCTCTCCTCTCCTCTCACCCCGCAATTGTCACCACTGTATGACATTAACTCTGTGTGTTTTCTCCCATAGTTGTCTTTGTCCTTCTCTGTCCCCCTCTCTCTGTCCCTTTCTGCAGGTGTCCCCCGGCTTTGAAGCTGTGTGTCTTCCAGCATGCAGCTACTGGTCCTACCAACCTGCCCGATGTTTTGTTGTTGCTTTTTGTTGCTCTGTTCTTGTCCACCCTGAGTCTGGTTCTGCTGGAGGTTTCTTCCGTTAAAGGGAGTTTTTCCTCTCCACTGCTGCCTCTTTCTTGCTCCAGGGGGAATTGTTGGGTTCTCTCTATACATCTTTATAATCTTGACTTTATTCTGTGCCCTAAGTGCCCTGAGATGACTTTGTTGTGAATTGGCACTATATAAATAAAGTTGAATTCAATTAAAAGTTGAACATACCCTGATCAGGCATAGCATTACAATCACCCTATTAAAAATGAATGAAGTGGCCCAAAACTTTAGAACCACCTCTTCTTATAATGCACTCTCGTACGACTCCACTACCCATTCTGACCTCAATAGTAAACACATAGTTAAATCATTACCTTTCTGACAGTTTCAAACTAAACAGAGCCATAGTATTGGTTTACATAAATTAAGTCTATAGTTATATGACTATATGGTCCATGGGAAAGTAAACAGTAATGCACTGATAACTTTATGCAAGCCATGGCCAGTTTGCAGGAGTATGCAAATCTCACTGGTGCATGGAAAACAAAACCGGAGTGATTGAAAACCTATGACGAGATCATTATTTTGTTCCTTATCTGCACGAATCACTAGTAATGCATTGTAATTTTTATTGATCAGCTCCAAGGCCATTCAAATGATAACTTAACAAATCCAAACTCCCATGTGAAACCTTTTGAATTGAACACATTTGGAAATAAAAAATAAGCCACACTTTGAAGGAATTTACTGACCATCCAGCCCCTGGCTTAATCTTGGTCAGTGCACACAGATCTCCAAAGTTCTCTATCTC
Organism: Channa argus; assembly: GCF_033026475.1. NCBI lineage: Eukaryota > Metazoa > Chordata > Actinopteri > Anabantiformes > Channidae > Channa > Channa argus. The sequence continues at coordinate 5,042,735 of NC_090202.1, forward strand.
CAAAAACATTTAAAATGTATAGTAAGGTAGTAAACCATTTAATCCCTGAATGTTAAAGAAATAGAGGTATTCAGATCAGGAATTACATAAGTGCATCGTCTGGTCCGAGCTGACACAATTGAACTCATCGCATTATAGAAAGCTATAGAAAGAAATGTAAAAAAATGAAGTTGAGTCTTACTATGATCAATTCTTAAGCTACAGTGTTTAGCCAGGAGATAAAGGCCTCCAACATGGCTGGCAGACTTGAAATGAGACAGATGACAGCCAGTTACGGAGGAAGGCAAAGGGGAGATAACAGGATGATGGAGGAGGAATATTAGGGTAGACATAGAAGAAGAGCTGATACGTCCTCTCTTGGTTCTATCTTGTGCAGCAGCTGCCACCACGCAGCTCTGCTGTGGTCTCCTGAGCTTTGATAGTGAAGCCTGCTGGAAAATCCTCCTTCTGCAGAAATAGTTTTTCCATCCCTCCTACATTTTTCTCTGTCTGTTTATCTTTTTCATTTGTCTCTCACTTCATAATGTTCATTCTTATCATTTTAATGCCTGCTATTTGTCTGTCTCTGGTCTTGGGATATACACACATAAATTGGCAGTGTAAGAGTTATTTGGTCCAGATTGTTGGACAATTGCACAAGTTCAATATCTTAGATAACAGTATGTGTGAGTTTGACTGCACTAAATTTTTCAGCAATTTAGATAAAACAGAAAGTTGCAGAAAGGCTCTTAGAAACAAGTGTCTGTTTGTCTCGTAGCCATGGTTGACATCACAATTACAATGAATTCTTAGAGTCTTCTGCGTGTATTATGCCGTGTTACTTAATTTTTCCATTGGGGAGTCAAAGCCAAATGGAATTTGTGCTTTTAGAAAGAAACCACAGAAATGCAGTAAACATTATCTGTGTAAGAATGGTCGGATACACTGAAGTATCGTCTTCAGACAATTTGACATGTGACATAAATACTGTATACAACATACGAATTAGATAGTAAATGTTGCAGTTGATGGCGAAACATTCAAAACTGCCAAATTCTCAGGCACAAGTGATTCTTTCCGTTGTATTTACATGAGAAACTAATGGGATGTGATGAGGTAAGTGATTTGGATACAACATCATAACAAAAATGACAATATGTTAAAACAGCTAAAAGCCACATAACATAAATTATACAGAAATACACCAGCTGATATTCAGCTCTGAGTGCATTTATGTCAGTGAGGAGGTGTCAGAACAGCTCACACACAGCATATAGGTAACCACAGTCTGTCACCGCCCAGGAGACAGCCTTCATCTAGAAAACCACAGACCCTTATGGTTTGGTCATACTTAGGCATTCAAAACCCTTTTCCACCCAATGAGTTTTTTTTTCATTTGCAAATAAAGCTGAGTATAAATAGCAACATATAGCAGTTACAAAACTTTTTAACAAAGAGGTTTCTGCAAGAAAAAACAAATTGAAACTTATGTTTTACTGCACTTACAGGGGCAATTAGAGTCTTTAAAAACCCAAAACCTAATGATAAAATACAAGTAAAGCAGCCTTTTGTCTCTTGCCACATTTTTATCAAGTCAGTCAAAACTGCAAAATTGTAATTGAAACTTGAGCAGTGCTTCGAAAAAAATCTACCATAATTGAGAAAGTGAACAGCTAGGGGGGCGCGCCCGCCTAATGGGATGTGAAAAATAAAATTCCCCGAGCAGCGGCGGAGAGGGCCGAACGTTGGCTAGCTGCCACAATAGCAGACGAACACTGAATACATGTTCCTGTTGTCGGATGGTTACCATCAGTGGAGGCAGCTGTGTGTTTTGGACAAATGGATGGACAAAATACGGAAGGGTTATTCTCTCCAGTTTGCCACACCCCGCCGAGCTTCGTGGGGATCCTGGAAACCAGGCTTTCATCCCCAGCCACATCTACAACTCAACCTCTCTAAGTCGAAGCCAGACCTTCGAAGCAACACAACATCAGCATCAACATTGGATCTAGTGATTGTCCCCAATAAGTTGGCCAAAAATCTGGGGGTCATCATCGACGACCAACTGAGCTTTAAGGACCACATCTCCTCAGTCTTTAGGGCGTGGAGATTTGCCATCTATGACATCAGGAAGATCAGACCCTACATCACGGAATATACAACCCAACTCATTGTACAGGCGCTGGTCACATCTCGTCTCGATTACTGCAACACTTTGTTGATGGGGTTACCGATATCCACAATCAAACCCTTACAGATGATCCAAAAGGCAGCAGCTCGCCTCATTTTCAATCAGCCAAAAGAGACCCATGTCACACCACTCTTTAGATCTCTACACTGGCTTCCTGTAGCTGCTCGCATCCGGTTCAAAGCTCTGACTCTTGGTTACACGGTGGTTAACTCAAAAGCTTCTGCTTAACCATATTGTTACCCTAGATGGCATAAGTCTGGCCTCCAGTACTACTGCAAGGAACCTTGGAGTTATTTTTGATCAGGATCTGTCCTTTAAGTCACATATAAAACAAATCTCTAGAACAGCCTTCTTCCACCTACGGAACATTGCCAAAATTAGGAGCATACTGTCTCAAAGTGATGCCGAAAAACTGGTCCATGCATTTGTTACTTCTAGGTTGGACTACTGTAATTCCCTACTTTCAGGATGCCCCAGTAACTCCCTAAAGAGCCTGCAATTAACCCAAAATGCTGCAGCAAGAGTGCTGACTGGAACTAGCAAGAGAGATCATATTTCACCTTCACTAGCTTCTCTCCATTGGCTTCCCATTAAATGTAGAATAGAATTTAAAACCCTGCTTCTTACATATAAAGCTCTGAATGGTCAGGCTCCATCATATATAGAAGACCTCATAGCACCATATCATCCCAGTAGACCACTTCGCTCTCAGAATGCAGGCCTACTTGTGGTTCCCAGAATTTCCAAAAGTAGAATGGGAGGTAGAGCCTTTAGCTATCAAGCTCCTCTCTTGTGGAACCAGCTCCCAGTTCAGATTCGGGAAGCAGACACCCTCTCTACTTTTAAGTCTAAGCTTAAAACCTTCCTCTTTAATAAAGCATATAGTTAGTTATAGTTATGCTGCCATAGGCTTAGACTGCTGGGGGACCCACCCCCCAATGCACTGAGCTCCTTTCCTCCTCTTGACCATCTCTCCTCTCCTCTCACCCCGCAATTCTCACCACTGTATGTCATTAACTCTGTGTGTTCTCTCCCGTAGTTGTCTTTGTCCTCCTCTGTCCCCCTCTCTCTGTCCCTTTCTGCAGGTGTCCCCCGGCTTTGAAGCTGTGTGTCTTCCAGCGTGCAGCTACTGGTCCTACCAATCTGCCCGATGTTTTGTTATTGCTTTTTGTTGCTCTGTTCTTTTCTCTCTCCCCTTTCCACTCACCCCAACCGGTCGAGGCAGATGGCCGTCCACCCTGAGCCTGGTTCTGCTGGAGGTTTCTTCCGTTAAAGGGAGTTTTTCCTCTCCACTGTTGCCTATGGCTTGCTCCAGGGGGAATTGTTGGGTTCTCTTTATATATCTTTATAATCTTGACTTTATTCTGTAAAGTGCCCTGAGATGACTTTGTTGTGAATTGGCGCTATATAAATAAAGTTGAATTGAATTGAAAATTACCTCAACTCACTCATTTAAGTAAATGGTAAATGGTCTGCACTTATTTAGCCCTTTTCTACCTATTGGCACTCAAAGCGCTTTACACTGCTTCTTATTTACCCATTCACACTCACAATCACACACACATTCATACACCGATGGGGGAGCTGCTATGCAGCTGGCCAACACTCACCGGGAGCAACTAAGTTGGGGTTCAGTGTCTTGCTCAAGGACACTTTGACATGTGACCAGAAGAGCCGGGGATTGAACCAACAACTGTGAGATTGGTGGACAACCGCTCTACCTTCCTGCGCTACAGTCGCCCCAGTCTACAATTCTTCCCGTCCACTGCGGTCTGCCAACGAATGAGGTCTGGTGGTCCCAGCACCAAGAAAAACTTTTTAGCGCAATGATCCCACGATGGTGGAAGGAGTATCAAACTCTGCACGCTTAGCTGACTCTCTCCCAATATTCAAAAAACTGCTGAAAAAAGAACTCTTCCGCATCTTCCTATGCACTTAAATCTATATTAAAACAAACAAACAAACAAAAAAAACAGTTGCTGTTTGATATGCTTTTATGAACAATTTCAGTTGACTCAACCTTAATCTGACTAGAAAAGCTCCTTTAGTTTTAATTGCTAGGAATCTGGCTCGGAAGCAAATGGACAAACTAGCATTTTCTTGTCCCAATCAACGAATTATATTACTAACATCATACTGTATCAAACATGAAAATGCTCCTGGATTTAGAAAAAAAAGTGTTGAATTTTTTTAAAGCCACGTTGTGACCTTTTCCCCCCAGAAATATCATTCATATTAACTGGTTTAAATGATGTATCACATTTCGTACTGAATGCTAACATCCACTCAGATAAGACTAAGCCTAACCACCACACATTTAAATGCTAATGTGTGCATGCTGAGATACCAGCCTATCCCTCATAGCCTGATAGAGTAAAAACTGATGAATTACTCTGCCATGAAATGCTGCATGTTGGAGAGAGGCCATTAACAGCAGGCAGCTAAACACACCAGCTGCCCTGTCTCTGAGGTATGAAAGTGGTATAAACACAAACATGCATAATTGACACAAATAGTGTACTGAATAGACTAGAGTGGCACGACATAATTCCTGTTAAATCCCATGACTCATTATGGAAAACAGGTGAGTAAAGTAAATGAATATAATATACTGTATCTCAAAACTTCTTTATTTACTACTATTGAGGTGACAACTGTTCCATTATCTAAGGTGTGTAATTTTGTGATTGTGCAGGATTGAAAATTTACATCAGGCTCAACTTTCCAAAGATGAATACAGGTTACAGTCTAAAAACATGCACACGGCTGACTTTCTGTTGGTTGTCATTAAAATTATGAAATCACTGCAAGCAGACACGTGCGAGTTTGCAGTTCAGCAGGTCTGAGGATCAGAGGTCCTGTCATTACCTGATTATTGTGTCTAGTGACAGCAGAAATTACACCTCAAAACCTTCCAGGAAGAAATACTTGTTGTCATTATCCAAACCACTGTTATCCAACACTGACTCTGAGCCACTGGCAGAAGAGAGCGTGTTTTTCTGAGTGCTTTGTTATGCAAGAGTGGGTTTTTTAACTAGTACACACCTCTGGTTGTTGCAACAAATGAATGATTTAATTTATTGCAACTCAGGCTGCAGCTTTAACTTTAACAATGTTTACTTGCTGCTTTGCTACTAAATCCATCTCTTACTCATCCCAGTACTGAAAACAAGCTCTGTGAGGGGGAAAGCTATAACTTAACTGAACTAGTTACATATCGTTACAAATGATGTCAGTTTGATTCCTCTTTGCACTAATGACATACAGCTCCAGTCTAAGACTAATAGTGATGGTGAGTCTAGTCCTGTTCCAACATATGCAAAGAGCAGACGATTAAGCGAAACAGGACTGTCTTCAAAAGAGGGTTAACCACAGCATGTATATATATCATCTGCAAAGATCAGCTGGTATATGAACACTTACATGAATACTTTCTCAGTCCTAAAACCTGTATTGTGAAGCCGGGCTTTGCCAGGAACTTTTGAGTCTCCTCCTGTTAATGACACCACTACTGGCAAATTCAGTCACAGCAGATTGAATTTTAAGGCCAACACTAACATGTTTTAGGCAGCTATTGCTCTAATTGAAATAAAAGCAAATGCTAAAGAAAAGTCTCCTCTCTCACCTCTGAACTTATCAAGCTTTCTAACAAGTGTTTTAGCATCTTTCAGCTCTTATTTTTAATGTTATGACCCACACCTTTACTGATTTGGTTTACTCTGGTTTACTCTCTTTACTCTTGCTCTTTCACCTCATTGTCAGCCACAGCAGTTAAAAAAAATCTCTGATACCTGTCTCACACCAAACTGCTGACGGAGTTAATAGGAAACTGGAAACTGTTGGAGACTTTGTAGCTATGAGGCACTTATTTGCTGACATCTTAAGGTTCCTGCACATGCAATCACCTGGGATAAGATAGCAAGACTACAGTAAATGGCAGATGTTGCTTCTACAGCACCTCTTAGAATGGGGGATATTAAAGGGACTAGAACTGTGGTATTTCCTTGCTCAGTGGTTCCGCTGACTTTTGGCTCACTCAAATATGTGGAGCTGGACAGGCAGTCCAGCCTTTCTAGGACAAAGAGACTCTTTCAATGAGAGTAACTCTCTGAAGGAGTACTGGGAATGCTACTCGTCTGCTGCTGCAAACAGGACTTCAGGATCCATACAAAGGTTCACACACACTGAATGACCACAACACACTAGATGGGACTTGTGTTTCTGGTATGAAGATTAAAGCAGTGTTACTGTAATGGCCTTTTACTAAATGGTACATAGAACTTTATTAGCAGAGATAGATAAAGTAGTTTTGTAATTATAACCCAGCTTCAATTCAATTCTGGAAGAAACTATATTTAATCTAAACAAATGAAAAAAATAAAATAAAATATATTTTAAAACGTGCGATGTGTCACAGCATTGTTGTGTCATGAGAATTTGTCAACAGAGTATTTAGTCGCATAAAAGATCTACAAATGATTTCTGTTACTCTATTACACAATGCTCCTGTCATTTGTGGAAATTTCTCAGCACGCCATCGTTTTTTTTTTATTTGGGGGGACTTTCGTTGTATTGGCTATGTCCAATGCTTGAGCAATCCCTCTAAATGATTTCTTTCTTACACTTCAAAAGCTCTCTGGTGTTGATCTGATGTTGATCTATTCTCCTTAACAACAAATACAGTCTTTACAGGTAAAACCCAGGGTTAAAAGCAAGGTATTTATTTTGGAACTATTTATAAAATCAGTCTCACAGGTCAAAGCTGGTCAAGAATATATGCCTGTTACTTATACAGTACGAATAAAATATTGTTCAATAGACAATCAAATAAGAATGTATGCAGAAAAAGTTAATGACTTGGTCTTTTGCAGGAAATTGTATGATTGGTATTAAACATTCCTCAGCATTTCTTCTATTTATTAATCCTCTTTCTTGACCAGAAACGCTATCATCTGGAGGGTTCTGTTGATCACTAAAAACTTCATCTGGAAGAAGGTTTAACAAGAAGTAGGGAGATGTTTATTATAGAGAAGGTTTATTTAATATTATTTGTATAGATGTACTCACCAACTTAGAACCACAGAAAGTATGTTTCAAATCAGTTACGTTTCCCTTTAAGAAGGTATAGTTAAGTGGCACTTAATGACAAACCACGTATTTTTAATTTTTCTAATTTGGACAGATGTGCCCACACATTTATATTTTTTTGAAAAATATTCAATATTTCAAAATTGGAATGATACTGTCTAGTGTAGGTGATACACTAAATGCGTTCACTCCATCCCTGGATATAAAAGCAAAGCACATTTGTATAACAAACAAATAATGGAAAATCAACCAAATGTAACAATTAATAACTAAATTGAATTATGTCCACCACATGGGTCTTAAATGGAACTGACTCGACCAACAATAATAAAAGGCTAATAAACTTAATGCATTAATTAACTAATGAAAGTGTTTAGTGCATATTTTGGTTTAACAGAGACACTGTTTTATGAAAACTGACAGGGCAAGTTTACTGATGAGCAGCCCTCACACTGTTCATCCCCACACAAACACAGCAGCATGTTTCTCTACCAGACTGGTGCAGCACCTCAAATTTTAAATGTCATACAGTCAATCATTCATACACATGCACTCACACTGACATTCACAGTCTCACTCACCCTCCAGTTGCTTTCAGCTTAGTAAGTCGTTAGCTTTAAAACCCATCTCGTATCCATATTTGAACACTCCCCAAATTCACCCCCCCTGATTCCCAGAACATTGTTGGTTTGTAAATGAAAGAAGGGAGTGACGGAGACGGGGGTGGAGGGAAGGGAAAGGAAGGGGAAGGCAGGAGGCAGCGTGGGGATATCCCTTTGAGTCATGGAAAGCGATCCAAAGAACAGGCCTATTAGGCTGACAGACAGCCAAACAGCTTTCTGTGTCTCTTTGTATTGTCCCGGCATTTGACCTCGTTACACTGTGAGGACATTCAACTGCCACTGGAAACACTTACTGCACTTCCTTATGGGTCCCTGTTTGGAAAACATGCATAATATCCCTACTGAATGCACACATTCTGTCAACCTAACGTGATGCTCAAGGGTCTATTTATTATTTCCTACAAATTACTTATTGTAAATTCTGTGTTTATATATTTAATGTAATATTATATTATCTTTATATCTCCTGCAATTGTACTTTATATGCACTAATACGTTTTTTGTTTTATTATTCATAAGACATTTGTCATAGTTACCATATCATGGGGTAGTACAGCTACACCCTTTGTTAGCTCACTAAGGAGGAAGCTCAATTCTTCAAATAAAAGTGTTGGCAACTGTTACTGCAAAGCATTGTGCTCTTCCTCCTTTATTTTCGGACAAATGATGTTGCTGCACAAATAAAATTACACTTTTCTTGATGCTTTAGACAAAGGGCGCAGGAAGGTAGAGCGGTTGGTTGTCCACCAATCTCACAGTTGTTGGCTCAATCCCCACCTCCTCCAATCACATGTCAAAGTGTCCTTGAGCAAGACACTGAACCCCAACTTAGTTGCTCCCGGTGAGTGTTGGCCAGCTGCATAGCAGCTCCTCCATCGGTGTATGAGTGTGTGTGATTGTGATTGTGAGTGTGAATGGGTAAATAAGAAGCAGTGTAAAGTGCTTTGAGTGCCAATAGGTAGAAAAGCGCCATATAAGTGCAGACTATTTATTTTTATATGCCTAAAACACACTCCTTATCTTTTTATATTAATATTTTGTTGGTTGCATAACACTTTTTTGTGCAGTATATGAATAGTTTGTCTTTTGTTTATGACACATCCAGTATAATTTATGCACCAGGATTCTTACAGATTTTCCAGCCAAGCAGCCAGACAGAGAGAGCTATTGTGTCTGTGTGTGTGTTAGTGTGTGTGTGTAGGTGTGTGTGTGTGTGTGTGTGTGTGTGTGTGTGTGCGCGTGCGTGCGTGTGTGTGTGTGTGCATCCAAATAGGCCAGGTGATCAAGAGTAGCAGCCAAACACCATGAGCTCATTTTTTACCAGACTGGTCCTTTGCCAAATCCTTTGTTACCATGGCACCCTCTCGGGAGGGGGGACGTCAGTGATGCGTGTCTACAACTGTGACACAATGCTTTGGCACAATTTGTCACAAAATGTCTAAAAAATAGTTTTATACACTAACAATATCTCAGATTGTCTTTTTCTCTGAGTGTGGGAGTACCAGAGGATGAAAGAGAAAAAGACTTTCAGACGACGTGGTGAAATGTGAGGTGAGGTTAACAGTCTGAGAATGATTATGTCTTTGTATTGGGATGAATCGCTGGCCTGAAGGCATGCTGAAGATGAAAGAGCAAAACAATAAAGGGAGGAAATGATGGGGGAGTTAAAAAAGAAAGGAAGAGAAATCTGCAGAGGTCATTTCCCAGTCTGCAGATGACATGTCTTCTGATTGTCTGTCTGCTTGTGTCTGTGTGTGTGTGTATGAGCTGCAGCTGTTAGAGAAGCAGCAGCTCAGAAGTGAGTAAAGCCCTAATGTGACATACATCAACCTCTGCTGTCTCATCCTCACCAATGGCTGCCATGCAAGGTGCTCACCAGCACCACCTTGGGGTTCAGTGTCTTGCCAAAGGACAGATTGATACATTGAATCCTGTGGTCCATGGACAACTGTCTTACCAACTGAGCTACAGCCGCCCCATTGTATGTCAACCTTTAGTTGGACAAATATCTCAATCTGTTAGATCCTATATTGGACTTTATTGTCCACTATATTACCAACTAGTTGCTAACTTTGTGTGTTTGCCTTTTGGTGCTGATCAGGTTTGGGACAGTGGATTTATACGAGCTGCTGCTGTTAACAATTAGAAATGTGAAACTAAACCAATTATTAAAGCTGTGGCCTGCAAAACCAAAACAATAAGCTAAAAGGTCCAAAAAGGTGAGAAACACAGTATCAGGGGACAATTCTCTGTGGATTATCATGAACACTGTGTAAGGTGTTGCTGATATAAACATATCGATTAGTGCACCGTCCATTTCAATTGCTTTTAAGATTTGTCACAAACTATTAGGATTTTGGGAATTAACTTAATGAGTAAATTGCACTCAGGATTTCAGTGCTTCTGTTCAAAAATACATTTCTGGTAATGGATATGTCACATTTTTATTGTTTTTCTTTTCTATACATTTCTATTTGCACCGCTCTCACTCCAGCTATTTTTTAATGTACAGCCCAGAGCAACATGTACCCGTCATTATGCCTTGAGATCTTTCCAATCGCAGTCAGCTAGCGTCATGTATAATGAATGAATACAGCCCTAATCTGTAGTGCACAGCCACTGTAGTTTATACTGAGAGAGTCATTATTGTTCAAACTGCTTCTCATCACTGATAAAAAAAAACCTGCACCTACACTGTGATGTTGTAATGGAGTAGTTCTGATACAAATTGAATACATGTAATGATGTTCTCAGTATCTAAATGACTCCATATGTCAGACCAACACCTGCCAGCATTTGCTAATTTTGCCACTATAAATTCATTCATTCTCCACAGATCTTAGACTAAGCAGCTATGCTACATTGAAATTATAAGCTTATTACAGTCCTGTGCTTGTGAATATCCAACAAGGCTGCCTCTCTGTCTCTCTCTCTCTCTCTCTCTCTCTCTTGTTTTCTATGAAAACATGTGACATCATGAACATATTCAAGGTCAACAGCGTAACTGACACTCGAAGTGGAGTGTCCAGATGAGGCATGAAGACGCAACACAGGGATGGGTGGATGCTGAATGTGGGTGATCGGGTGATCGGGGGGGGGGTAATTATTCTCTCAACAGACTATGCTCACATAACAAAGGATTTATTATCAGTAGCTACAGGGTTGTTGCAGACTGGGAAGGCCCAGGCGTCTTCTTTTCTCTGCCAGGCGTCCACAAAATGTGGGTCCAGCTCTACTTTAGTTGGGAGGTTCAAACAGCAACAAACCCTGTATGGGTCTCTCTCTCTCTCTCTCTCTCTCTCTCTCTCTCTCTCTCTCTTTCTTTCCCTCAATGCAACCAGTGTCTGAGGAAGGAGGGAAGACCAAGAAACTAACGTGGCAAAAAAAAAGAGAGAGAGAGAGAGAGAGAGAGAGAGAGAGAGAGAGAGAGAGCACTGCCTCTCATACACCCAGAGCTTTTGCTGTTTTCCTTTCTATCTATGAATCCTTTTAATCCAGGTATAGCAACAGTATTTGTAATTTTTTTTTTTTTATTATGTGTGACAATGGAACACGTAAGAACCTGGGCAAAGAAGCTCATCGAAGACCCCCAGTGCAACTCATTGATCATAGGGAACCCTGAACTAACTACTTTCCTCTTCACCTCCTTTCAACATGCACTGATGATTAGATAACCAGTAAACCTCAGCACATAGCATTTTATTAAAATTTCCATATCAAAACTGTCACATTTGGATTCACAAGCATAACATTTATTGTTGCCTGATTTCTTCTTCCTCAGCAGTCTCCTGTGCTCTGCTGTACACTGGTTCACAGACCCGACTGCAATGGGACTACAGAGAGCAGGTCGTGCGACATTATTCATAGGAAGCCTTTTCTGGCCCTTAAGGGGTTGTGCGTGCAGCGGCGGTGCACTGTATAGTTCCTTAATGGGAGGGTTAAGGGGATTTATTGCCGTCTTTGCAAAATATGCCCCCTTTTCCCAGATGTGTTGGAGTGGGAGTTGCAAACATTGGCCTGGTTTGCCTCTCCCGATGGTAGGCCTCTGATACGGGAGGGGGTTTACACTGATTTTACAGTATACAGTAGAGCTTGTTTTGTAAAAACAGGTCAATGAGAACTGTGGAATGAACCAAAACCTTAAAGATGCATGCAATGAAACCAGGACCATACAAAACCAGGCTTGCACAACTGTTCTGTGCTTCCTAGTGAGTAGACTCCACCTGACAAACTTAGCCTGTTGTGTCTGTGCTGCTGATAGACCAAGGACACACTCTGAGTCTAGAGAAGAGAACATCCTCAAGACCTCAAACAGGAAGAGCAGTAATGAACAGTAAATATCCCGTTGCCTGATTTATGATGAAGTCAGTGCAGGTTTATAATTAAGTGTGTTGATGTTGGTTCTTTCTTACATTTTCAGTAACTTCTATATTCTCATCATAATGTCTGCATGTTATAAGAAATATATTTGTTAACCACAAAAGAAGAAAGATGAGAAGATGCTTTACCTGACTGAGCGTGTGTTTGTGCGCGTACTGGGACAATCCAGTAACACTAAACAAACACAGCTGCTGCACGTGTCCCCAAAATTCAAACACGCAAAGAAGAAGACAAACCCCAAACCAAACAGGCGTCCAGTGATGAAGCTTTCTCTGCGGTATCTTATCTCTCTTAGGTCATCAGGCTCTGCCACTGTCTTCAACACAGACACACACCTCGATGTCTGTGTCTGTCATAACACACAGTGGGCTAAAGCCATGTGGCCGAACCTCCTGCTGCTGGACTCCTCCTTCTCACTCTCTCTTGACTCATATTATTGCTCATTCTCTCTCTCTCTCTCTCTTTGCATTACTCACAAACACACTTACACACACACACACACACACACACACACACACACACACTCATAAACTCATAGGCCTACTCTCTCTCAGCTTTCCTCTAATGTCAGCCTCGCCCCAACACAGGCACACAAGGCGCTCATTCTTCTGCATAAAGAAATCCTGTGTTGTTCATGAAGACCTGCAGAAATGTCAACCTTACCCTGGACCCGTAGGCAAACAAGGTGCTGAACATGGGTGGGACACAGCCATGGGGAGACTTTTTCACAGAGCACAGTGATTTATTCTGAGCCCCATTTCCCCTCATGTTCACTTCTAAGTACTGAGTCTATTCTAGTCTGTTTTCATAGTAAATATGTTAACATTTATTGTTATTTATGTTTTAAAGACATTTTAGCAATTTAGATTTTGTTTAGTTGTAAGAAAATTCTAAGAATTTAGTGTAAAGTAAAAGAATTTAAAACCTTCACCTCAAGCTGAGCTACTGTATTGTTCTCAATTTATCATCTTCTACATGGCTTTTAATACATTTGTCCCATAACTGTGATCTAAAAATGTGTGGCTCTATGTCTGTAGCTCCAGGTTTTTGCTGCCCCGAGCTCAGGCTTACAGGTGTAACACTTTGCTTCAGTGTTTCCCAGCTGTAAAGTCTTTCTATCAGCAGGCAGAAGCAGCTGTTTATCTCAATGTCAATATTTCTAGGCTCTGATGGAATTTTTGCTTAGCCCTTGAAGCTAATCGATTTTCTCATTATTTGTTTTTTACACCAAATGTGGGGAAACCATGCTCCTTGAGTGCTGCAGCCTTTATTTTTTTCCAACTATCCACTGCTCGTCCAGCTTCTGATTGGCTGAACACACCTGATGCAGGTAATCAGCAGAGCATGGGTTTTCCCCCTTTATTCTTTATATATTGGATCACAATTAGCTTCCGTTGTAGCTGTTGCTACTCTTCCTGGGGCTCACTTACCCACAACCAAAGAGAAATCCTATCAGTAACAACACACATCTATCAGTTTCATACATGGTTCAAATATAATACATCCAGCTATAATATACAGTGCAGTTATTTGCATATTTATTTTGGTTTTTCGTCTGCCAACCCTGAGAAGGTTTGGATTACAAGTCTAATCAAATGATGAAATAACCTTGTGGTGCTGTGTAACTTCACCTTTCTTCTTTTTTGTTATCACTTTGTATATTACTTAAATTGGAGAGACACTGCAGCATGTGGTATTTGTGGCCTTCATCTATATGCATGCATTTTGTTCCCAATACAACTAAGGAAGAAGAAACATACCAAAAAAATACAATTCTGGGTTAAGCTTCTACATGTTGCAGTCAAAAAAAGTTCATACATTTAGCACATGGAGGTCTCCAGGCCATATGGACCACTTTTACTGGCTGTATTTTGAAGAGAATCAACATAAATAAATGTCCACACAGACCCAAAAACAAGGCTGAGGTCACACAAACATGCCCATTTACAGCCACAATGTGCTGTGGAAATTACACTGGTGTCTCAACAACTACTTTTGTTGATGTGAAGAGTTATGAAGACACAGAAGGTGAAATAACATGTTTTGTACAATACTGTGAGAGTGATTTACACAGCTTAAAGAGTAAAAGGGTTTCTGTTTTTCTGTTGTTCTAAGTCGTTGGTTGTATGTATATAGCCATGAACAATAACTGCTGCAGACTGTCATCAGCAGTGTATAGTTGGTGGTTTCTCTCTAAACAAACTGGTTATTTGGATCTTACTATACTCTCCATGATGATTTCACTAAGCCCTTGTATGTGTGTGTGTGTGTGTGTGTGTGTGTGTGTATTTGTGTTTACAGCAAATTTTCAGCAAATTCGTGTGTGTTCTGATCTTGTAAAACCTAATTTTTAATTATGTGACAAGCTGCAGGGCTGGGTGGGCTTCATCAGGATATATAAGGTGTACACTTATATGTCATCCCACATTTCCCACAAGTCCCACATTTGGGCTCTTATAGGAAAAACATCTAACCACACTGAGACACAACATATTTAACCTGTTTATCCAATGGAATTCTGATGTGGTTATGGCAGCTGGTGGAAAATGATCTCTGCAGACACACACAGTATGTAACTGCTATAATACATCTATGTGGGAGTGTTAATCACTTCCAAAAATGTCTGTCTTTTTTAAACTCCATTTCTTGCTTATTCTCCATTTGCAAAAAGACTCCCATCATGAATGTTATACAAGTCGAGCAATGCTACAATAATTGGTGACTCTCTAGCCTGTTACTGCTCTTTCCTTCATATCAAAATCTTTACTTTTCTATTTTTCTACCTCTGCTTCTTTACCAGAAATATTGACTGTCATTAACTTGCTCAAACATACATGTTTTCGCTGTGTTACACCCTCATTAAACTGTGCCTCAAAACCCACTTTTACGTGGAATTTTTAAGAGCACTGGAGAAATTTGTGCTCCCTCCCGTTGCTCCGATGCAGCTCTGCTTTGCCCTTCGTGCTCCTCTATGCTCTGCACAGCCATTTAACTATTATTAAATACTGAGTTAAAATAAAGAAGAATGACACATTTACTAATCAAGCAGTAAAGTTTTAGCATCGCTCAGAAACGTTCTCCACCAAAAGATAAGCTGTGGAGCAGATTTCTACTAAATTAGCTCTGCAAAATATTGCACACTGTAGCTTTTTGTCTCCTTCGCTGCCTTTCTTGCTCAAGGTGAGTTGTTGCCACCAGCTGTTAATTAGTGATATGATAGGTCATGTACATCCTCATATATGTGCACAATACAACGAAATGGGGACCCACAAATTCTCGCATCAAACAAATGCCAAACTGCTCAGCAGGTCTCCGGGTTACTGGGATTGTTCTGTGGCGTTACACGTGTCATCTTTCACATTTGATCCATCGACATAAGATTTTGTATGCAGTGCAGAAGGGCCGGATGAGGATCTATCTGTAAACATCATCTGTAATAGCATTTAAGTGTTCAGAAGAAACAATGCCATTTTGTCCCTGATTTTTTGGAATATTGCTGTGATCAGCTTTAATGCGCTTGCAGTGAATTTACAAAGTAGAGTCACAGTAGAGCCATTAAATTTTTGTAACATCCCTTTAGTGGCCAATATCACCATGGCCCCGGGCATCATAACCTGTTGTTACTGCATTAAAAAGGCACCAGACAAGCGGTGCAGACCATCCCTCAGGTATCCACAGGTCACAAGGGGTCAAAGGTAAATTTTTCCTTTATGTCTACACACACACACACACACACACATACATACACTTAGCATAAACAGGCCTCTGAGACAGTAAAAGCACCATCTCTCCTTTCATCTTTAATGAAAAGCATATTTGGTTGTGCTCCCCTCCTCCCCCCGCACCACACAAGCACCCACACACCCATTCAAATCCTAACGCCTTTATAGAAACATACAGTGAGTGCTGCAGGGCTGAGCTGAGGGAAGCGCTCATTATGAACATCAAAGGACTAGATGGGCGCTGACTTGATCCTTTGAGATGATTGGAGCATCTCACTTAGTGAACAAAAGGTTAGGACGTCTCTGTATGCCTCTGATATTGTCAGCCAGGGTGGAAATTCAATTACCAAGAGATTCACGGCTGGCGAAGGGGGAGGAATGTAAAGATTTGAAGGAAATGGGTCATCATTTTTTGCCAGGATGTGTTTGCAGTTGATGGGTGGTGGATCAAACTCCCACATGTTGCCCCTGCAGCCTAGGGCCATAATGAAGGAAGCTGCAGTTCTGTTGTGGGCCTACAATATGCCACCAGAGAAATGTTTTATTGAACAACACTATTGCTGAGTGACTGACAATTCCTGCAATAATTTCCACGTCAATCTTCGTGTCATCGTGACATCTTCGTCGTCTTTAAGTACAAAAATGTTGTTTCCATTTTTGACAATGGCCAGCAGAGGGTTAATTTAGACAAATGTCTGGGAGTGCTGCTGTTCTGAGGGATTACTGAGAGTTTAGCTTCAGGCATCCTTTCTTTAGATTCATCCTGCTCGCAGAGACTGAGAGCAGGAGACAAGCAGAACACGAGTGCCATCTAGTGCTTCTGAAGCAAACTGCTTCAGGAGGTGCTGCTATTGATAATAAACAATGTTTGGAAGCCACCAGTGCATCAAGCTGTGAGAGTTACCAGGAAAGATGGAATCATGGAAACATGGGAACTGAATTCATGCTCTTATTTTGTTTGATCCATAAAATTCAAATGAACAGAGCAGGCAAAATAAAGACAATGAGCCCATATAATGTTGTCTTAACGGGGCCTGTCCAACGCCAGCTTTTGAAGGAATAGCAACAAATACAGATACTGCTTTGTACAATACTTCACATTTTTAATTGGCTTTTATATTTTTTTATTCAATAAGAGTATAAAACCATGCAGCTTTAATTATTCTTTTTTTTTTACCTTAATCTTAATGTTACCATGCTCATAATAACATACAGATGTTGAGCAGATAAAGACAAGTGAGCAGCAGAAGAAGAAGTTTATGCTTCAACACAAATTACGTGTTACAATAATATTTAACACCCGTTCCAACTGTAGCCTACATACAGTCTTTACAGTCATCAGATCTTAACCTAACTCAACAGCTATTGGAGATTTTGGACCAACATGTTATACAGGAGGGTTGTGTCAGGAAGGGCATCCGGCATAAAAACTGTGCCAAATCAACATGCGGACAATGATCTTCTGTGGTGACCCTGAACTCACGGAATAAAGCCGAAAGGACAAAAATAAATAAAAGTCACTGGCGTGGCTAGAAATGACTGTATGTGCAATCTGATTGGTCCATTTTTTAAATGTTCATTAATGTATTTATGGCTTGCACACTTGTATTTTCAAGTACACACTGAAAACAAATGAAAAATCTAAAAGCATAAAAAATATAAATCTAAAAGCTCTCACAGACAAAGAGAAGAATTATTATTCTATTTTTTTAAATAAACAAGTAAATAGAAATACATTTTATTTTAAACGAAACAACCTCAGTCTAGATGTTTGAGTGGTCATGGGTGGTGGACAGAATGTAGCAGAGCAGTGTGAAGAAGGACTAAACTATAAGCTGCTGAGGACAGTTTGCTGATCAGGGTGGCTGATCATCAAACTGCAGTTTGAACTGTCACACAGAGGAAATTTCACATACAGATACAGAATTCATTCAATATCCTCTCTGAAAATGTTTTTTTTTCACATTTTCACATTGATCTTTATACTAAAATGTTATCATCAGAGAACTAGAACAAAGTGGAATCTTATCTTTTTGATTCTGTACCAAAATCTTTACAGAAAATCACTATCAAAATATACAGTATGTGATCACTGATTCACCATTTTACTTTTCTTTCTGTTGTGCACTGTTTTTGTTACTTGGTTCCTCTCACTCTCACTTTAGGGGTCCTTCCTCACACTGCCTGGGAAAAGTCGTACCTCTCAGTGAATGGACAAAACAGCTGGCAACAACAGGTGAGCCTGTAAAGGACTCACAGTAAGAGACATTGCCCCATAAACTCTGTCCTTTACCATTTAAAAAAGGGTAAAGCTCAATCTGTTAATAAATTGTAATATGAACATACAAATTGATTAATAAAACCCTAAAAAATAGAATATGAGAATATGCTAAAAAAAAACTGGTTACATACATGATGCTTAAATGTTTCACATCTAAAGTTAGTGAGAACCAGTAGCTCCCGATCTCTTGTTACTGTCACTGTGCTGTAATTATCGGCTCGGTGTCACTACACAACCTGAACAGCAGGCAGCACATTTTCCCTTTGAACTGTAGGCAGGGCTGCTAATGAAGAGCCAGCAGAGGCCCAACACAGCTATGTTTACTCACATTGAGTTTTGTAAAAGAGATGAGAGATAAAGTTTGTGGACTGAGACAGATTCTACAAGGTTGGATTGAATATATACCCTCACTGGCCACTTTACTAGCTACACCTGTAAAATCTAATGTAATCCAGTACAGTAGCTCTGCCATGAATTGTACTTTTACAATGTTATACATTTTGATTTGAATTTCTGAACTTTAAAATGTCAGAATCATGATAATTCTACTCTCTGTCATTGAGGTCATAGTGGATAATGGAGTTGTATTGGAGTACGTTATAAGAAGAGAGCAGATGTGCTGTATTAGATTACATTAGATTGTACAGAGGGACCTAATAAAGTGGCCAATGAGAGTAGATGGTTATGTTGGTTATGTATACTGCACAGTAAATCCTTATTCTAGACTTCTGTGGAATGAACTATTGTTTTCCACTGGAATAAGTTTAATGTTTCAAGTTGATTCAACTTAAATTAAAATTTTTTGTTGGTCGAACTTATAAAGATGAGTTTAAGTCGTTTAACTTGAAATAATGAGTAGAATGAATACAATTCTGAGTTCGCTCAAATCATTCTATTTAATCAAAGAAAAGTAGTGTATTAAGAGCCCAAGGGTAAAGTGTTCACAGGTTAGAGCTTTCTACAATCTGTAGGAGACAAACACAGTGGAGGCATGGAGACAGGTACTAATGAAAGACAAGTTTCACATGATCATTCAAGTTCATCATGTGAAATTAATAATTTGGTTCCTTTTGATGGATGCTTACGTTTAAAGAAGTACAAAAAATGTTCAATAGATTTACACATTTAAATCAAAAACACACGCAACATGCCACATTTAAAGTACTTGTCAGTCTCTTCTAAACTTTCTAAAAAATCAATTGTAAAAGTAAAGCATCACTTCCTGCCAGACAGAGGATTTCCCCAGGAAAGAGCTACAAGCCATAAAGAGTCTAGAATAAACCCTGGAAAAGACTCCAAAAACTGATATTGGTTGGAGGAACAATGCTGGTATGTTTCTTCATGTTAGTGCACAGTACTGTGATATACAACATACGTGTTCCTACCTTGAATCGCACTTTTTTGAGCATCATCCTTGAATCCAGGTGAGCAGACGGTGATGGAGACAAGATGTTACCGAACTTTACCAAACTCCACTCTCCATCAGGAAAAACGGCTTACAACTGAAACTGAAATCAATGGATCCTTCGCCTCCAAATCCAGTCAGAACATCCAAAGTGACCGTTTGCTTGACTGTAGAAGTGTTCTGCCTGCTGGCTGTGTGTTTAACACACCAAAGACAACAGTGTCTGCTTCAGTGTCGCCTGGTCCTCTCCCCTCTCCCTCCTCTGAGACCCTTCACAAAGCTTATCAGCCTGCTCATTCATTCGGAAACAGACACACCCTCTTTTTATGACTGGAGGGCTGCTATTAGCACTTACCCCCTCCCCCAACAACCCACAGTCCAAATATGGGAGCTGGTAAGCTCTCTTGAACTCACCCTCTGTGACCCTTTAAATACCCACTCCCTTGCTCCCAAACTCCCCCACGCCCTCACGCTCTTTACCTCTCCGCATTTACCCATCTGCTGACTTCCAGCATCTCCACTAAACATCTTGATCACCTTATCTTAATGGCTGTTAAGCTTCATCTGTCACATAATCCATCAATATAAAATGTTTACAGTCCACTTATGAAAAAAGACAATTTATTCTCCAGTACATTCACACTGCCACTTGGGAACATTGCTCTGACCTTTTTACTACCTATGAAGTAAACACAATGAGATGTAATGTGACTGCAGAGAGGGGCTTTTTGACATTTGAAGAGTTCCTTGTTTGACCTTTGACCTACATGGTTTTGCAAATACAAAAAAAGTGCCTGGTTAACAGCAACAGTCACCTTAATCAGCTTTAATTGTCACTGTCATTTTCCTCCATTTGTTTTTTTGCAAAAAGGTTCGAGCTCTGTCCAGTTGCACAGGGATCATGAGTGGACAGACCTTTCCAAGACCAGCCACAAATTCTCGTTTGGATTCAGTCTAAGCCTGGATTCGGCCACTCCAGACCTCCCATGCCATCTTTAAACTATTTGTTTCTAGCTCTGGCTGTATGCTTGGGTTTATCGTCTTGCTGACAAGTTGCACCTCTCTTGCAGACTGCATCAGGTTTCTCTGCTGCAGAGAAGCATCACCACAGCATGATGCTGCCACCACGTTTTATACTGGGGATGGTGTGTTACAATGATGTGCAGTGTGTGTGTTTCTTTTTAAACAAACATAGCATCAAGTCTGATGATTCATAAACCCAATCAATTTTGGGGTCATCAGACCAGAAAAAATGTCTTCCATTTCAGAGTCCCCCACATGCCTTCTGGCAAACTCTGGCTCAGATTAATTTGACCTTTGCTGATTTGGTCACACTTGCTTTAAGTTTTAACTGTTGACAAACCAAAGCAACATAAAGTCTGTCAGTGTGAAATCTCTCCCTTTTCAGCTGCTGTTGTAACTCCAGACGACTCATAAGTGTCTTTGTGGCCTCCCTCATTAGTCTTCCGTGCATGCTCACCCAGATTTTGAGGACAGCCTGCTCTTCCTTCCCTTTCGTAATGATGACTTTAACAGCAGTCCAAGAGATATTCAATGACTTTAAAATTTTGTTATATCTATTCCCTATGTCTGCTTCTCAATAACTAATTGTTTGAAGTTTTCTTTTAATTCAGTAGTGACTGGACATTCCAGATACAGGTATATGTTTATATGTTTATATATATATATATATATATATATATATATATATATATATATATATATATATATATATATATATATATATATATATATATATATATATATCACACTCCATGAAATTTAGCATATTTTATATTTTATTTAGTACTGAAACATGGTTGATATAATTTCACTTTTGTTGACAAAAACTAAAAAAAGACTAATTTTAATGTGAAAACAGGCTCCTTCAAAATAATCTCAATTAATCACAGAAAATAGAAAATTTAAATTCAGTGACTGAAGTAACTCATATGGACTCACATGGACTAGTCTTTTTTGACTAACTCTTTTGTTATTTTGTCAAAACTGGCTGCATATGTGAATATTTATCAAAATCAGGTGACTATTTATGCAAGGAGTTAAATTTGAAATTAACTTGACACAGACATGTTTGTGACATGAGTCTTTTTTGTAAATGTAAAAACAAAAAGTCCAATCAATCTTGAATCAATATGTACAAAAAAACAACTAAAAAAACTGATTTTTATAAGCACTGTAGTACATTCACATGCAGCCTTCAACCATTGTGTTTGTTTTATCCAGTCCGTCCACTCACTTGGTGCTTATAAAACTGTGATGCATTTACAGTTATTTGAGATGAGTCCAAATTAGCAAATGTTGAGAACAGGTTCAACTAAGATGAACATGTTAATATTACACCTGGTTAAAAACATTATCATGTTGGCACCGCAACATTAGGATTCAGCTCATAGCTCAACTATCCTGAGTAGCTGCTATGGCTGTTGCCTTTAATTTTGTCAACTTTGATAATCTATTCAGTTTTCTAAAAGACAATAAAAAAAAAAAAGAAAACATGGTTAATGGTAATGGATTATGTCTTGCATGACTGGAAAAAATAAATCATTTTAAATGGTGAAATATGACTGGCTAGTCCGACTCAACAAAATGAAATACTTCAAATTTCAATGCAGGGACTCTTGGAAACTCATGCTTTATATTGTAAAAATTAGGACTGATAATGTCGCCCCTGTAGGTTTACATAAGCTTCAACAGTGGTTTACCCAGAGGGACATTTTCTGGCACTAATTAAGACAAGTGTATTTAGTGTAGTAGAATGAAAAAAAAAAATTCAGGCTTACATGTTTAATAATACATTTTATTCCATTAAAGATTTTCTTCTAATTGTACACTGGAATGTTAAGATTCCCCTTCAGTAATTTAGTTAAAAATGCTCAATCTAGCCATTTTCAACCCCACATCCACACAAAACCATTGCTAAATTGAAATTTGGGTAGAACATATGAAAAAAATATGAAAAGACAAATGTTATTTTGTTGAATAATGCTGATGTACTCTGAGAATGTAAGTAAAGGATGACTGGGTGGATGAACAGTGGTGTGCAGTAGGTTTATGGCTACGGGTCCAATAGTTGCTCTGCTCACCCTGGGATGGGAAGGGAGTGGGTTGAATATCAGACTGGCAGTCTCTGATCCCTGGTGTGGATTTTTTAAATCGTGCCAACACACATCCACACCCTTCTCAGATCTTTCAGATAAAGGCTGTGGATGTTGTTTCTGTCGCATTCAAAGTACTTCTTACTGGGTCGTATCTGAGGCCGGATCACCAGACCTAAATGGAGCAGGGTGAAACATGTCCTTTCTTTTTGACAAATTGAGGAGTGGCTGTTATGGTGTTACAACAAAGATCATATAAAAAGTTCGATAGATGCAATAGTCAAATGTATTTACTGGTAGTCAACTTTTCCCTGCAGCTAAGAATCCTTTACAAGGATCCGCTCTTCACTGTCAAATGTCAACATCCACATTAATCGTAAACAATGACAAATTATACAGCAAACAGTAAAAAACATCCAAGTTAAAAATAAAAGGACACCATATTTGCTGATAACCGCAAATAGTTGAGTACAGAGCCACATTTTGCTTTTCAGTAAAGAACCAATACGTTGCCTCTCTACAAAACTAAGAAAAATCCAAGTGTTTTCACAATAAACAACAATCATTTGAAGTGTATTATCAATAGAGCAAATCACAATAGGTTAACAATTAAAGAGTAACAAGCTTATAATGATTGAGGCAGCTACACTTCTGCAATTACAATTGATAAGAAAATCTGAAAAGAAGGCAAAACAAAAGCAATCAAGAACTGATGAATCCCTGCAATGACAGTGCGAAGGGAGTTTGTGGGGGGATGCATGATTTTCAAGGGATGCTAAACTACCAGCGCTCATTTTAGTGGCCTCAGGTCCCCATTTTCCCTCTCTACCTGCTGACTGACAATGAGACGACCACCGTCCTCTCCTGCACCCCGTAGTCATCCTTTACTTAGTCTCTTTCAAGTTCTGTTTGGCGAATACAACAGCATCACTGTAGTTTTCTTTTTGTGTTTGTTGTTTCAATTAACCCTATATATAGATGATCCTCTCTCATACAAAGATAAATACACCACTGCTGCTCTGCTCCACCTCTGGAATAGGCTCTGGCAGAAGGCTGACATAGTCCTGTCGATGAAACAGTCTCTGAAATAGTATACAAGGTGGGCGGGCAAGAAATCTTCAATCGTTGTCTGTAGCATAGATTTGGACTTTTTTTTTGTAGTTGGTGTTTTTGAATATATTTCTTTTTTTCATTTTGTATTTTTACAGGATTTCATATTTGTCAACAAGAAAAGAGGTTTCTGAAGAGAATCTAATGGAGCTGTCACCATCTACGTGGGTCACTTTGGTAACCTAAGAAAAACAAAAACAATCATGAGTAAGTGCAACTTTGTTACATTTATGTGGTGATTTTACTATATACACACACACAATCTCTGTTCATAACTTTTTTCACAAATGCAACCCCCAACCCTAACACTGCCAGCCTTCTCCTGTCTAAGACCTTTTTTGTACATAGCATTTGGCAGATTTTGACTCATTTGTAGTGGATCTAGAAAATAATTACCCCCTTTTAAAAACATTGTTGTTTCACAGCCTGAACTGAAGACAGAATAGGCTCTAGAATATCCCCCCCCCCCCCCCCCCCAGTCCCTGCAGAAGAGAAACATCCCCACAACAGGATGATCTTACCACCATGCTTTACTGTAGCTATAGTCTTTTTTGAATCTCCTCCCCTACAAGCCAGACTTGTGGAGACTAGTAATGTTGTCATCACATGCACAATTACCACTCTTTACCATGAAGTCCAATAACTCACTGGCCTCTTGGTAGCTTCTCTGACCAGTTCTTTCTGGTCCTTCCTTTAAATTTGGAGGGGTGATCTGACTTACAGTTTTTTTTTTGCTAGATGTGTGTGTGTGTGTTAATCATTTTAAGAGCTGTTTTTTTGGGTAAGTTTGGGGAAAAATATTTTCATTTTAGGAAATATTTTTATATTTTAGGCTGTGAAACAACAAAATGTTTTGAAAGTGAGCGATTCTTTTCTATACCCACTGTAAATGTTCAGTATTTAGTGCATGATAGACATCAGACAGCCAAAACTTTGATAATCCGGAAATCTACAAGGAAACCTGGTTGCAGACAAAGATGGCAAACTACCAAGCTCAGCCAGAAGTTTTCTATATTAACCTATAAATCTCTGTAAAACATCAGCCTTAATTAAGACAAAAGTTAGGATTAGGGCAGTAAGATGAAGCAGTCAGGGTTAAAGAAAGCCATTGGTCAAACCAATCTCTGACCACTAGTAAGCATTAAAAGCAAAAAAGCAACAGGGCTGCAACTAACAATTACTCCATGCTCAATGCATAGCAGCTCTGCCATCGGTTTGAGTGTGTGTACGATCGTGAGTGCAAATGGGTGAATAAGAAGCAGTTTGAGTGCCAACAGGTAGAAAACCACTATAAGTGCAGACCATTTACCATTTATATCTGCTCTTTTTGCATTATGTTAGAAGATGTAAAAAAGAAAATGTTCACCACATTTGATTCACACAAATTTAGGTTCAGAAATAAGTGGCTTCACAATTCTCCACTGGCTTCATCACCACTGCTAAGATTACACCAAAGCTCATAATGACAGTGCTATAAAGTTAAACCCACCTGGATGTCGCAGTAGTTGCGCTTGGACACAAAGGACACATTGATGGGGAAGAAATCATTGGGCTGTCCGGCAATGCTGAACTCTAGGCTGCCAGTCTTGTTGTTGGCGTCGATGACAGGTAGGCACCACTCCAGGACATTTCGCCTGCTGTCGTGTTTGTACTCACCATCCAAGTCACCAATCACAGGAGCTCCCACACCAGACCTGCAGAAACACATCAATTCAAAACATGATATAAGGTGCTAATATAACACCTATTTGTAGATCATTGTTGGACTGTAAAAAAGCTTAACTTCCTAAAACAGCAAAAAGCAAGTTTCAATATGTCATCTTTATTTATGCAGGAAACTGTAGCTTAGTTAGCGTGTAGAGCACCAATACTAAAGCCTTAATATTTTTACATTAAAGTTTTTTGCAGATTCAAAAAGGTAACGAATAAAAAGATCGAGGCTGATTTTAAAGATGGCAACAACCATCTAAGAGTCCTGGTGCTTGATGTTATCTTCACCAGTCTGACAACGATTTCTGTATTTTTTTAATAGTACACTAACTTGTCTAACTAGGCAAATAGTTTCCCTGCCTTTGTCCACTACATGCTCAGAGGGCAAATTACTGGATTATAACGTTATGGAGTCGTACCCCAGTCTTTTTGGCACTGTGCGAGAACATGCCAGCTCGGTGTTCATCTGAAACATCCATGGGTACATGGCACAAAATGGCAGATGATGCAGAAAGGCAATAAACAACAATGGTTGTGTAAAAGTGAATCCCACTCAGCAACAGTAGGGGGAGACATATTGCACAAATACAAAATCCTGGGTGTTTCGGTTTTCATGTGCAAGAATTATTCCAATTGATGCCCCAAGAATTCTGTGTGGCCTTGCAATTTAAAGGGTGACTTCAACAATTTTCAATTTGCTTTCTACGGCTTTAGTTTAGAGTGTAAATGCACATTAATGCTTTTAAACTTCCCTCTGACTTCCCTATATTAAAATTGTCAACAGGGTCAGTGGTTCGATTCCCGGTTCCTCCTGGCTGTGTCCTTGGGCAAGACACTGAACCCCAAGTTGCTCCTGGGGAGTCAGGGGTCCACCTTGCTTGATAGTTGCCAACATCAGTGATTTTGTGTGTGTGAATGGGTTAATGAGAAACAACATTGTAAAGCAATTTGGATAAAAGTGCTATGTAAGCAGCCATATACCATTTAGACTGAGAAGTTACTGTAAATAACATATTAATGATGCCATTATGTCTCAAAAGCTCTTTTTCTCTCATCTGTCCATAATACAGTCTCCCAGAAGGATTGCAGTTTTGTCAAACTCCAATCTTGTTTTTTTTATGCCTTTGTGTCAGCAGTGGTTTACCTATTGAGTCTCCTACCATAGCGTCCTTTTTCATCCAGATGGCAACAGACAGTGCGAGCTTAAACTGTTGTACCCCCTGTCTGCATATCAGCTTGGGGAGGTTACCTACAGTGCAATGGGGCTGTAAACCTCTTGATGATATTGCGCACAGTGGACACAGGAACATTAACATCTCTGGAGATGAACTTATAGCCTTGAGTTTAAACAATTAAATTCTCTCAAATCCACTGACAGCTCTTTACACTTCTTTCTTTTCTCCATGCTCAGTGTGACACACAACACAAAGGTTGAGTCAACATTTCTCCATTTTAACTGGTTGCAAGTGTAATTACTATATATCCCACACCTGTTACTTGCCACAGGTGTGTCTAAATACCAATTACAGGAGCATCACATGCTTGAAAAGCAATTATTTCTTTCAGTTTTGACAAGGTTTCAATAATTTTGTCCATTCCATTTTTTGAATTCTCTGTGAATTTTTAAATCATGTTTTTTGTGTTGGTCCAGTGCAAAAATAAAACAATAGTTACATAAATACCAAAACATTTGCAATTGGAACAATTTTCTGAGAGAAAGGTTGCATTTTCTGACAAAATTTCAAGGGTGCCGATATTTTTGCCCAAGACTGCATATGGACATTTTTCCACCTTTCTGGCACCTGAACTGGCTATAAATGAATCTCATTGGACAGTAACTGTAACAATATTTATAGATGCAATGCACAAGGTAGGTAGACAAAGCTTAACATAGAGCACAGTTGAAACCTAAAAGAAAGATTTTGTACACCACTTTGGGTTTTTTCGTGCAAAAAAAAAAAAAAAAAAAAGCTACAGTTTCCATCCGAACCTGTATGCTCCTCTGTTGTCTGTCTCTTAATGCAGAGCAAGCAGAGAGCCTTAGATGCACTCTTTAATCAGTGTTAAACGCTTAAAATTAATATGAACACTAAAAATTGAGTTAATTGTTGTTGTGTCACTTTAAATCCATCCAAAGTCAGTTATCCATCTTTTGATGGTTAACATTTTCTAATAATTACTTTTGTGAGTTTTACAAAACTTTGCTGGTACAAATGACCGAAATGCATTACTCACGGTACAGGGATGCTGATCACCACATCGTTGAGCTCGAGGCTCTCCTCCTGTAGCTCATATTCAATGTTGACATCACAGCCAGTACCACTCTCTGAAGGCCAGCAGTTTACTGCGACACAAGTGAAAGGAGTGAAACTACAGCAGGAACGACTTTAATACTAAATGTATTACTCCACAATCAAGTCTACTACGCTGGATTGCAGGCTATTAGGATGTTGGCCACAATGACTCCACTGTGTAAAGGTGTCAAATCAACACAATACATATAACAAATATGAAAATATGCTTCAGACCACAAAATAAAATAAACTCAGAGCAGGAGACTTGCTTCAAACTGGATTTTCTCCATGAGTATGCAGAAAAAAAACACTTGTTTTAACATAAAGCAAATGTGTGGGTGAATACATCCTTAGTACTTACTGGTTAGAGGTATGAGGGACTCATCTGTGGTCTGTAGTCTCCACTTCAACACACCAACATCACTGTTGAGAGGGAATGACTTCTCTGTGTTTTTTAGGCCGATCACTGACTCTGATGTGAACAACTTCTTGTCCACATTGGGATGTGTCTGATTACAGGAGACAAACAAACATTACACTCACTGTGGTATCATTTGTTACACTCAGAAATTACACCTCCTGGCAACATGTCAAGAGTCCTCGGCAGAGACAATGACATGGTTTCCAAAATTAGCAACTCTAATTAAATGCTTCAATGCCGTTTTAATGCCATTTCTAACATTTAATGCCATCAACCCCCCCAAAAACACAAGTGTAAAAAAAACTATGGTACAGGACATGTTACAGCAAAGGGTTGATTTTTTTTTAAAGAGGATTAATGTATGTGTCTTAGTTCACTAGCTTTTGATTCCAATTTTGACTCAACACTTTTCAGTTTATTACATTTGTCCCAAAATAATTTTCTTAGAAATTAGATTTTGTTATCATTTCAGCCATGCGTGTGCTGGATTTGTTTTCAGCCTGCTCAGCATCACTCTAAAGGCTGTCACACACCACCACCAACACCTCCTTTTTCTTTTTCAGTTCTTCCAGCTCATCTTCCATAGCTTTTCTTAAGTCCATGCGTTGCACTCTCTCCATCAAGGTGGATTCTGTATCTGGTCCTGGCTGAGGCTACAGAAGCCTTACTTACTTTAAAATAGTGCAGCAGATCCTCAGTCTTTCAATGTCCCATGATCAAAGATAACGTGACTGGACACCATCAGCTTCGCAAAATCGAACATGGACATCTAGTTGTTTATTCCTTGTTGATGTCTTGAAACTTTCATCAAATGTCAGTACAAATGGCCCTGCACTGCTCTGCTGGAAGGTCTAGCCAGCGTGCCTGCTACTTTCCAAACATTGGTTTTCCGATAATTCTGCTCCGACTGGCTGGATGCAATGGTGCCACTTTTTGAGTTCAGAAGCTTTACGCTAATGTACAGATCAAATCACGAGCGAATCAGAGATTAAAATTATATATTAGGTATTTTTCTCCTTTGGATAAGTGGTTGAATGCAAGTATTTTTGTTGAAAAACTACAGATAGAATTTTTAATGCTACTGAGAATCAAATGTAATGCTTTTTATTGCCATTTATGGCCTTAATTTTCACAAAATCCATTTAATGATTTTTTATTGTCCCGCTGAAATGGTGCAGTTATTAGGTTGCTTCCTGTGGATCAGGCCAGTCCTTGCATGGCAGAGGCTGGCATTGGCATGTGGGTGTGTGTATAAAGTGCTGAATGAGAAACAAATTGTAAAGTGCATCAAATCCATTTTCCTGTTGTCCTACCTGCAGCTGCAATCCTTTGTTGTCGTTATTGTTGATTACAAGGCGAATACGTCCATTCTTCTCATCTGTGACCCGGAGCAACACCATGCCCAGCACCTCCATGTTCTGTAGACCACCGTCACGGCCGCAAGTGAGTGAGATCTTCTCCTCCACGCGCATATGAACACTGTTTACACAAATTAAAACTACATCATTAGTAATTTGGTTGAAAATGCTTTAAGAAGCACATCAGTGCAAGTAGTGAAATTGATAAAGAAAAACCAATAACAGAGGACATGTCAAACATCTTTCCGAAAAGGCTGGACCCAAGTCCATTTATTCTTGGTTTAGTTTGATCTTGGTGGCATTATAATAATAATAAGCTTATCATGTCATGTTAGAACCTCTGAAAATAACATTGGAATGATAATT
The DNA here is from genome assembly GCF_033026475.1 of Channa argus. NCBI lineage: Eukaryota > Metazoa > Chordata > Actinopteri > Anabantiformes > Channidae > Channa > Channa argus. Next base: position 5,072,779 of record NC_090202.1, read on the forward strand.
AGTTAATCATAAAGACCATGATATGTCTGGTACCTCTCCATATTGACTGGTGGAGGCAGAACCTTTGATACATCCGAGCCTCTTTTTCCTGTGGTGGGCATGATGGTTTCTCCCTCAGACTTGAGTTTGTCAACAAAGTTGTCGACCTCTTTCCCTTTAGCCCCTAGTTTCAGAGCCTTACTGGGTCCGCTTGGTCTGAAAAGAAAACTAAACTGTAAAGTTTGTTCAAAAGTACAATGTGTGGAAATTCAAATAAAAAGTAAGTATAAGCAGGGAAAAAGCTACTGATTTGAGTTTTTCTCTGGGGTGTACCTGACTGGAGCAGGTGTGATCTTGGGCTTCTCGGGTTCAACGATGGTGTCTGTGATGATGGACGCTGGAGAGACGCTGGTCATTCCAGCGCTTCCAAAGCCGCCAAAAGCTGGGACCTTTTTTCCAGAGCGTTCAGCATCCCTCCTAGCCTGCTGGAGCTCCTTGGCCTTCCTCCTCATCTCTGCCTTGGCCTCTCTTTCCTGGGTCTGTGTTAAAAAAATAAATACATCTTATGTTAATATTACACAGCACTACACAACGAATTTTTAAGTTTACACTATACTCCTAGCTAATACATACCTTAAACTATGATATTAAAGCTTGTAAATTCACATCCTCTATTTGTTTCTTGTCATATTCTGTGATCTTACCTCTCTGACAGCTCGGAAAACCTTTTCCTCGTGTGAGTCCATCTCTGTGAAGGTGCGGATCTGAGCCAGGTTTACATTCTCTCTGTAGCCTAATGCCACAATTTCATCAAAAGCAAAGATCAGGTCAAAGCAGTGCTCCGATATTTCGCTCTCCTCTAGCACTCGACAGTATTCTGGGATCTGAACAGATAGGGGTGAAGAAAATGAATAAAAGCCGACTCAATCAGAGCTTGTTAATTTCTCATACCTGCTGTGAGAAATAGATGTCAATTTTTAGTAAAGTCACGGTCACAAGTATTTCAACATGACAGTCTAGAATAAAAGACTGAAGACAACTGCGCTATCATTATAGAGCTGATCCTCAATAAAAATACTACCAGAAAGAGTTTATTTTCAGTTGGGTTCTTTTGAACTTAACACTGCTTGTTTTGTGATTATTTTTAAGACATTAATGCACTCTCTTTGCACCACTTTAAAAATAAAGAAATTGAGTTGCTGTACAGTATTTACAGCAAAGCTCTGAAGCTCTTAGTATTAAAATGTATGTCAGACTGAGGAACTATAACGAAAATCCTTTCATTCACATCACATGCATTAAATAATAAGGTTAAACATGTTAAATGTTGCATTGTTATTTAAGTTTTTCTAATGAAAAGAAAAAGTGATAGTCAATTAATATCAAACCATAAGCCATTACAATTGCATTTTCCAAATCAATTAAAAAATATTTTAATGTAGGGGTTTGGTGACCAAAACAACCAACCAACCAAACAAACACAATTAAGAAATCTCTAAATAGTGAGCAAACACCAATCAAATAAACTGAAATAGTGAAATGGTAAATGGTCTGCACTTATATAACTTTTCTACCTATTGGCACTCAAAGCGCTTTACACTGCTTCTTATTCATCCACACATACTCACAATCACACACACACACACACTCATACCTTCCTGTGCCACAGTCGCCCCTAGTCTAAAGCATCATGTGTCATTTTATTTGTGCAGCAATATCATTTGTCAGACAATAAAGGAGGAAGACAGTGCACAAGTTACAGTTGCCAGCACTTTTATTTGAAGAACTGAGCTGCCGTCTTAGTGAGCTAACAAAGGGTGTAGCTGTACAACTATCTCACGGCATGTAGATATGTACCATTGTGTTACGTTTTTAATAATCAATAATCTAATATAAAAATGAGAGAGCTTTACTTTGCTTCAATTGTGTATACTTTCCTTTGTTCTCGCTTCAATTTTTTGATTTTATTGCACTACAGGGCAGCATGTGTGCCAGGACAAAAAAATACAAGTATGGATTTTACTCATCTTTAAATTAAAAATTACTATGTTTATTTATTAGTAAGCCACATTGTTCCTCCACGTTGATTTGGCATGAGTTTTTGTGCCAGATGCCCTTCCTGCTGCAACCCTGCCATTTTATCTGGGCTTGGGATTGACACCAGGGTCCCGTTGGTGGGTGAGTGAGGCCACACTTGGTAGTGTGGGATTCTAACCCGCGGCCTTCTGCATCCCAACCCAATGCTCAACCACTGATAACCACCAGACCCCGCTAGCATTATACACTAATAAAACATAAATGCTACTATTTTATGTATTGTACGAACATTAGCTTAAAAGCTAGTCTTCATCTGGAATTTGCATCATCAGATGAAACACTACAGCAATTTTCCACTATGTTAACTTAATATCAGAAACGAAATGTTGAGTCCATAAGTTCTTACCACACGGGAGAAAAGTCTGAGTGTCTCTAGGTCTTCCAGGATGTTGCTGTTCTTGGTGGTGATGAGGACCATGTAGAGTTTCTCCAGTGGCTGGTACACGTAGCGAACACTGTCCGTTTCCACAAAGGTGTGCTGCTTCCCCGTGTTCATCAATTTAGGGAATGCAGCCAGGAGACCCTCAACACGCGTTCGGGTCATTTCTACAAATTGCCGTGATACAATGGCCTTACCGGCCTTGGTGCATACTGCCGCTGCCAACAGCACCTAAATGTGTGGAGGAAACATGAATTATTTTGTTTACAGACCATTTTCGAAAAGCCATTCAACACAGTTTATACGTACAAATGATAAAGAACAAATTATAATCCAGTATTCTGCTTCATTTCAAATAATTAAAGGCCTGACAGGAGAAGGTGATAGTTCCCCTGTTACTGTAACTTCTGATCACCATCTGTCCCATCAATATTTGGTGGAGCAAACTTTCCTAAGTCAAATATCAAAACTGGAGAGTGCGCCAGTATGTTCAGCGTACATTTCACTTACTCAGTACTCGGTTTGCTGAAGACTATGAATATTGCTACGTACAACTTCTATACCGAAGATATTAATTCTTACGACGTGATTGCCTGATCAGTAGTATACTTTAAGAGAATAAAAAAGTTGAATGGTGTTTGCTGAGATGTCCCCACGGTGGCAGATACGTGTCCGTAACAATAACCTAACACACCATCCATGCGGTTTAATTTTAGGTCAGGAGTTACAACACTTTCTTCCCTCTGATAAATGCAACCGCTTCCAACCCTCAATGGCTGAAGCTGAGAATGAAATTCCCCGACGGCAAAGAGTCTGACCTGACATACACAAGAAAATGTGCTTAACGCGGCGCGCAGACTAAACCCAAGTTGTCGCATATGTTTCACTATAACCACTGTGTTTGTCAAAACGTGTCCAGCGTTGTCTGGCTGATTTGAATCCAATCTGACAGCAGCTAAGGTTAGTCGCTCGGATCCGACTAATGACAGAAGCTAACCTTAGCGCTAGCTTGTGAAGCTAGTTAACGTCAGCAACGTCTGCAGATTCAGAGCCGCCTGTCCGCCTGAAAACAGGATCTGCATAATTAAACGACAGCTCATTTACTTATTTTTAGCAACTCAATATAACGTTAGGGCTGTTAATACACAGTAACAAATATTTATATTGCTGCTCATTTCGCTTTTGAAGAAACTGGCTATCTGAAACCTAGCTTTAGCGAATTGCTGTGGTAGCCAATGTTATGATAATTGCTAGGCCCGATACCAGACAGGAAAATATGCAGATTTTCGACGCCCACTCACCATTTTGGTCTCTTTCTATGGTAGCGCGATGTTCAGTGTCTCGTGTTTCTTGCCTTGAAGATTTCTAGACACTTCGGAATAGTAAGTTGCGAATGTACAGCTGACTTCAAGTTGTGTGATTGTTAGCTAGCGTCAATATGGCAGCAGAGCAGAGCCACGTCTCCACCGGAAGAGCAGTGCTGGATCAGCCCACTGTACAAACCAGTGACGTGTGCTCCAACGTGTTGGCCCAGTGGCAGAAGTACGTTACCAATAACCCACCAGTTTCTTATTTACACTATTCTTTTTTTCCTCCGTTTGAGGCGAATAGCCGATGTCTATGTGACAGATACTATAACACAAATTATTTAAACTTCCAAACCTTTCACTTAAGTGTTACTATGTAACGAAAACATGTTTTTAACTTTAAAAAAATCATATACTTTATTTAACCAAGTAAGAAATTTAGGTTTTAAATCTTATTTTCAAGAGAGACCTGGCCAACACAGCAGCATTAACAACATAGCCACAAAACAATAGAAAACACACAAACATTCACTTGATTTTAGGTAAACCAGTTGTTTTCCAATATATTAAAAAACATCAATGCAAAGTTATTTGTAATAATACTGACCCATAGAGTTAAGTTCACTCATATCCAAAATTCCTTTAAATTAAATTTAAATTTGAACAGAATTCAAAATGACCCCAAAATATGACAGCACATCTCTGTACAGCAAGCGATGGCCGAGCAGCAAAAGAGTATAACTTACAATGGTGAGTTCTAAAGCAATATCCAGTGATAAATCTGAAGGCATGGTGATAAACTGTGTCTGTGGCTTCTAGAGATTCAGTTGAGGTTTGCATATACATAATATGACGGTATAGTATCTATGGAGGAAATGTAGCAGATACCAACTTTTTTCTTTCTTCAAAGGAGCTTGAAGGAGCTAAAGTAAAATCCAAGTTTCAGTCTCAGGTTTTGATGACTAATCTAGGCTCCAATTTCACGAATATTACTCTGTACTGTTCTTAATATTAATAATATACAATATGAGTTGGATTACTCACATGACATTAGACAAAATGATACATTTATTTATGGCATCATATTACAATTAGTAGTAATATCTAAATTTAATACTCAAGTAACAGTACTTGCCTAAACTCAAAATAGAGATAGACTACAACTTTAAATACTTTACTTAAGTTGAGGTTATTAAGTACATATTCTGAAAATTAAGCACTTTTACAAATGCAAATATTTGACTCAAAACAAAGTATTTTTAATGCAATATAAATTTGACGCTGTTCATAAAATGACTTTACAAATCTAGGCTTTTGTGGTAAATGTGGCTGAGAAGAATTTAATGTAGGGCAAATTTATTAGCCAAACATCTGTGAACAAAAGCTGCAGTTCATAAAGCTGATTCAACCACTTAATGTACTGACAGGTAATTAATAATTCATTCATTGTATCTTCAATATAACTAGTAACGGCTGTAGCTCAGTACGTAAGGCAGTTGTGGTCAACAAAAGGAACATTTAAAGCTTTCCTAGAGTGTTTTTTATTCAGATTTGACTTAATGATATGATAAATACTACAGGTATTTCAATTTAGCACTTGTATATCAATTGCCACATCTTTGGTTCCTGAGAAAATAAAAAGCAATGGTTCCTGTAGTGTTCAGGGAAAGAAGGAAAACAATGACCTCTGGTGAGCAAAATATTTTATTGCAACACTGTGACTATTTCACACTTTAACTGTTAAACTCAGTATCACAGACAGTTCTGCTTGTGTCCTGAAAGCAATGACATTAATTCTTGTCTATGCATTCAGTAATATAATATAATCTAGTTATACTTTTTACACCAATCTACACATATGCAGTAAAGATGGAGGAGGTCTTAGGACTTGATTTAGTTAAATTTACAGAGACTGTGCCTATCAGGTAGAAAACGAAACACCCACGCAAAGGCCCTCATGATATGGTACTTACTTGTATGTTTTTACTACATTATATTTTTTATTAAGAATCAATCAATCACGGACCAGGGGCGGCTGTAGCTCAGATGGTAAAGGCAGTTGTCCACAGGGTCAGTGGTTCATTCCCCGGCCCTGGCTATATGTCCCTGGGCAAGACACTGAACCCCTTAACAGACCATTCCCCTCCCCAGCTGTGCAGTGAGCCCGGCAAAAATTGGGGAGGGTTGTGTCAGGAAGGGCATCCGGCGTAAAAACTGTGCCAAATCAACATGCAGACAATGATCTGCTGTGGCGACCCTGAACTCACGGGATAAGCCGAAAGGACACACAAAAAAAAAAAAAAATCAATCACAGACCAAAGGGTCAGTGGTTCAATCCCCGCTCCCGGCTACTTGTCGAACCGTCCTTAGGCAAGACGCTGAGCCCCAAGTTGCTCCCAGTGGGTCAGGTGAGCACCTTGCATGGCAGGCATCAGTATGTGAGTGTGTGTGAATGGGAATCAACATTACCATTTAGTAACTAAAGCTGTGAAACAAATGTACTTGATTAAAAAGTTCATTTCCCTCTGAAAATGTAGTAAAAATTAAAAAGTAATACAAGTAAGTATAAGTAAAATGCACCACCATGCCACCACAAAAAGGCCCTCATGGCCTTTGCGTGGGTGTTTTATTTTCTACCTGATCTGCACTGTCTCTACTAGATTATATTATATCACTGAATGCATAGACAAGAATTAATGTCATGGCTTTCAGGACACAAGCAGAACTGTCTGTGATACTGAGTTTAACAGTTAAAGTGTGAAATAGTCACAGTGTTGCAATAAAATATTTTGCTCACCAGAGGTCATTGTTTTCCTTCTTTCCCTGAACACTACAGGAACCATTGCTTTTTATTTTCTCAGGAACCAAAGATGTGGCAATTGATATACAAGTGCTAAACTGAAATACCTGTAGTCTTTATCATATCATTAAGTCAAATCTGAATAAAAAACACTCTAGGGAAGCTTTAAATGTTCCTTCTGTTGACCACAAAAGCATATCTGATAATAGCAATGCACAATAAATTGTTGCACTTTCACACACAGAAGGCTTTTGTGAGAAAAATGTATTTAATTAAATCTTTCCTTTTCTAGGTAATAAGTAAAACATGATCCCGGTTGGTGTCGGCCTTCATCAGGGCTGACCGATCCTGTTTGTTATTTTCATAAAAATATAGATATTGCATAGAGAGTGTCTGGTTTTGGGACCAATTAATTTTTATAGAAAAGAATTTCATGGAAAATATTAGCTCATTTTGTATTTGATGGCAGCAACACATCTCAAAATAGTTGGAAGAGGGGCAACAAAAAGGTGGAAAAGTAATTTCTGCAAATCAAAAAACAATGGAGGAGCATTTGACAAGTATTTAAGTTAATGGCAACACGTCATTGGCAACATGACTGGGTATGAAAGTAACATTTCAGAGAGGCAGAGGTTCAAAGGTTCACCAATCTGCGACAAACTGCCCCCAAAAATTGCAAAACTTTTAGATCGAACCATCTAATTCCATCAAAAGATTCAGGCAATCAGGAGGAATCTCTATGTGCAAAATGGATGCGTGCGATCTTCAGGCCCTCAGGTGGCACTACATTAAAAACAGGCAGGATTCTCTGCTGGACATCACTGCATGGGTACAGGAACACTTCCAGAAATCACGGTCTGTGAACACAGTTCACTGTACAATCCACAAATGTAAGTTAAAACTGTATTATACAAATAAGAAGCCATATATGAACACAATGAAGAAACACAGCTGTGTTATCCACAAATCTCATTTAAAATGGTTTGGGGCAAAACGCAAAACTGTTCTATGATCAGATGAATCAAAATTTGAAATCCTTTTTGGAAACGGTTTATAAACTTTAATTGAATTAAAAATCTTAAGTGTTTAAACATTATCACCTTGTTCCACCTTGTGTTGTTTGTAACCAGTTTCTTCCTGTTTTGTAGCAGTGCTGAAAAAGCCTAAATATATTTTTATTTTCAATGAAAACTCAAACATAATGTTTAAGAAAAATTTCTTCCACAGAAACAGTTGAACTTTGATTCAGTGGTAATTTGAATGTTGGGTATGTTACACATCAATGTACAAATTATTCCAAATGTACTACTGTCATTGTAACCATTAAACCTTTTTAACTATAAAAGATTAATCATATTTACTCCTTTATTTTTTTATTTATTTTTTGCAGGAGTTTATAACTGAACATTTTTCTTGTTGAAGGGCTGCCGACAGGACACATGGTCAAGAATGATTGGTGATTCATTTTTAACCACATGTCCTAAGAGCCAAATGTAACAACTTTGGAATTAGTCTCTGTGACTGGCTCCACATATACAGATGGTACAAATTTTTTTCCACTCTCTGTTGAAGAACTGACGTACTGTTTTACTAAAGGTCTTCCTTTGAGATTCATCACCATTTGTGTCACTGAGTGGTTGTTCTTGTCCCAAGTGAATGGACATTTTCTCTACATCACTTTTATCAATGAGTTTTAGCAGGGTTGGCTGACAGGACAGATGTTCTTCGTTAGTGCAAGGCTGGGATTCATAACCAGACGTAGTTTCTGGATCTGACTGTTTGTCACAGGATGTTTCATTAGCATCAGCTGCGTAGCAGGACTGTGGCCTGTTTGAATTCTCCCCACTGGGTCCGTTAGGTATTAAATCCTGTCTGTAGAAAGGTGCAGGAGACAGCCCCAGCTGTGGATCCACATTAGAATGGGTAGCACCATTACGGTGAGATGTGTACTCACTTTTACTTTGTACGTGACTCATTGTAATGAAGCTTTGATCCAAGGCTTGCAATGGAGTGATCCTACTGCAAGCATCCACATTCAGGCAGCATTTTAGGAGGCATAAAAATGCTATTTGATCTTTTATTTCAGCAACACTGGATTTTCTTGAGCCTTTCAGTACTGCCTCCTCCAAACTCTTCCCAGTGTGGAAAAACTTTTTTGAAACTTGTGGCATTTCACCAGTTTGTTTCTTGTACTCCTCTGGTGTGTTGAATCGCATACCTCGGTTATTCTGTCCCGCCTCCCAGGTGAAAAAGACCCGTGTGTATCCTCCTGCAGCCAACAGGCGTGGATCTGGCTGCCCCAACAGGCTAAGCATCACTTTCATCCAGTTGTATTCACAATTGTGGGGAAAGAGGGGTCTTCCAAAATACATGTGTGCCAAATTGCAGCCCAAACTCCACATGTCAATAGCAGTTGTCAAAGGAAGTCCTAAAATTACTTCTGGCGCCCTGTAGTCAAGAAGCTGCACATTCATTCCCAGCTTTACTTTGCTCTCTGGGAGGGCCAAACCAAAATCAATGAGTTTGATTTTGAGCGGCTGTTTGCTGTGGTTGACGAGCATGATGTTATCAAGTTTTAGATCACAATAGATGATTCCCAGACCTTTCAGGGCGTCAAAGGCCACAAGTACCTGCTGTGTTATTGTCCGAATTTCGTTTAGACTCAGCGGTGCCCATTTTCTCTCCTTCATCAGATCCCAGATGCTTTTGTCAAGCATTTCAAACACAAGACAAGACAGCTCCTGAAATCTGAAATACTCCAGGAATTTGACAATGTTCTTTTTGTCTGGGTCAAGAGCCTGCACCGCTTCAAGTATGGCAACCTCACCTTTTAGGATGTCTTCATTATCCTTTTTTGGGACTTTAACTGCAACTCCATTACCAGTTTCTAAGTTTAAACACTTGGCAACTGTTGCAAACCCCCCCTCTCCAATCCAGTCTATCACTTGGTAGCGTGCAGAATCGCTGCAGAGTATGCCATTAGTAAGTCGACTTGTTGCCTGTGAGGCCTCCATGCTTTGTAAAATATTTTCAAGTATTTTGCAAAACTTTGTACAAAAAAATGCCTCGTGTAAGTATGGACAGCCAAAATAAGAACTTGAGAGATGTCTTCTCTCTACAACCTGATCAACAGACTGAGAGAGTTGTTTAAAACTATAGGTTTCGTGACTTAGTCAGTGTATTGTGTCCTTCTGTTGTCATAGAAACATTCTGAAACATCCAAGCCAAAATAAACATCATGAGCAAATGTTTCCAATCAAAGTTTTAGTTTGAAAGTTTTAAAAATGTGTAAAAACAATTCTGGTGGGCTATGAGCTGCATTCTCTTAGCTTTTACATACATTTCTATTTATGTGTTTCTATTGACAACTGAATCACTATTTCAATGAATAATAGACAGGCTAACTATTTAGTAGAGTTTGGGCTTGAAACTAGTTCAAAGATGACTAATTAGCTAGTTGTCTGATTATATTTGGTCAAATATAATCAGTTTTCCTAATCGTTTGCAGTTAAGTGGCTAATGAATGTTTTACCCTTTGTCTAAACAGCAAATAAAAACAACCCTCAAAGTGTACACAATATTTAAACTGTATATGTATATTTTGGTAGTATTTTCTTTAAGTATCTAGACAAACTAGAAAGAGGCAGTTTTCTGCTACCATAATAAGCTCTTGAGACATGCAGCTCAAGTCTTTCTTGCTTTCCAGTCAACTTCTGTGGAGCTGCTGGAGATGGAGAAAGACTCTTCAGGCGTCTGCAAACATATCCTAAGATGCCATGTAACATCTTGGAGACAAGCTGGGGGTGTTTCCAGTTACCAGATAAAAATTGCTTCAATGCTTTAACTTCAATGTTATGACTTCCAAACGTTAATAATGCTACAAAGTGCAACAAATTGTTTTACCAAGCAGGAAGTTAATCAATTAGGCAGAAAGTGACTTCTGATTCCAGTGTTCAGTTGTACTAGAGTGCTATGAAAGGAACTGAGGAGAGAGTACTAAGATGACAAGGGTTGGATATTGTGACATTGTCAAAGCATTGGATTGTTAAAGACACAAATATACAGTACATACAGAAAGCTTTCCCAGTTTGAACCAGGACTCTTTCTAGAGCGTGCTGGCCAGCCAAACTGAGCAATCGAGAGAGAAGGGCCTTAGTCAGGGAGGTGACCAAGAACCCGATGGTCACTCTAAAAGAGCACCGGCATTTCTCTTTGGAGAGAGGAGAACCTACTAGAGGAAAAACCATCTCTGCAGCACTCCACCAATCAGGTCTGTATGGTAGAGTGAGCAGACGAAAACCACGACTCAATAAAAGGCACGTGACAGCCCGCCTGAAGGACTCTCAGACCATGACAAAACAAATCCTTTGGTCTGATGAAACAAAGATTGAGCTTTTTGGCATGAATGCCGTGTCATGTTTAGAGGAAACCAGATATCATTACCAGATATTATATTGTTTTTCAGCGGCAGGGACTGTGGGACTAGTCAGGATTGAGGGAAAGATGAATTTACATAGCAATGCGTAGAGGGCTCTCTGTACAGCAATGTACAGAGACGTCCTTGATGAAAACCTGTTCCAGAGTGCTCTGGACCTCAGACTTCATCTTTCAATAAGACATCGACCCTAAGCACACAGCCAAGATAACAAAGGAGTGGCAACAGGAAAACTCTGTCAATGTCCTGGAGCTGCTCAGCCAGAGACCAGACTTGAACCCAACTGAACATCTCTGAAGAGATCTGAAAATGGCTGCACACCGATGCTTCCCATCCAACCAGCCAAGCTTGTACCATCATAATTAAAGGCAAATTTGCGAAGCTTTCAAACAAACTTCTTTGACATTGTCATTACAGTGTATTGTTTGTAGAACTTTGAGGAAAATAAGGAATTTAATCAATTTTTAAATTAGGCTGTAACATAACGTGGAAAAAGTTAAGCACTGGAAATACTTTCTGGATGCACTGTACATGTCAAAAACTTAATTTCCCTGTAGACAGATTAAATTGGATGAATGGGAAAAAAAATAGACATAGGCCTAGATAAAATTACTCATACACTGATGGCTTAAATAGGAATTTGCAAAATAAGGTTACACAGGCTTAACTAAGTTGAACTATTTTAGCTTGTGTATAGTTGATGTGTTATTACAGTCATATTGGCCAATATCTTTCCGATAATTATTTTAAAATTATATAAATAACAATTGTCTAAAACATACTATTGTTGTAGCTGTAAAAAGACAAACTGGATGCTTTAATTTTGTTTTGTCGTAACCGTAAGAGGAAACTGAGAAACGGAACAAGGAAGTGACCTTTTACTGGTCCAATGAGATCAAGGGTTGCATTTAGTCATATGGCTGCAGTATGAGAGCAGCACTGTAACGTCTCCGAATGATTATTTTTTTATTTTTGTTTTTATGAAATCAGTATCGAACAAAACGCGCTGTTGACTCCTACAACATCGGCAGAAGAAAGCAGATTGTCGTCATGTCGAAGGAAGCAAGTTCTCAGGTCGGTGTTTTACAAACTGAGCCAGTAAGGGCTCGCCATCATAAGCGAAAATAATGAGCGCCATTTCCGCGTAGTCCTTCATTTGGAGCGCGGCGATTGGTTAAAATAAGTGTCTGTTGTAGTATTCAGCTTCCCATTGGACGGTGCAGTGCTGCGTCTGTCAAGTACACAGGAGATGTTAAACTTTGAATCTCTTTATTACCCCAGTACACGTCTTTGGAGATATGTTGTGTGTGTGTGTATATATATATATATATATGATCTATGTCAATCATTTGTATGAACGGACTTTTTTTCAACGCTATGAAGCCAAAAATCCTCACTTGAAGATTCGTAGCCAAAACACGGTGGCTCTGCTCATTTGGTGAATTTTCAGATAATTAATAGGTGATGGACATGGTTACTTAAACCAAGGACATGAGCTTGGTACTTTTGCTAAAACCCAGTAAGAACTATGATCAGCAGATCAGTTTTTTTTTAGATTGGGTCGTGTCTGATCTACAGCATTGATATCGAAAGAAGGTCCTCCAAAAACTTTACCCACATAAATTATATTTTAAAATTTAACCTAAGTCTCTCTTAATAGCAAATTTATTTTGTTTTCATCGCAATCCCATCACATCAAGCCTTCAGCCAGTCACAAGCCTCTTCCATAATCAATAAAATATAAGTATGCAACATCTCCAAATGACACATTAAAAACTGCAGTTTTTTTTAAACGAAGGACAAAAAGGAAGGTCTTTGTTAACAGATAACCACACCTCACATCCAACACCCTGCTTAGCTGCCCCTCCCTGTCATTTATAACGGACTCTGTGAATTGACACCCTTATCTATTTCAACCAGAGATATCTTGGGGTGGAGGTATCTGGGTATCTTAGGGAGGAAAGAAAAGACTACTGTTCAGTTTCTAGAGACTATATGACCTCAGCACAGCTCCTCACAGAGACACAGCAGACAGTTCCAGCCACACAGCGGACACAATAGCCTCTACAGTGCATACACTCAGTGCAGACACACAGAGTTATGGAGGAAGGACCTTACAAGTACATTAGGGTGAGGCAAGCAGTGATGGATATGTGGTGGTAAATGTGCTTGGTTCATCATCAGAATATTCTGATGAAATTTGGGATGGAGTTTTCACTTTCTTGACTAACTTCTCTGTTGTATCTGCAGGAAGGGAACGGCAAGGTTAGTCGGGTCATCCGGATTGGAACCCGCAAAAGTCAGGTAAAGTATTTTTAAAGTCAGAGCTTTATTTCAGTTATGTTCTTGTAAAGTGAGCAGAACTCTTAAAGAGCCTTTATAAGTCAGTTAGTTGTGAATTATCTGATGCACCATTCCTCCATGCTGCCTCAGATACAGCAGAGCATGATGTCTGGGGCTCTTATTGCAGAGATAACATAGTTCTTGCTCAACAATAAAATTTTTACGATTACAGTGTCATACTGATATTATGGTCACCTACTCTTTTAATGGATTTTAGTTTTTACAAACATCAGTAACTAAAGTCAAGTGATGCTGTTGTCTTGTAGTTGGCTCGCATCCAGACTGACAGCGTGGCCGAAAAGTTGAAAGAACTGTACCCTGACATCCACTTGGAAATAGGTGAGAATCATAAGAAATTTAGATTTTGTGTATTGTGTGTAAACATAGGAAGTCCTGCTTATTTCAGAATGATAAGTCAAAGCAGTTAGTCCTGGTCCTTGTTAAACAAAAAAATAACACAATTCGGCGTTCAACATTGCAGCCCTTTAAAACTTGAACTGCTGTTGTTTTACCCATGTCTTATTTCATTTCAGTTGGCATGTCAACAACTGGAGACAAAATCCTAGACACAGCCTTATCCAAGGTGAGCTTTGTTCACATGACTTTTTACACATCTAGGGCTGAAACTAGGGACTATGTTTTAATTTAAAGCTACTGATCATTTTCACTATCAGTTAATTTGCACCATAAATCTTGTTGTTTATAAAATGTCCAAAAATTGTGAAAAATGTTATTTTTAGCTACATAGTGAAAATGTGTGTTTCATATTATAACAGATGGACATCAGCAATAAATCTAAGTGAACACTGTTTTTACTCAGTATTTAGATCATTTGCCTGCCAGTTTTAACGTACTACTAAAATATTATTTAATGTTTTTGTTGTTTTTTTACTTTAAAGAATCAATATAACAGACTCCTTGTTTTTCACTCCAGATTGGAGAGAAGAGTTTGTTCACCAAAGAGTTGGAGAATGCTTTGGACAGGAATGAGTAAGTGGGATCTGTGGCTGACACTACTCTACACTATACTGTCCTAAACCGGAGGTAGATACACAAACAACTATTTGACTAAGAATAAAATACCAACGTAAGCCTCAGTAACCCAGGTCTTAATCATTCACCGGGGCTTTTCTTCCCCCTTTTTTCCCAAATGTCATCACCTTCTCAAAAATCCCTAAGAATATTTTTCAGATAAAACCCAAGCAGGAAGAAACCCTTTGATTCAGTCTTAGAAGTAGCAGGTGGTAGCAGAAGTAGCTGTTGTGTAGCTGCTGTGAAGATATCAAATATGCTACTGAATGGTCGTATTATACCATCAAACATACACATGAGTGTATTTCTCTGTCCCACAGGGTCGATCTGGTCGTTCACTCCCTGAAGGATCTTCCCACTGCTTTGCCTCCAGGATTCACCATTGGAGCTGTTCTCAAGTAAGTGCTCCTACACTGTGTTGGTTGTGGTCGAGAGGTGATTTGCTGCTCCTGCTGCTTTGCTTTAAAGTCACTTTTCCAGCTTGTTCCCTGTTAATTAGTAGAAATAATTCTACCTTTATTCTATAGTGTCACCTCAGTCTAACATTTATACAGAAAGTTTACCTGGAGTTTTTTATTGTTCCTGTATTGTTCAAAAAAGAAATAACCTATGAGCCTAGTTTAAACTGTAGTAGAAGCTTATTAACTTTGTACAGAGGTGGAAGTGACCTATCAACTCTGATGGCTCAGTGGAAGATAAGGTGTCTAACTTGTGTTTGTTGGGTTCAGGTTTGCTGGTGGTAAATGAGCATCAGTGTTAGCACAGATGAGTTTTAGCAGCAGCTGGACCCTGAAACTGATTCAACAAAGTAGTTTTAGAGCAGGCCCTTGAAGGATTAACTGATTGATTGATTGAACCAATTTGTCCAGCAGTTTGTGGCAGCTAGCAAAGTGTTTTTTTTAAAAAAAGGAAAACTAAAAAAGACCACAATTTGATCAACCGGTCGTACTTGCTCTTATCATTTCCACTGTTAATGTAGTCTTTGAAGAGATCCCTTCAAAAATGCGCCTCGTCTACATGGCTAAGGACCAAATTATCATTCCTCCATCTTTGCAAAAACGTATTAAAAAAATTAATCTGCAGACAAGAAAAGGCTTAAGCCTTCTTAATTATGCATAATAAATGATTTAACTCAGACTGCTGAGTTTATTCAGACTAAGTAGGTTTTTGTAGTGAGGATGGTGGGATCCCCAACTTCCATTTAAATGGTTTTCGTGTGCTTTCAGGAGAGAAAGTCCTCACGATGCAGTGGTTTTACATCCAAAGAATGTCGGGAAAACTCTTGACAGCCTGCCAGAGAACAGGTACAGTCCAACAGACTATAAAACTGTCAGTTTTCACTCATATCATACATATGAATAATTTAATACTGTGTTTTGTGTGCAGTGTGATCGGCACCAGTTCACTGCGCCGTGCTGCTCAGCTGAAGAAGAGGTTCCCTCACCTGGAGTTCAGAGATATTGTATCCTTAATGAAGGCCTTGTGCAAACATGAAAACAGCTACACTGACTCATGGGGGGGGGGGGGCTACAGTTAACACCTTAACTGTAGTCTCCAGCGTGGTAATCTGAATACACGTCTGAAGAAGCTAGATGAAAAGGAAGACTTTGGTGCCATCATCCTGGCTGCTGCCGGCCTCCGGAGAATGGGCTGGGAGAACCGAATAAGCCAGGTACAGTCCACGATCAGATCAAGTCCTTTAATTAAAGCCACAGCGATAACTCATCTAACAGCCCAAATGTGTGTGTGCGTTCTCCTGGTAGATCCTAGAGCCTGAAGACTGTATGTACGCTGTAGGACAGGTGAGAACTTTTAGGGCTTTTAATTCCACACTAATCATCTAATCATGTCCAAATTCTGGAAATTAACATGTTTCTATTTTTTTAATTGTTTATTTTTTCAGGGGGCCCTGGCAGTGGAGGTTCGGGCCAGAGATGCAGACATCCTGGAGATGGTGTCAGTCCTCCATGACAATGATACTGTGCTGCGCTGCATAGCTGAGAGAGCCTTTCTTAAACACCTGGTACACACACACACACACACACACACACACACACACTTTCTTCAACTAATTTCTTTAATTGTATTCACTCCAGCACATTTTACTGAACATTTCAACATTTGTAGGAGGGTGGATGCAGTGTTCCGGTGGCTGTACACACTGAAGTGAAAGACTCCCAGGTAAGCAGGCTAGGAAGCATTAAAACTTCACTTAAATGAAGAAGAAGCTCCCTTGACATGTCGTAATCTATTAACAACAAACTGTTAAACCCTCTGTTAAACATGAACAAAAGGTAACTGAGTCAACAGTTACTGTTACGGACTCAGAAAAACCAAAAGTCTGGTTTCCTGAGTCAGTTGTTTATCCAGTTTTCACATGTGTTTAAGTGCATAGTTGGAAACATATCAACTCCTGAGAAAGTGGAGATGTTGGGAGCAAATAAGACCAAGACGCAGCAGAAGGGAACATAGTGGATCCACATTGATGTTTAGCTAGAAGTATAAAAAAAAGTATAAAACAAGAGTTTTCGTTGGGTTTTCCAGCTCTACCTGACAGGGGCAGTGTACAGCCTGGATGGATCAGACAGCCTGAAGGAAACCATGGAGACAAGCATTGCTGCCGACAACAAGGTAATAGCTGGGTGCCTGCACTTTCATCAAAAACATCCTGTGTGGTGTCACACACATTAGGAGACTGGATGGAACATATAGTTACCGTAAAATCATGTTTCAAATTCATTACTGGACTTTATGTTATCAATGTGTGTATTGCATGACAGAACTTGGAAGAGGTGGACGAGCGAGTGCAGCGAGTGGGAGTCACAGCCCATAAGATCTCAGGAGAAGTCCAAGATCGAGCTGAGCGTCTGGGGGTCGACCTGGCCAACTTACTGCTGAGCAAAGGAGCCAAGGAGATCCTGACGGTGGCCAGGCAGCTTAATGATGCCAGATAATCCTCCTCCATCAGGACAGTGACCAGGTCCTTGAGTGCAGCCAGTCACAGCCTTGTGTCAAGTAAAAACTTGAATGCCTTTTAACACTACTTGCCCCAAGGTTGTGCTCAGTGTTGCAATATGCTGCTAAGTTAACTACAACTTGTTAAGAATCACTGCAGCCTGTGTCACTCTTGGTCTTGGTTCCAATCTGCTCTTACATACAGTACCTCATGGAACCATCACCTATGCCTTACTGGCAATGTCAGCAGAAAACACAAAATGGCCTTCAAACATCGTTCTCAGCATTTCTTTTCACATTATCAGTGTAGTTTCATTATCAGGTAATGCCAATAAAATTCATCACTGCAGAATATTTATTGCTAATGTCATCAGTATCATGGTTGGCCAGGAAACAGGTGAGCGGTGAAGTTAAACTAGAGTAAAAAGCTGACTTTTGATGGTATCAAAGATGAGTTTCCAAGCATGTGGACGCATGATTCTGGTTTAGAGGAAGCCATTCTGCTGAGAAATTTAGGTGTGAAAGCTCAGTTTAATTTTCAATCCCAATTACTTGATCAAACTTTATTCACTGGAGTTATTTGTTTTATTATGTCAGCATTGTGAAGCATAAGGACTTGTGCAAAATCTTTATCCAGTTCATTTTGAACATACCATTTTCAATTGATTTATATACAAACACATTACCGTGAACTGTAGGGAACATTGTGACACAGCTGAGCTTGTACAGGTTTATACTGAGCAACATTGCTGTTCAGTTTCAATATGTGACTGGAGAATATCTGATACAAGCCCACAGCGAAGCCCTGCACATGTTTTATGCTGTTTTATGCTGTTTTTTTTTCTCACTATATTGTCCTAAAAATGGGTGTAATGCCAGAAAGATTTGTGGTACAACTGCTAAATAGTCGCTTATATAGCGCTTTGGAAAGCGCGTTACAATGTTGATTCCCATGCACCAATTCACACACACACACCGATGGCGGTAGCTGCCATGCAAGGTGTTCACCTGACCCACCGGGAGCAACTTGGGGTTCAGTGTCTCGCCCAAGGACATGTAGCCGGGAGCAGGGATCGAACCACTGACCCTGTGGTCCATGGACAACTGCCTTACCAACTGAGCAAGTGAACTCGGTGTAAAAATGATTAAATGTTACTTTGTTTTACCACTTCTGTCAAAATTTCATAAGAAAAAATTTGTGTTTAAATCATCCCAATCTTTCATCTGTTAGACCTGTTCTGTGTATTGTTTATGTTCATTTATTGTTGCAATAAATGTACTTTAAGACATTCCTCTATTATGAAAAGGACATTGTGACAACTGTAACAGCTAAATGTCTTTCAACCTTCTGCCAGGTTATGTTGAAATGTAAAAAAACAATCAAAAGTTAAAGTCAGCATTAAATATCACTTAGTACCTGTTTACTGGTTACTGCAGAGACCTCAGCTGTTCTGGCAGCTGTGAATCTACTGAGGCCCAGTGAAGCTTGGAGTTGGAATTAATGTCAACATGCAAATGGGAATTTTATTAGTAATTAATATCAAGAATGTGCTCATGCAATACTGAGTAAAGGGAAATTTTGACCTGATGAAATAAAGTTAAATAAAGATATTCATGCTGTAGGAACATGAATGTCATTGTGACAAAACATTCAATAGTGGTCAAAATATTTTACTTAAAAAAAAAAGTCCCTCAGTGGAGTTTTTAGTGCTGCTTCCTCATAGCTTAAAGGTCCCTGCTTTGAATCCACCTCCTGGTGTGGACTGTGTCAGTTTTCTTCCACATTTCAAACACATGCATGTTGGCTTGGTGACTCTGAATTGCCTAAAGGTGTGAATGTCAGTGTGAATGGTTGTCTGTCTGTGTATGTCTTTCTGTGTTGGCCCTGAGACAGACTTGAGACCTGTCCAAAGTGTACCCCGCCTCTCACCCAATGACAGCTGGGATAGGCTCCAGCCCTCCATGATCTTGAACAGGATAAGTGGTAACAGATAATGAACTAATAGATTTATTTTTATTTTTTTGAGCAGTGTGTCTTCTAGCATTGGTCTCACCATGAATAATGTCCCTTCTTTATGAGCTTTTGAGTAACTTAGGCTGAACCTTAATTATAATGTGACCAAATGGAGAAAGAAATAATGCAAATTTAAAAAAAAAAAACATTTCTAGTATTTTTTTGCTTGTTTTACCAGATACGCTGTCCAGCTGCTAAGCAGATTTATTAGTTGAGTTCAAAGCTCTGCTGCTCACTCACAGCTGTTTGTCCTCCTCATGTCCCCTCAGCAGCTTGTGCAGCTTCTCATACTGAGATGTCACACAAGGTTCCAGAGTAACAAAGCTGTGCGATTGGATCACATGATAGAAGCAGGTGGAGGGCAACTACTGCTTGGTTTTCACCTTGATCTTCTTCACCAGAGAGGCTGTTAAAATATTCATGTTTACACCTTCATCTGACCTATTGTTTAAGGAATGTGAAGCTTTTTTCAATTTGAAATGCACCTCTGTGAACTAACCCTCTTCAAACCTTGTCAGTTAGAGGAGATGGCCAGTCAGCAGGGTGCAGCCTTTATTCCTGATTCAAATAACTCAACAGTGTATCTAAAAGAAAAAAGAAAGGACTATATCTTTCAAGAATCTTGATGTCCAATGGCTATTGGCAGAATGCAAAGAAGTAGTAAAGTGCTGTATATTTAAAGTTATTATATGGAATCACTCATGGTGCTTTCTGTGTAAAAAACATGAAACAGCTATAAAATGCATAGCTGTTCTTAGATGAAGTCCACCAGAGTATGTGGTATGTAGTAGACAACACCTTGTTTTGTAACCAAAGTATCTGCAGGCTTCACAAAAGGTTCACTGGACGTTGTGGCCCATCTAACAAAAGAGAAATGTGTTGCAAAATGAAAGAGGAAAAAGAGCAATTTTCACTTCTACCTGCAATGACATGTACAGCTGTACCTCCCACTGAAACCAGATGTCATCAGTTTACTGGACACAAGAGGAAATGTGATGGTTTTCGAAAGCTCCATGTCTTCCTGTCAGAGGTTTACAGGGCTTGAGCTAGAAGAAAATTGTTCTTTTACCTGAATTTGTTTTATAAATTAACATAAGAAATTCTAAATGGATGCAAAAATTTATACAATGTCAACAATCATGGAAAATTCCCTTTTTTTTGTTGAACCGTATGGTCAAATAAATAAATAATTAATAACAATGATGTCAACCGATATGTTACAGTAATGTTGCAGGACTTTTTAAATGTGTGTACCTTTATTTATCATGTAATCTCAGGCTTCTGTAACATTTTTTTCCAGTGTAATGTGGTTACTGATCATAAACAAAACTTTGTGATGTAAAAACAAAATTGCATGTTGAAGTAAGTATCATTTTTCCAATTTGTGCAACTTTCATTTCAGAAAGTCAAATTCCATCAGCTCTTCAAAGTTACAAAGTGTGTGTGTGTGTGTGTGTGTGTGTGTGTGTGTGTGTGTGTGTATATATATATATATATATATATGTATATATATGTAAAAGTATATGTATAACTTAAATTATTTTATTTACACAAAAAACATGTTAAACACAATGAATTCTATTTAGGCATTATACATTTACTTTCATATTACTTTATAGTTTATCTTTTATTGTCCGTCCATCTGTTTCAGGAGCCCCACAGAATATATAGCAGCTTGGCAGCAAATTAATGAATCATAAAGCTAAAGCCAACATTGTATCGTTTTCTAGCCCACTGGCTGTTTATTATTAAATATACAATGACTTTTTGCCGTTCCAAAATGTTTATTATCTCGGCTCTACTTCCTCTCTATAAACAATGTTAGAATATGCAGTGTGAAACTCATGGACATTGTTCTGAGCAGTGCTTCGTTGAACTCTGACATATGTGATGATAGCGTTTCATTCCCCAAACACCTGCACTGTGTACATCCAGAAACATCCAGAAACACGTAAAAAATGTGAAGAAAACAAACATTCAGATTTTCATTGGATGTCAGTAACTTTCGGGTTATTATTTAATCTTTGAGCTAAAACAAGTATTTCATTTTCAGCCATGCGTTAGCACAGCTTTCACATTCACCGATTCACTCACAAAATAGGATGAATAGTTTTATTGGATTTAGAGTCTTTTACAATCAAGCAGATGAAACATTCTGATAATGTTATTGCTGTGAATAACACGTTTTTCCTGCTGTACATGTGATATGTTCAAACACATTTCAGTGTGTTTCTCTGCAACACCTGAATCAACATATTCCTATGTCAAAGTATTTACAACATTTGTGCAGCAGATGTAATTGGATTCAATAACTGGTTTGCAGATTAAAGGGAATGAAAAATATAAGGCTTTTTGTTCTGAGCTAAATGAAAAGTTACTGTATCAAGACATATTACCAGTTGATCTTTTGAAGAACGAGTTTAGAAATGATGAGAAACTCAATTTAGGCAAATGATGAAAGTAGGGAAACCTCCAGCTTGGCTCACTCAACACGATTGTGGTTAAATCCTGAAACTAATACTCTCTTGATGTAATCTTTCCTATGAAAATTGTTTTGAAACAATAACAAATATGTTGTCAGTAACATTACCTATCTATCTAAGTTTAATAGTTTCTACCTATAAAAGATTTTATAAATGTTACTGTTAAATTCAGCAATTTCACTTAACTCTTTGAGATTTTAAATGAAAAAGAACTAGAATATTAGCAGACATGACTAAAACTCTACTCACTGCTCGTTTTGTAGTTATAAAACTTTGAAACATGATAGAAACTATAATTGTTTACGTTACAAATACAGTGTTTCTTTCTTCACTAATGATATTAAGAATGTAACCATGATAAAGGGCAGTGCTGACTTCAGGGCCTAACCCTCACACACTTGGAATTTAACAGATGTTTAGTTTCAAACTGAAACAGTTTAAGGTGAAAAGTTTCCACACAACTTTCTACTAAAGTTAAGAATGAAGGTGTTTTGTGATCATTTTTGAACTTTGGGCAGAGACAGGCTAAGCTAAAGCTAATTGCCTGGCAGCTCTACTGACATATTTAGTATATGCTATCTTCTAAGACTGGTAACCTCTTGGCTGCTTTAAGTAAGGAACTAGTAAGGAAGTATGACCCAGAACACCACATTAAACAAAATAGTGACTTTTTGTTTTATTTCTTTGTTTACAGAAAACTGTATTGTTGTTCTCACTAGCATAGACGTGATCATTATAAAGCTACAATGCAAGTGAGAGGTAATTGAAAACCATTGAAGAGGCCATGTTTTGTATAATTTCATGTTTCCATTTTTATTCTGTAGCTTTAATAAAATGATGTTGGACAAATTACAAGTTCAAAAGCTCATTTTTTTTCTTAAAATGGGCCTTTATGCAGTACTTCTTCTTCAGCTCTGTTTGAACAGCTAATTTAAGGACTCGACTCTTTAAGGCCTCTCTCTCATGCTGAATCCACTCTGCACTGACTGCCCGGCTTGTGGAAGCCTGCTGGCTAACCTGATCTATGGATGTAATATGGGAGTGGATGGGCTTGTGGACATATACCAGATGTCCATTTATGGGCAGATCATGTTTCTATGTAGGACTGTCTCTGGAAAACCTTGAAAAAGTCTTGCAAAGGAGTGAACAGAGCAAATAAATTTCTTCTACATACAGTAGTTCAGCTCGTATTTTAAAGCTTGAAATACAAAAAAAAAAAAAAGCATATGAAAACTGATTTCTTTATGATACATATTTGAAATTTTCAGGACAAAGTCTTTAAGATTTAGGGGGAAAAAAGTCTCATTTCAGCAGATGTAGGTGATCTGTCTTGTAAAAATGTTTTTTTGTGTTAGAAAGCAGACTGAAGAACACATAACATGAAGTTCAAAAGATACAAAGCTACGAGTAAGAAAACATCACTTTAATTCCAAGAGGCAGCCACAACAACACAGCCACTCAATCGTTGAAAGTTTTCAGATCTGCATATACACTTGTTTTAAATGCAGTTAACACCTGAGATACAGAGCATAAAGTCTTCTGTAACATGCTTTGTAACATGTGAAAAAAAGTTTTATAAATAAATAGAAATAAAACTTGGAAGACTTTCAAAATATGATTATTTACAGTTACGCTGAACACTTGAATAACACACACACACTCACTTACTAAAAAAAGTACTGGACCAGAATCAAATCGCTACTATATGATTGTCAACAGTGGAGCTTGTGCTTTGTCAGCCGTCCCATGTTTTACATACAGTGCATGAATAGTAGAAGACAAAGTAACTCTATGTGCTACATGTAGTGCCAAAATAGACACAACATGAGGGGCTGTGGAAGTGTATGGAATATTTGAGAGAGCACAAAACTAATTTTGAATGCTACTCAGTCTGCAGGTCAGCATTCTGGAGTGTACAGATCTGTGAGAGACTCAGATTTGTGTGTAAGGGGAAGCAACAGTCTGGCACCTGAATCCCGCCGGCACAGAATTCGACAGTGGTCAAAAACATTTATAATAACTTACATATTTGTGGCCGAGGCAGACAGCCAGCAACCCTGAGCGCACACACTGGTTCTGTCGTAGGTTTCTTCCAATTAAAGGAAACATTTCCTCCACACCATCACTTAGTTCCTGCTAAAGGGGAATCTTTTGGCCAGTTTTTTAAAATCTTAAGGTTACAATGCATCTTTACCTTACAATGTAAAGTCCCTTGAGATGAGTCTTGTGATTTGGTGCCCTATAAATAACCTGAATTGAATAGAATATACATGGTCATTTAGCAGACCACCTTTGGTCTGCTTGACCTTCCCTGACCTTTGGTCATTTGGTTCAAATGACCCAATGAAGGGCTACATTAAGTCTGAACAAGCCTTGTTAAAGACTTGAAACCAAATTTAGGCAGATATGATCTGTTTTTCCTAAGCTATTGGCATTTGTTTTCAGAGAATTTACATCAACTGTTTTCTCTTTGACCTGGAGGACTGTGTTTCAAACTGGGATGGTGTCAACAGCTCATGTGTACTTTCTAACATGCTGCTGGGATTTGTGCAGGAAAGTAGTACATTTATAATAATTCATTTATAATGTGTTACATTGTAACATATAACGGATTATTATAATTTCTTATGTCTCATTACATTTTGCAAAATAAACTGTCTGAAAGTGTATTTCAGATATTGTGGAAATAATGTATATTAAGTAGCATTTAGTTACATTTAGTTTTTAAGAACCCACTGAAGTTGTAATGCAGCAAGTTCTTAGATGAATCACTAAACTTTGCTTTAATCGTTAACACTAACAAATTTAATGGTTTGTCTTTAAAGAGGACATGCTTGCGTCGCATGTCATCAGGCTGACATGTTTAATGCTAACATTTAGCAGGTGATGATTGCTGAACTCCGTACCCGAGTCATTCTAATTAACATGTTAATATACAACATTTTCCATGATAGTATGATGGCATGGTAACATGGTTAAATCTTGTTACAAAGACTAGCAAGGTTACATGGTAATATTCATTTAGCTATTGATGCTACACATTCTGACAAGCTAACTTTAGTTTTTTTAGTATATTAGCATACCAATATTGTTTGTGTAGTAGCTATGTGTATAGTGTCACACTGCTATTATAGGTCACAACATAAGTCAACTTAACACATTTTTCACACAGAAAGGCCCAAAACCACAATGTCCTATCTAGTGCAATTGTCAAAATGGTACATTGACATATTGTGCAGTGTCCTCAAACCCTTGAGCAAAACAAAAGTACAAAACGTCCAAAATGGAAGGTATCAGATATGACAGATAGCAAAACTTTAAATGTGGGCTACTATACTGCACCTCATCAAGGTGAATGCGCAAACAAGGGAGTCGAGTAGTTCAGACACAGCTAGACTAATCACATGAAAGCTACATTATGTACCTTTTCTTTTTTAACACATTTTTAGTAAAAAAACAAATAGCTTCAAAACATATTTTAAAGGGCAACTTCATTCTCCTCGTTTCAGCTTACTTTCTTTAGTTCGGCAGTGTTTCCCAACAGGAGTTTTAGCGACCATGGCGTATGGACCTTGGACCCTATAGGTGGATCGTGGATGTGCTCATAAGAACGTGTTAATTTTGCTCTCAACAATCACATTAACATAAATAGACTGGTTAAATTGATATGAAATCTTGCTTGAATAAGTATTTTTTTTCCAATAACTGCTTCTTTCAAAAACTGAAAGCGCTTACTCGAACGAGATACGGCAGCTGATGTGAATGAGACTCAGTTTGCTTCTTGCTTTCTACATAAACAGTCCAATTGTTAACGGAAGTGATGCATCTCACTTCCTAAAAGACACAGTGGTGACATTCACAGAGAGAACACATACCAGACAACAGTTATCATTTGGCCTGTCATCAGTTTAAGACATAACAGAATAAACAGCTGATCTGAGCTGTTTGACACAAAACACAATGTTTTATATCATTAAAAGGAGTATCAAGATATTTTGAATAATAAACTGTGGCAGTTCGAACTAGTTTTTCATTGCAGATGATGTGTGGTTGCTCATACTAATAGTACCACCACTAGTACTACTACTTGTAGTCTTAGACGACCAGCAGATGATGATGTTTTCTGGGGTTTATCGTTGAGAAACAGAGGGAGAGTTTTATACAATGATTGCAGAATGAAATACATATATTTCCTAAATGACAATTATAGGGTGCAAGCTGAAAGACTGTGAAGTTGCCATTTAAATGTGGAGAGGTGATGACAAAGTGTGTAGCTTTAGACTTTAAGCTTTAAATTTAGGAATCTAATAATGTTTGACTTTGAAAGTGAGAAATGATCAGGGAACATTAGTAAGGGGTTAGAAGCAAAACCTGAATCATCCAAGAGGAAAGTAAAGCAAGCTAAATTTCCAGCCTTTGCTTTAAGTGGCTTTACATCAGAGTCACACATCTAATTCAATCCTGCTTACTTGATGTAATAATATACATTGGTGTTTGAAAAATATTTTTCTTTCTACTCATGCTCAGAAGTGCCAATGCTAATTTCACAAAACTTCCTGAGACTGGACTGATAATATCAAAGTATATCTTCAAACTTGAATGCGAGTGAGAGCTCTCCCAAACAGTGCAGCTGACACACAGCCATGCTGCCCAAATTTCGTCCTTCTTTCAAAAACTAACAATACAATGAAGCCTGAGTGTTGACAGCTGTAAATTCTATATTGAAACCAGCCATAGGGGAATGCAGCCAGTTCACCCACCATTCAGCGACTGGGACTCAGGTCCTCATCCTTAGGCAGGAAACCGCAAAACCAGTCGCTGTGCAAGTAGGTGGAAAAGATCCAGTATTACATAGCACTGGCCTGATAATATGCGTGTATAGTATGATCAAGGTTGGGCAAGTTGGGATCAGGCGGATGTCATTCTTGCAGAAGTGTCTCCCTCCACTCAAAGGTGTGGTTTGGTCCATGTGTGAGGGGGAGGATGGGAGGATCCACTAACTGCCAAACCCCTGTGTCTCCCTGCTCCTCACAGGAGCAGAAGCCCAGGTACGGAATCTGTGAGAGCAGAGGTAAAAGAGAGGAATTATGTAAAATATAAAATAATGTGTTTTTGTTTTTAATAAATTACAGTATTAGATGAGTAGGTTCATGCTGAGTTACACTAGCCATGGAAAAAACAACCCAAAAATGACAGAAGTTATATTATAACCATTTTCCTGTGAACATTGAACATTTCTTCCCTATCTATACACATATTTCTTACATATCTGGTATTTTTAAGGGCACAAACCCATGTATTTGGACATGCAGTTATAATGGGAAAGCTAAGGGATGAACAGTAAAATTGATTTGCTGTGAACAGACCTTTCGCACTACTTGGATGAAGTCCTTAGTGCTCTGTGGGCTGCGGCCCTGCAGCTGCCGTGTGCAGGCCTCTAAGGAAGAAGCGTGGGCTACAATCAGCACGTTGTTTCCTACAGAGAGGACAAACACATGAGATTGTAAAACAGAGTACAGCTTCACATGTATGAACGCCAAACAATGTAACGTCTCACGCACAAAATACAGACGTTAGGTGTCCGATTAGGTGGCACAAAGGATAAAGTTTTCTAAAAGCCCAAAGGAGCTTTGTGTGTTTCTCTCACCAGTGGTTTTGCAGTCTGACAGGATATCCTTGGTCACTTGGTAGCTCCGACTCATGTAGTTCTCATACGATTCAGACACAGTAAGCTTGCTGACTGGAATCAAAGGTCTACATGGAGACAAATACCAATTATAAGAAAACAATGACACGCACAGGCACAAATAAAAACTGTTGTTTATATCTGATGTGTGATTTGGGGCTATATAATAAAAGTTGATTTTTATTCATTTCAGACACTTCAGTGACCTACACAGGTGGATCTCTCTGTAGGACAGGGAGACTGGACAAGCAAGACAGCTACTTTGGTACATACGTACCAGTTCAGATGCTGCAAATTCCCACAGCATTCAACAGAAAGGTAAATGAAGAATGGATAATAATCCTTGATATGGTTTACATTCCTTTTTTGAATATAGCTACTTTCAAGTGAAGGGGAGCAAAGTTAGTGGTTTAGCCAGTTACCTTTGGGGTTAAACAAGCTTATCTGGTATCACAAAGCTAGCTAACTTGAAAAAAAGATTTATTGATTGATTGATTGATTATTGGATTTATATAACTTTGACCAAACTCTAACAATACTCAGATTACTCACCAATTGAATCACTGGATATATTCCCTAAACTGGATAGTTTACCCAAATTATGAGGTTATTGGCAACAGGTCAGTATCATGACTGGGTTTAAAAAGAGTATCCCTGAAATGAGCGTTTTAGAAGTAAAGGTGGGACGAGGTTCAACACTGTGTCAAAAAATGTCTTCAACACTCTTAGAAATCATTAGCACTGCATGGTCTATTGGATTAATGCTGAAAGATATATAAACACATTTTGGAGCAACATTGCTGCCATCCAGTTAACACATTTCTCAGCGAGGGTCCAAGAGTCCAGGTGATAAACTGACCAGACCCGTGATCTAAAATTATTTGAAGCATCATGAGGTTAAAAATATGAGGCAATGAGGCTGAGAACTGTAGAGCAGCTAAACTCCTAGATCAGTTTTCTTTTTATTTACATTTTAGTGTCCCAACGGTTCTGGAAATTGGGCTTGTATGTAAGATATTCTGCAGAAGATGAAAAGGTTCACAATACTAATGATGCACATAACATATAATTAACTGCACAGGGTTTATTTTGCCTTGAGGTGTTTTCTATCACCTGTAAGTTGTGTCCACACTGAAATGCGCTGCAGCCAGATCAGTGGGGGGTATCCATGCAGGCAGAGAGTTCCCAGAAACCCACTTGGTCCATTCAAAAAGCCCTGGTTCCACCCTCACCTTCAGCTTGCCATCCTGCTGTAGACCTGTTTGACACAAAGGCAACTGATCACAACTGATCATAAAGCAAAGGAAAGATGGTCAACTTTTGTATGTCCCTGAGCTACTGCTGTAGGTGTTTCTGTGGGCCACTGCTTAAAATGAGTGCGTCTTCTCACCTTTCAGGATGTTCTGTGCAGTCTGAACACATCGCAGAGAGGGGGAGCAGTACACAAAGTCTATCACTGTGTTACTCTCTAACAGGGCCTCACCTGGAAAAGCACATATTTAACTCAAATACATTTTATAAACAAAGTGTCAAATGACTTCATTTCGCATCAGAAACGATACAGTACATTATGGTTAGGTGAAACTACTGACCCACTAGTCGAGCCTGCATGGATCCAAATACAGTGATAGGAGCGTCCATGTCGTAGTCTCGTTGCCCCCCCCACAGTGGCAAACTGGAAGGCATGTTCAGATTCGAACGCACATATCTTCCTGCAAACAAAAACACACATTTCCAAATGTTACATAGGTTTCCCTTTTTTCCTTTACTTATTTCTACTCTACTTATGGAGCGTGTTAAAAATAGTGGTGTGTGTTTGACCACCTCAGTCTAATCCCATAGTGACCTTTATAAGCATCGTTTACAGCATCTTTTGTTTGTGTGATGACTGGCTTAATTAATTCAAGCTAAGGCAGAGTTGCATGTACTCACCTTTACTGTCTGAGCAGAGGGACAACCATTGTTTGCCAAAGACCACATCCATCCTCTCACCATGCCGGCAGACAAAAAGTGTTCGCTTCGGCTGTCGAGAGTGACCACCACTCATCCGCAGGACCTGCTGGAAATATAAGGCTTCAATAAGTCTCAGGACAATATGAAAGTTTTAATATACAGTTCCCTCCAAACGTATTTGAATAGCAAGACCAACCGTTTGATGCAATGTAAACTGACTACATTTGGGTTTAGGATTAAAAATTCTGAGTTTCAGTTTTATTTCCAGGTATTTATATCTAGATATGTTAAACAACACACATCATAGCACATTTTGTATAAAATGACCCACATTGTAAGTGAGCAAAAGTATTAGAACATATGACTCTAAGTGTTGGCCTTAGGATTCAACCAGTTGTTAAACAGGATAAAGTAACATGAAGACCACAGAGCTGTCTATGGGAGAAAAGCAAGTCATTTAAAATCTAATCTGACAAAAGAGGGAAAATCGAACAGACTTTTGAATTTCCTAAAAAAAACAAGCAAGGAAACCACTTGTGCACTGATTAACATACACGGAGCAAAACAGGTCAATAACTTTTGCTCCCTTAAAATTTGCAAAAATTTAATCAAATGTTGTTGTGTTCTATAATTTAAATATATTTAAACAAAAATATAAAAAGTAAAAGCTGACATTCTGAACTTTTGGCTAATATCCATTTTTGACCCCAATGAACAGGCCTTGGTGTTCCAGTATTTTAAGAAGGGATTGTATTACACCATACATGTTTTATTAATTCCATTAAATGTAATAACAATATCTGTCAAATAAACAATTCTTGCTTATGAACACAAAAATACCTGCATTGGATGGCAAATTAGACTGAGGGTGGGCGTGTCTCCTGGACTTGTGTTGTCAGAGCGTCGGCTCTCCAGCAATCCGTCAAACATGCACCTATCTTTACTGGTCTTGTCATTAGGCCCACAGCTGAAGAAAGAATGGGAGCTATGGTGGACGAAAAGCACAGACATCAGTGTGGGAGTACAAACTGGATGTGTTTTTGTTTCCTGGTGGTTCAAAGCTGATCTATAAAGCACTTTACATTAAGCTGTAGCTCTTGGTAGCTCTCAGATTCAAATCAGTTGCAGCCAGGATATTAGGATATTAATAAAGACTTAATGGAAGAATGCAAGGTTGTGTCATTTGCGTTTGTATTATAATGCCAATGCTTTTTATTTGTTTATTTTGTACTACTTGTATAAGGACAGAGTTCCTTGCTCACCCATGGAGGACCCAGGTGTCACACTCATCAGCCAAGCTAACATAGTTCTCCGGCAGCAAGCCTGACAAACCAGTGGCCAGCGAGGTTCCGTACACCCAGCCCTCACTAGTACTGCCCTGCTCCACTGGAGACATGAAGACAAAATCTCCAGGAACCAGCTCCATCTCATCTTCATTCTGAGGCATGTAGGGGTACATAGCTCGCAGGGTCTAAACATGTGAAATTTAGAGTCATTGACATTTGTAATTATATGTCAGCGTCGACACTTGTCAACATGTTTCAATAGTAAATAATAGATATAAGTGATTGTAAAAAATGAACTGTCAGTGGGAATAACAGCTACCTCATGGTTAGCAAAACGAATGTCCCGGGAAAACAGGACAGCTAGCCAATCACAGCCCAGCTTTACTTCGACGCCCTTGGCCAGTTTCTCCAGAGATGAGAGGTGATCGGAGGGGAAGTTGTAGGCCAGAGTTACATGGAGCTGCTTCTTGTGAGGCTCCACATGAACTTCTGAAGAAGACAAGATGAATAGTAAAGGAGACACCCTTTAATTAATTTTGTGATTAAGTGGCATTTTTGTGGTTGTTGAAGATTGAGAAAATGTTTATTCACATAAGTAAACAAGTAAAAAAGCCACAGCAGAACCAGCAGGCCATTAAAACTAGAAAACCATGGATGTGTTACAGAACTACTTATACTCTTATTGCACCCGATTTATTTTATCAAATTAGATCAATGGTACATATTCCCAAAAATTATTCATCTTTCTGGATTCTGGGCATAGAAATTTGTAAAATATATTTTGCATGTTTCTGCATTAGGTACATTAGAGCACTAAATTTGTGCTGTGCTATTAGTGGTGGGGCGGGTCTTAGATCCTTCACACAGATTAGACAGCTAAGACAGGAAGACATTACTGTAGTTGTAAGCTTGCTACTGTTTGTGCAATAAAATTTGGTGAGCCAATGAAAGAACACCTGTTCTTTCAGCTCCCACTGTAACATGCTTTATATGCTCTTGAATTTTTCAGTTTGTACACATGCTCCTTAAACCTCTGCTATTTACAATTAATTGAGGTCTGCAGTAAACCTTCAAAAAACTCAGATAATTGTTTATTGCAACTTATATTATCACAGATTTTCCTCATAAATGTTCTGCACTTATAAAGCGCTTTTCTACCTATTAGCACTCAAAGCACTTTACACTGCTTCATATTCACCCATTCGCACTCACTATCACAAACACACACTCACACACCGATGGGGGAGCTGCTATGCAGCTGGCCAACGCTCACCGGGAGCAACTAAGTTGGGGTTCAGTGTCTTGCTCAAGGACACTTCAACACGTGTCTGGAGGAGCTGGGGATTGAACCACTGCAAGATTGATGGACAACCGCTCTACCTTCCTCCGCCGCAGTCATACAGACTCTTATAGACTTGGATGCATTTTTGGGGGGGTTTGTGATCTACAGCTGCTTCTATTCCTGTGATTGTGTCTTGGGGAAATTACATTTAATAGGCTAGTGTATAGCATGTGATAAATATGCAAATTGCACCAACACGGTGTGACCACTATCTCACTACTTCAAAGCCCAGGACAGTTCTTCACAGCTTAGAAATAATTCACTTTCTAAAAGCGCCAGAGGTTTGGACGGTGCTGTATTCCACATCAGCAATACACCGACAACATATTGAACATGAGTCTCATAAAAATTCAAACCAGGCTTATTATTATCAGTGATGAAACCTGCTGAGTAAAACCAACCCAACATTTTTCCACATCTGATGCTGATGACACGCTCTTATCTGGCTTGTCACACAGAGGCAGAAACATGACAGAGCATTAACACAAAAACCACAGCCTTTAATCTCACTTGGCACCAAGTTGCCTGAAATACCATTTTGCAGTCAGTTTCACTTTGGTCTGCATTTAAAACCACCTACAGTGACATATTGAGTGAGTGCTTTAGTAAATAAATACGACTGCATTCATATTATGAAAGTAAATTTACTTTCTATGCATATTTAAATGATGAACTGATGCTGACACTATCTAAACACAACAGACAGTACTGACAAAAACAACAAAGACTGGAGAGACAGAAAGGGAGACACACCACAAATGGGTTTCAAACCCATTGAAATTTGAGAATGTTGCCTGTGATTCCTACCTGCTTTACTGGCAGCCTCAGTGGCAAAATCAGCTGCAAATTGCTTGAGGATATCAGCTGTCTGGTCCGCCACAAAAAGGCCAATAAAGTTGGAGGACGTGTAGAGTTCTAGAGGCAGGGGACTGGGAAATCTACCCCGCCACTGCTGTACAGTAGCCTGGAGGGCCTCACATAGAGCTTCCACTTGGTGGTCTGCACACTGTGTAGAAGGAAGAATAAATTTGATATTCATGACATTACTGTCTTCAGCTTAAAGTGATGCATTTTTTGCCATCTATAATGCAAACATACATGTTACAGTACATTACAGTTTTATTCAGACACGAGCCATTTTCAAAATAGCAACAGGGTATATGTAATAGTAATAGTCACAAAAGGGTATTCAATAGTAATATTTGACCTCTGGTGTGTGACAGGGTGCAACATTACTGTTCTCAGTAAAATGGTTTGAATGTGGAGTTTGAAAGCTTTCATATGATGTTAAAAATGTCAGGGATGAATCTAAAAAAATATATCTTTTGTTGAAGCCACATTAAATAAACATCATGAGCATGAGGAGCAAAAAAACCAAAAAAAAAAAAAAACAGTACTCTCCTTTACTAAAGTAATTTACAGTTGATTGAGGTATTGTGCAAAGTAGGGCTGGGCGTTGGAAAAAAATGTTATCAGCATAAGTTTGACCTCATCAGTTGATGTCTCTGATTGTCACTATGTAATCCATCTACTCAAAGATGCTAACAAACAAAATGTTTGTTACTGTTGGTGCCAATCTGCCATAAAACATTGTTACATTCTTGAAGGAAGGAGCAAAGGAAGGAACAAATTTGATGTGTTACCATCCTGTGTTTGTTCGGCTCTCGGACACAACTTTAAACCTTGCCTCTCACCTTATAACAGCTGGGATAGTGGAAATAAAATCCAACTGAACGGCCTTTGACCATCAGTCTCCAGTAAAGTTAAGCTGAAGTTCCATTTGACTCACCATGAAGAACTGACAGAGGGTAATGTGGGGGAAAATGTTATGGGCTTTATTTTTGCCACAGGTGACCCGGCTCTGCTGCCAGAAGTGGGAGAGCTGGTTTTGTAGTGGCCCACTGGGTCGCAGGTAAAGGACAAACTCTCTGGGCAGAGGGTCATCCAGGAACGGGTCATCAACATGTGAAAACAGCCTAAGAATTTTAATTAAAAAATTTTAAATCGGAGAGAACACAATACTTTTATTTAATGTTTAATATTCACTTGCATAGCTTTCAAAAGGTTTATGCAAATTTTTGTGTGGCACACATAAAACCTCAAAAGAAGAGCTGGATAGGAAAACAGCCTAACGACCAGTTCACCATCACTGCCGGATTTTAGCCCTAAAGCTACTTTTTAATTGGAACATTTTCTGTTTTGAACTGTGATTCTGGGATAGGAAATTTTATATTTTGCTGGAAGGTTTGCTGGTAATATTGAGCCCTGCAGCAATTAAAGCAGTTTGAATTAATAAACTCCTTGGATTAAGATTTAAAAAGTAAAATCATATTTGCCCTAGAATAATGTTTAGGAAATTAATGCTTACCAGCCAAATTCTTTCACTTGGTTTAATGGGCATAATAGGCTTTATTTTTTGAAAAGTGCTATGTTGGACATTGTGTGCCATGATTAAATGACCATATGAACATATAATAAAGCTTGTTCAAATAGTGATATTGCCTTTGTCTAATGCTCTCTTAGACTTCTCATATTGTTTTTCAGTGCATGCAAGTGGTTAAAACATACTGTAACTGACTTAAAAACAAAAATAAAATGTCACAAAGCAGAGGCAGAAAATTAGAACAATAGTTATTATTAAGAGATATGTAGAGATAAGACCAAGACAAAAATATATGTTAAATGCTGTTAGTTTAGGTCTTATATATAACAGTGGATGTTCTCTCTCTTCATAAACAACAGTCTGCCTTTACTACTCTACAGTGTCAGGTCACTCAATAAAACTAAACTGATGTTATTGTCTAGTGCTGGGAAGATGCCTGAAGACACTGGGGACATAGTTACAGCTCAGAAGAACACAACAGAACTGTCATCTGTTGCACTGGAACTGATCACAGGTGACATTGTGCGAGACACCATGGACAGGGGGCTTGTAAGTTATAGTGTTAAAACATTCATTATCGCAATGAAAGCTGTGAGTAATTTAGACTCACCAATCAAAAAACATGAAGATGTGAAAAGACATCAAAAGAAGTCTGTCCATAATGCAGGCCTTTACTTTTTATCCTTTTTTATCCTCTATTAACTTTGATATGGTAAACTTTTTTCACTCTTCTACAGGAGAGGGCAGTATAACACACCGTAAAATGTTTTTCCTTGGCTTGTTGTAGGAGCCCAAGGGAAAAAATTAAGTCACTACCTGAATTTAACTAAGCAAATAGTTGAGCTCTTTCCACTGGATAATTATTGATTAAAGTGTCTCAGCTGGTATTACGTTTTTCAACCCTAACTGATGCAATAAGTAGCTAATTACCTGAATGTATTGAATCTTTTCCATCAATAGATTTTTTTCCCTTCCTGATGGCACAGGTATATTTCAAGATGAGAATCCTGGGATTCATAGGACATCTGCACTGATTTTGAACTTGCTTCCTTTACTTTTACTTTGTGTAGATGTACATAAATGCCATTAAACTTCTCTCCGACTTCTCTACATTAAAATATCTCTATACTTCTAGCTAAAAAAATGCCTCCAGATGACATCACTTGAACGGAGCCCTTAGTTCAGATTATGTCATCTCATAGCTTACACTATGGGGTTTGTAATCATAGTCAATCTGCTTTTCCACAGCTCCTCCAGATGACATAATTTAAACATTCAGTGTGATAACTTACCAGTCACATGCTGCTTGTACACTCCGACTTCCTGTTGATACCAGAGCTTTCAGTCTATAAAAAGAGCACAAAAGAGAATAAAAATTATAAATGTGAATTTGTTTTCTATATGCATGAACTGATTCTGAATAGGTAGTGGTACATAATAAGAACAATGAGATATAGTAATCTGATCCTGTGAAGTTGTTTTAGTGCATGCCTTTACAAACAATTGCAGATTTGCACAGTCAGCAAAAACAGAACAACATTAGGGTTTGTGTGTGTCCACCTGATAAGTATAATTCTCCTCAAAGTCCTGAGAGCAATATCTGGCTCTATGGCTGTTAAACGCTGTCACTGTGTTCATCAGTTAGACAACTTTGTATTTATAAGAGGCTTTCCTCTAAAAATATTTGCATGCTGCAGGTAACACAATTAATGAAGTTCCACAGAGGCTCTTTTTAAATACAATAAAACAAACTTTTGAAATACATGCAGTAAAAATTTGAGACTGACTTTGAGAAATTAAAGTAATTTAGTTTTGTTTCCCAATAAATCATACCTATTTAAAGGTAACAACACTTTCATTTACCCTAAGAAGTTAATTTGTTCTGTAATGTTTTCCAGTCGTACCTTTTGTTTCAAAAGGCTGGAGTGTGTCAGTGAGTATGTTTCACCCAGAAATGAAAAAAGTGAGCAAAGCAAAGATGAAAAGCAAACAAAAGCTGGGGGTAGGACTGCATGCTAGATGATACATAATGCGTGGGAAGGCATTATCATTAATTCCTTTTGTAAGAGGTGTGGCCTTAACAAGTGTGAACAAACCATGAAGGGTGACTCCTTTTAACCATACTTAAGGATTCCCTGAAAAGTAACAAATTAATCACAATACTTATGATTCATCTGTCCAAAGTCTGCCACAGCACGTCGTCAGCAAACAACCTCACAGTGGGCAATGTTAGTAACTAAGTGTTTATTCTTCTGTTACCATCTGGCTGAACAGCCAAAGACAATGACAGAAAGGAAAATACAGTAATATTCTCAAGTGAAGCATCTGCCCTTGCAAAACAAACAAGGTTGCACTGAATGGTAAAGACAGTTATCTCCGTTTCCAAACAATCATGGAAATTGCAGAGGTTTTTATTCAGGGGTTGTTATATTCATTAACAGAGAATAAAGACTGGCTTATCCCTTCACACCTCGGTCCTTACCTCAGCAACAGCTGCAGGCTGGGCTGATAAGGAGCAGAAGGAATGGAACATCAGATTATTCATATGAAAGCCACAAAATCTAATTAGCCACTTCTCAGAAGATAAGAACTTGTACATAGTAATGTGGTTTTATCTCTGCGGAGTGAGCAGCTTCCTCAGAATCCCATTAGATGTTGTTCCTTTATGATGGGGAAAGGAGGCGTTCGAAGTATGTTGTTTCTATGCTAAGGAATGATATTCTTACACGGTGCATAAATATCTGTATTTATAAATTTAACCACTTACTATTTAACCTGCCGCATACACCACCACCTCCAATTTACTACATCTTACTGTCCCACCAATATACAGTAAGCATCAGTATTTATGACTTTGTAGCAATGCTAAATTATTTTAAAGCTGAATAAAATAATATAAATATAGAAAATAATAATTAATAATAGAACATTATAAAATACATAACCGAACTAACTAAAACATTCAGTTAATACTCCGCTCAGGGAGATATTTAGTTGAACACTGCATAATGATAAAGGCCCAAAAGAAAATGGAAACACCGGGCAACATCATTAGCAACTTTATGAAGATCAATGTGTGAATGTGAGTGTGAATGCTCATCATCTGCGTATGTCTCCCTGTATGTTGGCCCTGAGACAGACAGGCGACCTGTCCAGTGTGTACGCCGTCTCTCGCCTTGTGACAGCTGTGATAATATCTAGCCCCCCCGCAACCCTAAACAGAATAATTGGATGGATCGATTTTATCCGTTTAGTTTTTTGCTTATTTTGGAATTCTTCTGCCCTTTAACAGCAATAAACTACAGTATTAGTGCGACTTTAGTGGTCAAACCAACCACAGTTAAACCAACTCGAAGTATATACATGTTGGTGCTCTGGATACAATTAAAGGCCAATTTACACTTTCTGCTACAGTATCTGTGACATAAACGCATCAGCACTGCAGTCCATGGGGGTCGGGATGGACTATCTATGGATGATCGCATGGAGCTGCACTTGTTGATTCTGTTTTTGGATTGTGATAAAAAAAGAAATATTGCATGAGTCTACCTGTACACACCAACACCAAATGTAAAACTAATTTACAAAGCAAAAGCACTTAGCTAGTGCTCCTACCTTTATCAGTATCAAAGGAATTGTGAATATTATTGTTGTCAGGTGGCCAGACACACAAATCCAAATAAATGTTATGCTTTGTTTTTCACAGAAAGTTGTGTCTTCACTTTCCTCAGAAGAGAGCATGAGATTTGAGGTGTTTAAAGAAACAATTGTTCGTGTTTATGAACTTGTGCCTGAGGCCTATTGAGAAAAATTGTGAAATCATAAAAATTCTAGCAGTCAAACATTTGTTGAGTTGCACACCAAAAAGGAGCTGTATTTGACAAATGGTGTGCCGCTAATGGCATCAATGACAATTCTGAGTTTCTCCGTGAGTTAGTACTGCTGGAGAATTTTAAGAGTTCCCTACCAGATAAATTGATGTTTTTAAATGAACAAAAAGTGACCTCCATGTCTAAAGCAGCAGTGTAGGTGGATGAGTTTGACGCCCTTCGAGATTGGAATCTGGCCACCCTCACCTCCATATGGGGAGCGTGAGTGTTTTTATTGTCATAGAAAGGGTCATCTTATTGCTGTCTGTTTGACGTTAAAACGTAAACGGCAACCTCAAGCATCATCACAACCAAAGGGGTAAGCCTGGTTAAGGGGGTGACTGATGCTACGAACTTAGAAACAGAAGACTGTGAACCTGATCCATAAAAATAATGAGGGACAGGGGGTCTATCATTAGAGAAGGTATTTTACCTTTCTCTGATAAGTAATTTTGTCAGTCAAATGCCATTATCCAGGGAGTAGAAATGGGTCTTGTATCTGCCCCTTTACACAGACTTCATATTCAGTCTCAATAAGTCAATGGGGTTGTTAAGGTTGCCGTTCGACAGGCCTTGCCCATTGAAGGCGTTTCATTTTATTTTGAGTAAAGACCTTGCTCGGAGGCAAAGTCATGCAAGTTGCTTAGGTGTTAAATAGTCCTGAATTGAACTCAGAAACTCGTGGTCCAGCCTAAGACCAGCCTAACATTTTCCCATCTTGTGTAGTTACCAGAGCCCAATCAAGGATGTATGGCCCTGACCTGTCTGATTCCTTTAGGGGTACAGAGCAGTCTCATCATCTCACTGCATTTAAGCCTGAGCATAAGGGACAGACCACCATCCCATATGCTGAGAGGTTACCTCAAGAGACCCTGTATTTGCCTGTCTCCCAAAGTTATGCCCTTTGGCATGTGTAATGCTCCTACTACCTTTCAAAGATTAATTAATCAGATATTGGGAGATGTCCCCAACCCACATGTCTATCTTGAGAGAAGGTTTTACACACCTAGCATCTACATCCTTAACACTGTTACCAAATGTAAGTTTGGCAGGGGTACTGTTCTCTATCTTGGTCAGCAGGTTGGTCAAGGGACAGTGTGCCCTGCTGATGCTAAGATCTCTGCTATTGTGGAATTTCCTGTCCTCACCACCAGGAGGGAGGTGCGTCGTTTCCTTGGGTTGGAGGGGTATTACCAAACGTTTCTGTAACAATTTTTTCCTGTTGCTGCCCCTCTCACTGCCCTAACTAGGCCTTCAAAGTCTTTTGTATGGTCTGATGAGTGTCAACCATCATTTGAGGACCTCAAAAGGATTTATGTTGCACTCCTGTCTTGTCTGCCCCTAATTTTTCTTTGCCATTTAAACTTGAAGTAGATGCCAGCGCAGTGGGAGCAGGAGCAGTACTTCTCCAGGAGGACAATCAGAGCATTGACCATCCTGTAAGTTATTTCTCCCACAAGTTTGGTCCACATCAACTCAAGTACTCCATGATTGAGAAACAATCGCTTTACTATGGGCCTTGCAGCACTTTGAAGTTTACGTGGGATCAAGTACTAAACCAGTGAAGTCTTCACTGATCACAACTCCCTAGTGTTCCTATACAGGATGTATAATCACAACCAGCGGCTTATGCGTTGGTCGCTTATTATTCAAAACTATGTCCTACACATTAGTCATAAAAAGGGTACTGAGAATTTCTTAGCAGATGCTCTACCCCGTATTAGTAACTAGTAGTGGTGAAATGCTACTACTGCCAAACCCTATATGTTGTTTTACTGGGTGGGGTGTTGGGTTTTCTGTCTGTTTTTTTCTCTCTTGTCATCTTTCCAGGTGGTGAGGCTTCACTGATTGGCATGTTTGACCCTAATTGGCCCACACCCATTGGCTGTCTTGAATCCATCTGCTGCTACTCTGCTTAACAAAAAGGTGGCAGCTCCATTTTCTGAGGCCTTACTTGCCTGAACCATGCCATGTTTTGGTCTGTATTTTTTGATCATGATGTGGTGGGAGGTTGGATGTAGGTAAGGGGGGGTACCACTAGGTTAAGAGGTTGGTGCCTCATTGTACTTTTCAAATGGAAGCTATTTGTAGACAGCCAAACTTTTGTTTTGACTTTGTTTCCTTACTCATGCTGTGGGTTAAAGCCATTAGGCCCTGTTTTGTTTTATTATGTCTTTGAGTTGGCACAACCTCCTGGTCATGTTCTCCCCCACTCTTGTGTTCAGTAACCTTTTTTTTAATACACTGAGAATAACCGGTATGTCTTACATTTGTGCCCTGGCCTCTTTACTTCTTTGGGTTGTTCTGTGCTATTGCCCCCTCTTCCTACAGCCCACTATGGGGTGGGGGGCATAACAACCTTGCAGAATTTTATTTTGCAATTCTTTGGGCCAAACAACAAAACTCATTGAAGTGTTAATAGTCAAATCTGTCAACCAACTTTAATCCTATAAAGGTTGGGATAACCACACTGTAGCTATACTTGTATTGAAAGGTCAGAATAAACCCATCTGTGTATCAAAATGCAAATCATCTCTCAAAGAGAAAAAAAAACTGACTTGTGAGACATGCAAACCCTTAGTTCCTCATGGTGACTCAGGCAAATGCCTTGCATTGCAGCTGGCGTGTAAGTGTGTGTGCGTGTGTAAATGTTAGCCAAGTGTAAAGCACACTGGGTATCAATAAGGTAAAAAAGCGCTAAATAAGTGCAGGCCATTTACCACTTTTATGCAACTTCACCACAATGAGATCAGTAAGCAGCAGTCTTCTGAACAAAGTCAAAGCATCAGAGTCAGCTTCCGGCTGTAACAGCAGCTGGTTGGGTTTTTAATGAAGCTGCTGTGTCCCACAGGTGTAGACCTACATAACACTGCATATATGTGTGAGAAAATCTGAAAGGAGGAAGAGAGAGCAAGAAGTGGCGGCTGAGGAAAGCTGTTTAAGGAAAAGGTACTAAACCACTTCAACATTCACCCACCCACTAATAAAAAGTTCATCAAGGCAGAGATGGAGAACATAAAAAAAAGCATCGCCACATACAAACTAAAATGCAGGTGACATTTAGCATTAATAATGATTCACTATCTGCCAAAACACAGTGGACTTTCAGATCATGACAACATACTGGGAAGATGAAGTGGAAAAAAAATTTCTGCATGTTTTGTATCACTTCCTGTACATAACTACTTAAATGTAATTCTATGCGAATACTGGAACAATGAAATAGTGATAACGATACATACAGTGTCATCTATTTGCTAATCATTATGGAGATGCTGCATATCACACCTGGTCTTCTCAAGGCAAGTCTTGGAAGAAGCCTTGAAGAAGACCAATTGCAGGTGAAATATTAGTAAAATAAACTGTGAAACTTGAGTGTAATTTTTTCCTGTTTTTCGTCTCTCGTGAAAAATGTGAGACTGATCTCACGATCGATGAATCACTTTGTAGTTCGTTAAATTATGATTTAATGATCACAAGCTAACTAGTACATCGAAACAGACTCACATTTTTACCTCAAACTGAGGAGAATCACAAGCCAAAGTACAGCAGAACTCAAAATGTTCACTAACAACATCCATAAAATCTGGGATATTAGCATTATTAACAGATGACAGAAGTGTTCACAACTGTTTAAATTTAATTAAGAAATAGGATATTTGACTCTGAATATTCATCCAAAACACAGGTGCTACCTGTTAGTGGGACACTGTGCAACTTACTGATATTTGTAACAATGAAAAATCTGTAAATAACTACTACTGTAATTGTTTTATGCAAGATGTATTTTCATCTGATTCATTATGTCTTTAAATTCACATTTATGCCACAGCAAGCCCCAGTAATAGGAGCAACATCAGTGCCTCTCGCCTGCACATTTGTTTGAGGAAGTTCAGCAGCCCAAGTCAAGCTTGTGAAATACATAGTGTGAAATATAAAAGATATATAAATATATTCTGTCTTGGTCGTTCAAGCATATAAGATAAGCAGCCAAACAAGTCTATTGGAATAAAATGTAAACGGTTGGATCTTATATTTTTCATTTTCATATTAACAATACAGAACTAACTATCTTTGCACTGCAATGCAAGACTAAAACTGTTTAATTATTTGTATGTATTTTAAATTTAGTGAAGCTTTTAAACAGGAAATCTTGAATCTTGAATTGCAATCCCAATTCCAAGAGGTGCGTAAAAACAAATGACATATA
This sequence comes from Channa argus, assembly GCF_033026475.1. NCBI lineage: Eukaryota > Metazoa > Chordata > Actinopteri > Anabantiformes > Channidae > Channa > Channa argus. The sequence goes on from NC_090202.1 coordinate 5,115,332, forward strand.
TTCATCATAATAACAATGGAGTTCATTCATCCAAACAAGCACCATGCACATGCACAGCACAGCAGCACTAATTAAAATAATGACAGTACAAATAATGTAAGTATGAGCTAAGTCACTCAGATGAAGCTGTGTTGCATCTCACTGCAGCAGTAAAGTGCTTACTACAGTATACTAGTCTTCCCAATTTACGTGTGCACGTGTGCTGTACATTTTTCAGCAACTCACAGAAAAACATGCATCCAGACTTTTACGTCAACTCATCCAGCCACAGTTTATGACAGGAATGATAGCAAGGCAGAGTGAACTGCTTAGTAGAACAATCACGAGATTTAAATGTGTAAAAAAAACACTTTAGTGATTCTTCATATGTTTTAAACTCAATGAGCCGATGAGTCACAGTGCATCTGTGGCTAGCAGGGCCCCCTTGAGTCTGGTAAAAAGCAAACACTGCAGTTGGTGGCAAGAACTGTGGTGGCAGCGGCATCTCATTGTGAAGGGAACGAGCTGCACAAAGACCTGAAATGGCCTTAACTCATCTCAGCATTCTGTTCTGTGTGAGAGAATCCTTTTGAATCACATTTGACCATGAGTTCAGATAGTAAAACTTAACCATCACAGGGTCACGAAGAAAACCGGATATTCTCCAGAAGCTTGGTTGAAGAACATAAGATGCTTTGGAATAGCAAAAACCAAGCAACTGTGTACAAGCTCCTTCATGAAAGCAAACAGATTCCAACACTGTGGTGTTCAGCTGCATGCACTGTTGCTAAATGCAAATGAGGCATTACCTTTAGCACACAGGGACATGTAGTATTGCATAATTTGCCCAAATAAATACATTTATTAATTACACAAGGATCAAGGGTGCGATGAATCACAGTTTGTAGATTTTGTTGGTTGCCTGATTTCCAAGGAATATTTTTGTGGTTTATTTATGAGCTTTGGTTTATTTAGGGTTAAAATTATACAAAAACACAGAACTGAATAAAAGTCTTCACTTGAACATAAACTTGAATATTTATTTGAAAAGTGATGTTTTGTGGGCTGATATATCTTTGAGAAGGTGCTCAATACAATGTGATAATAAATAATAATGTAACTGGTTTACTTGTAGTTTATTGCTTTTGAAACAACTGTTGATGCAATGTGATTGTTTGTGTTTTACATGAAGCAAATAGGAAGTTAGGGTCTAAATGAAAAGTGCACTGCTCTTTCTTCAAAACATATTGTACCTGTTCTTGAATCATGACTTTAAAATTACCAAAAGAGTAAAAAAAATAAACCATAAAAATGCTGTATTCGGATTCCCCCTAACAACATCTGTTTCTTTCAGCTTTAGCTACCTCTCAGGGTTTCCACAGCTGTGGGTTTTTCTTTCATAAGGCAAACCCTAAGCTGAGTCAAACATGCCAATTAGAGGCTAGAGGGGACTCTAGGAAGATCATGTGTAAACAGAGCAAGGAGTCGTTTGCGCTCAAACTAGAATCAGTTTGAATCATGAGAGGAATCAAACGCTTTCAGAAAGCTGATGGTAAAGCAGCTGAGCCCAGCATTTACTGTATAATGCAGGGAGGGATCTGCTAAGTCCAATGGGAAGAGAGAGCTGCCTCACTAAAGCCTCAAAGACTAACGACTTACCATTCACTCAGTCATCATGACAACAGTGCAACACATGCACTGCACATAGGATCTCAACCCTTCAGTTTAATGCTGCTGAGCAGAAATTAGTGGCTTCAAACAGTCACAGTCACAGCATAAAATTTAGTAAAAATCATAAAAAATTAATATATCCTTCAAACATGATTTTACAAATAACCCAGTTTCTGGTTTGTACAGAAACTGGGTCTTAGACAAACATGTGGAGTAACATACAAGAGCTGAAATATGTCAATAATTACATTTAGAAAGAAAAGAAGCTAATTATAAGCAAATTGTTTTGATGCCTTGGTTTTAGAAATAGGCCACTAGACCACTACGTTTTCGAAAACATGGGCTGATACCAACACTAGAGTGATTGATCATCAGTCCACACAGTATTAGAACATGATATTTTCATTCAATTAATAAAGAATAACTGGTCATTTACTAAATTCATTATAATTTTAACATTCCCTATACAGACCCTACAAACAACAATGAATTGTCGGTTAATTTGCAACTGGAATTAGTTTGTTTGTGATACTGGTAGATGTTCCATCAAAAAGATTAACAAACACATTTTATGCAAATGTTTTACAAAAAACTAAACAAAAAACTCTCACTTCATCAATATCAGCTATTGTGTATAGGTTGATATAAAACTGCTAAGTTTTCCATTTTAAAATATATATTTCTTAATTTTGTTATTTTAATGTTTATTTACAGCACCATAAAATGTATATATTCTGTGTTAGCATGAACAAAACATGCTACATACATAACATACACGTTACTTTTACATGAGACAGTTTTTTTTCTTTCACATATAACCTGTATTCCTTTAGGGTAGTTTCATTGAGGTGCTGGATCTCTTTTAGAAAAATGCCCCGATCATACTCACACACAGACACAAGAGCAGTTGAAATCAAGGGCACAAAAAAAAAAATCAAAGCCGCTCTTAACAGTTCTGTCTGTGTATATTTAAATGTATATTACAGACATTTTTAACTTACTCCAGGTTGCTTAAACTCATAAAACAATATAGTTATGTACATACTTGAATGTCCATATCAAGTAATCTCCCAGAAATGTACGTCAATGAACGTTCATTATTTTGAAGGGTAACTCCACTGACCTGCACATATCAGCTGCTTAATCAATGTATTGGCAAACTGATCATGTCTTTAAAACTTTATTATGAAAACATACTGTAGGTCTATTTTTTTTAGAATTTCAGATGCTGTAAATTGTGTTTAATATTTTTTTACCATCTGAATAAATCAACAAAATTATTGTCATTAAGCAAATTCACAACTAAGGAATCGTGTATTTGACAAACTTTGCTAGTGACCACTCCCTGTGTTCGCATGATATAAAAATTAAAGCTGTTTCACTGCTTTACAGTTGGAACAAAGACTCAGAGCCTCAACACCTATGAATTATCATAAAAGTCTGGACTGAAAGCAGACTCAAGAAAATGTAAATGTTCCCTAATTATCATTTTCTCCATCACAAATTTAAAAAATGAGGAAACAATTTAAGTAAATACAAGCTGTGAAAGCTGCAGTGGGTAATTTTAACTTAGAAGATAAAGAGTGAAGAGGCTGTTTCACCTAGAGCTCCTGTAGCCATTCACTGGTCAAACTTATTATGTGACACATTAGATAACATACACTCAGTACAATCATTTCCTGGCTGAAAAACTTTAGCTTGAGCTTAAGCATCAATTTGTAAAGTTGTATACAATGACATGCAACAACTCTAAAATACCTAATAAACATAGTCAACCTACAATTTGAAAGAAATTTACTGTGAGAAAACCACAAGCTTGTACTCCTCCACACACAGATGTGAAAGCAAGTTTTCCAACCATAGATAGATCCTCTGTTAACAGCTCAAGTCACAGGAAGAGAAACAGACAAGGCAGTGAGCAAAACGCCCACACAACACAACAGTGCTCAGACCTCTATATCATGCACCACTTTACACTTTAAAAGTGAAACTATATATTACAGCATGGCCTACATAGGCCACAATAAGTAATTGTAATAAACAAAATATACAGTATGAAGATGTTGAACAGATATTATTATGAACTATGAACTTTCGACTAAAATGATTAGTCAACAATTTTGCAACAATTGATTTGCTACGATGCATAATTATACATGATGTATGTTTGCTATACACAACACTATATGAGAACATATGGAAATTGTGAAATTGTTTGTAGCCTCTACTTGCTGTGCTTCAATTATGACTTCGGTTTGCTTTTGTTTTTAAATCACCAACAATTTGGAACAGTAAATGCCACTGTGGAAATGCCACAAAATATAGGAGACCTAGACTGCGTACTGTCCCTGAATGCCTTGCAGGGCAGGGTGTGACAGATAGGTGCTTTTACATCGTCCAAATAGAAACACATTGCTTTCCTAAATGTAAAGCCTGACATGTGATTAAAGACATGTGATAGGTCCTCTTTTTATTTAAATTTCAGAAAATTTCTGAGCATCGGGGAGTCTCTGTTACTATGTAAGAGATTTTTGAAAATCCTAGGAGAGCTGTGGCAACAATGTATAAATTGTGTTTAAAATGCATCACTTGCAGAATTTCTCAATTGGCGTAGGCAGTTCATGATATTTTAAAAGCTTAAATGTTTCATTAATTATTCAGTCAAGCACCAGACGTCTTGTATCTAGTATGAAGTGGGGCTTCGGGCCGTTATGAAGAAACATGACTCACTGCAATGAGAAAATAAACCCCCTCCTATAAAGAAAGCAAAGGGTTACCTTTCCTCACCTTTTCAACCAAATTTTTAGTCATTCATTTTCCATACTACTAACTTTTAACAAACCCCCAAAATGTTCCAAATTCACTTTAAGAAATTAACTGTTACTGACATTTAGCACCATTTTCTGAATCAGAGATGTGTCATAAGCTTTTGACTTTGCTGTTAGAAATAAATAAGTGTGTGTGCGCATGTGTCATTCAGAAGATGCACAGAAACATTGGTATGACGGTCGAGATACTCTGAACCCCTCCCTGCTTTTTCTGACAACTGCTCAACTTAAATTTGTTTCGCCTCTCCCCACCAGCTAATGTAGCACATGTGCAAAGGGGCCGTGACACCAATTACACTGACACACATGCCCCAAACTTCAGCGGATATTGGGCTGCTATTACAAGTAAGAGCTAATTTAGGATTATGGATTAAACACTGCCCCATTTTACTGTAGTATGAGACCAATTTTCTGTTGGTCTCATACATTTTATCAGCTGTTTAGTATTTACACAGGCCACACATGAGCCCACCCACGTAAAAGGAAACACAGGCACATAAACCACCCACCCGCGGGAAGCCTCTTTCAGCTGAGCAGCTCTGTCACTGTGGGAAATCCCATAGCACTGTGTCCTCTGACTTGCATGCATCCCCACACTTCCTGTTTACAAATCTACCAACACACATGCACACACACACACACACACACACACACACACACACACACAGTTGCGAAGAGGCACACATGCAAACGCCCACACATACACATGTACAGAGACAAGCATATCAAGGCCATTACGCCAACAATATACTGTATATACATATACATAATCTGTATATACAGATTTATGAGGCAGGTCACCACACAGAGGTAAAACCACAGCATCTCACTGCACTGCATACTGACACAATGAGAAAATAGAGAACATATTAGCACAGTTCCCAAACTTTGGTCTAAAGACAGAGCAACGTTGCATGTGTGTATCATTTGTACACAATTTATCTAAAAGGTGACATCAGTCCAGTATTTAACCAGAAAGCCAGAAATAGGTTCTAATTGATGATATTTTACTAATAGTTACAGTATAAGCAACTGTAAACATGAGTTTTCAGGTTCCCATAAAATACATGTTATTGTTTTATCCTCCAGCTTTGTGCTTTATCTCTTTGATTTATTGTAAAAGAAATAAATTCTGTAATGTATTTCTGCCACCCAGATGAAAAAGTTGCTAAATATCTTGATATAAGATGTGTAGGCGCTCATTCTTATCAAAACCAAATCCCAGACAAAATGTTTTGACTTGTATTTCACTACTCGTACACGGTGGTGCACTTTGTCAGGTAACACAGTGATTTTTAGGTTGCTAAGCTGCTTTAGTATTTCTGCTTGTATTGGCAAGGTGTGTGTTTGTTCTCAGAAACTGTCTTTCTATACTGAGCCACCTTTGTGCTGTGTGTGGCGGATGAGGATACAAATTTCCATCCTCACAATAACAGAAGTGATAATGTTTTTCCTGTGTTACTGTACATTGTTCCAGGGAGTCTTCAGCTACACACACACACACACACACACACACACACACACACACACGAACACACACTTCAACTCAGGCCGGTAACCTGAGATCAGAACTAACCCTCATAAAGATATTTTTGGATTTTTGCTGCTGATAGCTTATACAAAGTTCTAACTACATTATTATACCTACAATTACATTTTTTTTTTTTAGTTGTATTAAAGTTGCATGAAACCATACTCTGATTGGAAGATAGGCTCATTAAAATAATAAAGCATCAGGAATAAATGAAATCAGGGATGTGCAAATTGTAATGAATGATTTGTGTGTGTAAATACTTCACAATAAACATAATTGGATTTCTGGATATAAGACAGAATATCAATTTATATAAGACATTCTGGAATTAAAGAATATATTATGAATAGTACTTTAGAAGTGTTATATACTGTATACAATACTATAATAATACTATACTGTACAATTATATAGGATTGTGTGAATGGGTGAATAAGAAGCAACATTGTAAAGCGCTTTGGATAAAAGTGCTATATATAAAGGCAATTTACCATTTACCATAATAACTATAATATAAATAAACAAGTCCTTACAAATATTACTAAATGAGAAATTACTACTTTTTCTTCCTAAAAAAACATGTTTTTTTATAATGTGACTTTTTTAAAATTATGTCACATTTTATTTCATACAATGTTTTGGAACTGTGGTTGTGTTACTGGCCACCACCTCCCCTCCAGTATGTTTCCAACCATTAACGCCATACCACCGCTGTAGCAGCATTAGTGAGGTGGCAGCACTAACCACTAGACGGCCATGCTGCCCTTGTACAACATTTGTGCTATACATTTTTTATTTTCAGAATATGTAAAATAAATATATACATCTTTATTGTATTACACAATAGTTGTTTAAAAAATTCTGTCGGTTGGCTCCTGTTAGTTAGGAGTAACAACAATTTCAAAGTAATTTGGAATAAACCAACAAGTAAAAGCAGCTGTAAAAACAGTACCAACACGCCTTCTATTCGACTTATAAATGTTGCACAAGTCAGTCTGGGTTGTGAATGTGGTTTACTGTTAAGCATCAAAGTGAAGAATCCTTGTTAACAGCAGTACTTACTGATAGTTTGGCAGCCTTTTTAAGCTAAACATCCTCACAGGAAGGCAACTTTTCAAAGTTTAAAAATACAAGTCAGTCTTACTCTGTGGTCACTAAATTCAACAGGTGGCCAGTCAGTTTTACACAATTTATACATTTCATAAATGATTCCATAATTACTCATTTAATTATGACCTCTCTTGTCCTCCAAAAGAAAAACAAGAAGCACAGATACATATATCGCATACTGTACAATTTTCTTTATGTCTAGAGTTATATGACACATTTTTGACAAAAACTGGACATTATAGGCTTCATTAAGCTGGTATTTATCGTTGGACTCTTGTATTCTGCTTTGTAACAAAAGCATTTAAACAAAAATTTCTTTTTCGCTGAGAAAGCATGAACAGACATGAGCTTTGGCCCTGCTGTGAAATTACTTCTGGGCCAGCTCTGCCTCCAGGAAATGTTTGTAGAGCTAAAACTCAAACATGCTCAGTAATAAGAGGAGATTTAGCCTGTTTGTTATTTGTGGTGAAAATGAAGCCAGGGTTTAGAGTCTTTTGTTGACGTCTTCAATGAAACAATAAACATCTTTCTCCACAACTAATTTCTGTGTTGTTTGTCTTCCAAACTCATTAATTCTAATTGGTCCTCCAGCTGCCCAAAACCCATAGAGATTGCTCAGTGTTCAGACAACAACTCTCTGATCCAATCGAATTATGCACACATATCCATACACAAAGAAACTAGTTCACTAGTGCGCACACACACACACACACACACACACACACACACACACACACACACACACACACACACACACACACACACACACACACACAAATAAGAAGAAATATCTCACTGTTCACAAGTACTTAAGGAACTATGTTACACAGAAAACCAGCTTTTTCTTGTAATGAGGGAATGTAGTTATACATGCACTTGAGAAACATGATTACAGGAAACCTGCATATATATAGGCTGAAGACAAGTAATGAAATTTTTCTTTTACCTCGGACTTATTTTGGAAGGACGACTCACACATTTTAACCGTATAGTGACAGAAAACACTGCTGTGTTTGTGGGAAAAATTAAAATTGAGGAAATCTAAATAAAAATGAACAGAATACCACGTTTTTAATTGCTCTGAGGTCTGCTACTTGGTACATGCATTAATTCCATATCTGCCCGAAATGTTTTTTATAATGTGACTTTTTAAAAATTATGTCATATTTTATTTCATACAATATTTTGCAACAGTGGTTGTGATACTGGCCACCACCCCCCTACCAGTATGTTCCATATGACCATTTAAACTGTTTTTAGAGTTTTTTGCACTACAGAGTAGTGGTTGACCAATATGGTTGTGTCAACGGCCAGTGCCTAAACTGACATTAAAAGACCAGGGAGTCCAATATATTAATTTTCTCTTACAATACAATTTAATACAATACAATTTAATACAAATATGGTCATCTAAATGAAAATGACAAATAGTAAGAATATTAGAATTATTTTAAGTAATTTAAAAATAAAAAGTTAGCACTAAGCAAACCTAGGGAATTCAGAACCAGATTAGAAATAATTTCTCTTCAAAATGTTAATATTTAGAGCGGCAACAACTATTTTTAAATAATCAAATACACACTCAGTTGGATACACCTTGTGTTGTAGCCTATCTCTCTACCTTTTTCTACTATCACTTTAAATTATGAAATAATCTTACAGTTCGTAAGGCAGTCGTCCACGGACAACAGGGTCAGGGGTTCGATCCCCCGTCCCAGCTATATGTCGAAGTGTGTCTGGAAAAGACCCTGAACCCCTAACAGCCCATTCCCATCCCCAGCTGTGCAGTGCCGGTCCAAGCCCGGTAGAAATTGGGGAGGGTTGCGTCAGGTATGGCATCCATAAAAACTGTGCCAAATTAAAATGCGGACAATGATCCGCTGTGGCGACTCTGAACTCACGGAATAAGTCTAAGGACAAAAAAAAACCTTACAGACACATGATTTGAGTATGGTTTGACATTTTAAATAGCAAGTAAGTACTCTTTTTTTTTTGTACTTTTGGCTTGTCCTCCTGTGAGGTCAGGGTTTCCACAGCAGTTTGTACGCCAGATGCCCATCCTGACACAACCCTCCCCAATTTCTACTGGACTTGGGACCAACACTGCGCAGCTGGGGATTGGGATGGGCTGTTGGGGGTTCAGTGTCTTTTCCAGTGACACTTGTGGTCAAATAAGTACTCTACAAGTGGGGTTTGTCTTCAGTGGCCAAATATATGGTGGCCCGCTCAAAGTTACTGTATGTGTGGGAAACAATGATTAGATTTTGCATTTTGCAATTTGAACAACCTTCAGCTGCAAAATGTAATTAGTACCTAACGCTGTTAAAGAATCTTAGTGGAGTAAATGAAAAATATTTTCCTCCTAATTGCAGTGGATTACGAGTGATGTTGCATACAGACACATCTGCAGCCTACACTTTGAGCTTTTCAATCAAATGTCCGTGTGAAAATGAAAACATGCAAATATAAAATTAAATGGATGCATCAGTGTCAGTGACTCAACTGGGTGCATGTCATTCGAAGAGAAGTGCACTTGAAGAGAGAAGTGAGTGAGACTAGTGGCCATGAAAATTTAGTTGTGGTGTTCATGCTGCAGTCTCTCCATCTGCTCTCTGTGACCAAGGACGGCACTTAGCTGCTGCTTATACACAAAGCATATATGAGGAAGGACAGAGTTGCCCCAGGTGACATGAGACATCAACACTAGTTTACGATTTTATGTTGCTACACGTGCCTTGTTACTGCTGAAAGTAAATAGTAAATTGTTTATCATGTGCTGAAGTAAAACTCTCAAAATAGCAGTAATATCAGCTCTGCCCTTGGTCGTCCATCCATGCCATGTTAATCAGTGAGCTGGTTGTTGAATTGTTAATGACTATGATCGTGCTTAAGCAAAAGCTAATTGTGTGTTGACTGCTGTATAAAAACCCTTTTCTGTAGTTTAACGTACTAAAGTTCCAGTGAACTTGCTGACTGACAGCAGCCCACACTCCGAACCCACCTCTGCTCAACAGTCACGCGACAGAGAGATCAGTGATAATGATTTTATGTAGTATATGTTTAATTTAAGGGTCTAAGTCATGCAGATACAATTTGTAAGTTTTAATCAGACACATACTTGATAAAATTACTTATTAACCATCTGTGGTGAGTGACAGTGGAGTAATGATGGTCAGCTAATGCTACTTTGTTTTTAGTTTTATACACCCTTACACACTATTGCACACACTGAGCATAGAGAAGTCAATGAGTCCAAATCTTTCCTCAAGACGAGAACTTAAAAGTCTGTCCAACAATGGGCTAGATTTTTCACTGTTGCTTATTAAAATACGGATCACTAATGGGGTGTAAGATATCACCAAGTGGGAAAATAAGTGGTCATATTACCATAGGCGATAAACTAACAGAAATAAAAAGGTTACTTAGAGTTTCAGAGATGGATGACTAATCTCTCAGTGCACATCATTATGACCCCTTTGACAAATACATGACATTTAGTGAGTGTTAATATCAAAAAATGATTAATACAGCTTTTAGTTTCTCTGAGGGATCTGTCTCAGTTAACCCACTCATGAGTTAACCAAAATAATACATTCACATGGGTTAATGAATTCACACCCTGAGCAGCAACCAATTGAACTGGTTGTGGTTGCGTGACAGAACACTACGAAATTTAACAACTCTGTTCCAGCACCCAAGAGCTCACATATAGCACTTGAAAGAAAATGGAAAAAGACAGAGATAACAAGAGGTGTCTCATATAATTAAAAAGAACTGTTATGATAAGACGTCCATACACACTCATGCTTGTAAGATAATCACAGATAACGCTGTAGAGCGCAGATTAGTATCCTCTCTAAGGAACCAGTTAAATGCTGGTCCTTTATCACACATTAAGCACAACTGTGCTTAATAGACACTTAAAGATGCAGAGCCTAAACTTTGAAAGTTCAAAATGCAGTGCAGTACTTCAGGGTAGACGGAGGTAAGTTGTCATGTGTTATGTTACGTATAAAACAAATGTTTCCTGTCCTCTTCAAATGCAGTTAAAAACTTACTTTACCACTACAATTGAATGCACTGTATCAGTGGAAAGTGACTCAGGCTTTTGGCTTGTTCCTTCAGAGGTCGCCAGAGCGGAACATGTTGTGCACATTAATTTGGCATGAGTTTTTAAGTTTTCAAATTTACTGAGGTACTAAATGCAGCTAAAGGCAGCTCCATGGTGCTCTGCAGATGCAGATTTGCAACAAAAATTATAATCAACCTATAAATTATAATGTGTTATTATGAATTAACCACCTGACATAAAGTAGTTATTATTTGCACTACCTTTAACAGCTGCAATGTTAGTAATTTGTACATGCATTATAGTAACAGTGAGTACTTTTACTGTAATGCTAATACTTCTATGTGTTTACTTACCGTACGTAACGTTTTGAACACAATACTTTTACCTCTACATAACCCAGGCAGATCTATCCTGCGGTAAACATACTATAGTCCTAAACCATATTCCTAAAATCTGCAAAGTTACAGTTGTTCTCAACATACGCAGCACATGGACAAACAAACATGCAACATGCTACCGTATATGTGTTCACTGAACATTATTAAGGTCACAGCAGAATAGCAGAATATGCACAAAGCACATGTGCTACAGGCCACTGATGTTTTCTTTTAAAATAAGGAGAGAGCTACTGATAAATGCCCCATGAAAATATTTTAATGCAAATTAAGGTTTTACAATATTGACTCATGACTTTTCCAAACCCAGTAGATTAAAAACTCATGCACAGCATCATTCCCATTTGACAGTTCAAAAAGGTTCAGTACTCTTCATGTTAACATCAAATGTTGATCAAAACTAAATGCTTTAGATTGAACTACAGGTAAATTCTTTAAAATGCTGATGAACTGAATAAATGAAATTGTTGCAGAAAAGATATTGATGGGAAAAGTCATATTTTGCTCTATATAACATTGCCTGTGTTTACCTGATGTATCTAAAAATGTGTTCCTGTAACAATGGATTGAAACACAGTCATGCACTAGCTGCGCTTTCTCTCCAAATCAGCTTGGTCAACCTTAGTTACAGGAAACTGGAGCTACCCATTTTTTATTTTAGACTTTTGCTTTCTCTGCTGTATTTGAAAATACACTATGCTTTTTGTTGTTGGAGTATAGCAGGTGCAATTACAAAACATATAAAGACTCACTAAAGTATGAAAATGCAAAAGAGTGGTCTAATATTTTTTTTTCATGATACTGTAGGGTAAAACCAGCATTTACCGTCTAATAAATGAAAACACTTATTATCAGCAGCAATATCCACATCTAATCAGACCTGTAATTAAATGCCTCATCAGATCCATTTTCCTCCACAATGATTTTAGCAATCCAACTGGATTACTGGAGCGCAACTGGGTGGGGGTGGGGGAGAGGAATGGAGCAGCAAACTGGTCCAAGATGGAGGTGCTTCCTGTCACACAAAGTGAATAAGAGCGCAGGCGGCAGGAGCTGGAAGAAACGGGCTGCTGGAGCTACTCCAGTTGCTGCATTGGCAAGGGTACTACATGCACAGATGGCTCAGATATCAGTGAGCGCACACATTTAAAAGCCCCTGACAGAGGATGACGCGTGATCACATGCACACGCAAAAAGCAACAAACAAGTACTAGACACTTAAGTGCACAGCCACTCATCCGCACAAATACATACACACACACACACACACACGGAGTGTCCACATCAAATTGGGCGTGAGATTACATGCCAGATCAATCTACTTTGGTTCTTGATCCTTTCAACCCTGTAGTGCCCTCCTTTAAAAACAGCAACTGTGTTCACAGATTAGATATGACAGATAAAGACAGAGGGAAAGAGACAAAGAGGCCTGTTGAAAGTGACTGATGCACCATGCGATAAAGAATCATTCTTCTTTTCTACAATGCAGTTACCTAGATGTAGCTGTGCTATAACAGAAAACACAAAAACAGTCTAACTTTAATTTTATTTTGCACTCAGAGCAGATGCAGAGGTTGCTTTCTACCCACCAGGCAGCTGCATGGTTTATGAATTTCATCTCGCTCAGAGGAACTTAAAAAACTGAGAAAGAGAAAATGAATTTTTAAAATGCACCGGAGACCATGGAGAGTTGTTCATGATGCCGGGGCAGCATAGTTGGTTCTGAATAATGACAGTTTGAAAATTGATACTGATATCTTTTTTAGGCAAACGCACAGAGCTACTGTTTCACATCAATACTTTCAGGATAAAATGAACGAATAATTTTCATAGACAGAAACAGTTTTAACATTCTTCATTAAGACAACACCTACGTAGCACTTTTGCAATAAATATTAAACCACTTTCATCATATTCATCCTATTAAATGTGGAAAAACTGACTTTCTGTTGAGCAATTTCAAGACTGACTAAAAAGCAGATCAAAGTGGGCTCAAGAACATGTCATTAATGAAACTGCTGTGTTGTTCACATTGAGAGCCGATTTTAATATGACTTCAATAAAATTTGAAATGTATTAGGAACTATGTGTATCCACTCTGGTGCTAAATTATTTAGTAAAAGTGTGATTACTCTTTCAGAAAAAAATGGTGGAAACAGACAGAGAAAGAGTCAGAGTAAAAAAGCTATGAGATATAAAGAGTTTTAAAAAAAAAAAACATGATACAATTCAGAGTCAAACTACCCACAATGTAAATTGTCTTAGTCAAAAAACCCAAGAGATATCTTGATTCAAAATGCCCATGAGAGGAGACCAATGAGACAAACCACCAGATGAGACAAGTCTAATGCCCATTTTGCACTACCTGTGCTTGCCCCAATTTGTAAAATACCAGCAGGGGTGGGGGGGAGGTTTGTGTGCAACATGTTAAGGATTATGTTCAGTTTGAGATTTGTTGGAGGAACATGTTTTAGTCACAGGCTATGTTTTGCTAAAAGAGAGTGAGCAGTGACCAGTGCCCACTATGACTTGCAAGTTTCTGGACAAAGGCAGCCAAAGAAGGCGGTCAACAAATTTTTTTGTTGGTCACCCAGTTGTATGTTATGTTTAACCTCACCTCTTCTCACTCTGGACTAGTAAAGATATGAAAATTATAGGGGTTATTGAGTATCTCAAAGTTTTTTTCTTTCTCTTCCCATGCAAACATGTTGCTTGCTGAATCTATTCCCATAATCACTATGATATGTTGGGTTAATTCTGAAAAAAAAAACATGAACTAATCTAAGCTAATGTACAGTACTGCTCACTTATACATCCATTAAGCTTCAAGTCTCCAATAAAGCAGTGCCAGCAGATGTGTAAAAAGACAACGGGGACAACATTTTCCCAACCTTTCATAGTTTCATACAAAATACCAAAAGGTGCCTTAAAAAAAACAATCAACTAAACAGAAAAATGCTAATATATTTGTCTAAAAATGGCTCAAAATACACACAAGAGTAAAAAAAAAGAGTAAAAACACCCAGGAGAAGAAACAAGTTCTAGCTAAAATTAGTCAAAATTAATTTAATTAAATTAGTATTACTCAGAAGTCACAGACATGATAGTTTGTCAGCCCACTTTATCACTTGAAAACCAGAAAGATGGAAACTTTCAGGAGGCTTTTCTTAAGTAAGGCAAGTTGCTCACAGTGAGTCAGGTGAGCCCCTTGCATCGCAGCCACCACCATCAGTGTGTGAGAATGAGTGTGAATGTGTGAATGAGAAGCAACATTGTAAAGCGGCTGTCAGCACCAACTAAGCCAGGCTGACACTGACCCAGACAAACTAGGACCAACCAGTTATCACAGCCAATTTAATATTTCATAGTCGGCTTTTCAGGTGGTAAATATGCCATCAACTTTATTCATCTTCATATGAAATGCTGTAACAAAATGTTTCTTCTGGATTGATACCTTTCAAGGCTCAATGTCCTTATCAAGGGGACATTTGGACTATGACCATAGGCCTTATTTTACAGTGTAAGCCAATAAGGATCTATTGCAATTACATAAAGCAAGATTTTGGAACTGGTTATTTGTTTACCTGATGCGGGTAAATGTCTGTTTAATCATTAGCTTAATGTATGGCTGCAAGACTTGAATAGGAACACTAGTAAAAGCCTCCATTGTTATTAAAAAGTCTCAAGTCACTTCTTATAGTGAACTGTATACATTCCATTTAGTTTTATATAGTTAGGGAATTACAAAGGTTCCAACATAGTCTGTCCTGTTATATATTCACAAGTTAAAAATGTTGAACATAAAAAAAAGGAAACAAGACCTCATCATCTGTGTAGGTAAAGCAATAATTCATGTATCTATGAAAAAATATGAGATGATCAGAAGACCTCAAAATTGTTTAATACCTGCCAAAAGCATCAAACCTTTGCAACCCACAAACAAGACAACATCCTACCGTATATCTTAGACATTGTCTGAGTGACTCATTTACACAAATGAGGTTTTAGTTCATGCTTGGTGTGAGACATATTGAGATACTGGTTTTACTGAGCAGAAGAAGGGACTACAGTTACAAGGCATTTCGAATGTAAGGCGCCATACAAAACAAAGACTCTTATTTGTAGCTTTGTCATCAGTCAGCTGGAGGGAAACCAAAGACTGAAAATATGTGCCTCAGTGCTATAGTACTGTATCACAGTGTATTCTGCATTGAGATTTGGCACTAAAAAATGAATTTGAGGTAATGCTAACATAACAGTGTTAAAGACATGGTTAGTGTCAGAAACAGAAAACATCTTCTTTGTCAAAACCATTCATATATTATTGCATAATTCTATTAAATATATCAACTTCTTGCCATAAAAAAACTATGTATATCACTAAAGATAAATCATGTACATGATAAATTCTGGTTGTATAATAAAATGCTATAATGTGGCTAGGTTACACACTAATACAATTGTACCTATAAGATGTGTTAAATCTTTGTAGATAACTACACAACATTAAACAGGTAAAATATATCTAAATTACCAAGCTATGTAAATCAATGTGTAATGATGACACCATACTATGGCTAGTCTGCATATTTAGAGAAAACTGTTAACCAGAAATGGAGTGAGTTTTCTTCGTGGCAGCTTCCCTTTCCTAAACAGACACACCGTGACTTAGCCGTTTGACATTATGTAGATAAAACTGTTAGTCTGACTTTAAAATATTATTGTTGATTGATCGTACCTAGGCAAGAGTTGAGTCATAGATAGTAAAAACATTAATTGTAACATTAATTATAAAACTTAGTGTCATTTATGTCCACCCAATACCTCACTGCTGCAGTCAACATCTTTGAATCTTTTTTATCTGGTTTAAACAGGTTTCACTCTGAGAGTGTAGTGGTCTATTTTCATGCAACTTGCATTCTGGGCTGGTGGGCACTGCTAACTTGCTAATGTTTATTATAGCAGTAGAATGCTATGTTGTTGTGACTCATTGTTTTTAGCTTATCTTGGTAGATGTATGTGCTTGCTAATATTTTGGCAGTTAAAGGTCATTTGTCATTACGAGCAGGCAACACAGGAAGGTAGAGTGGTCGTCCACCAATCCCGTAGTTGTTGGTTTAATCCCCGGCTCCTCCGGTCACATCGTGTCCTTGAGCAAGACACTGAACCCCAACTTAGATGCTTCCGGTGAGCATTGGTGTTTGAATGTGTGTGTGTGTGTGATTGTGAATGTGAATGGGTAAATAAGAAGTAGTGTCAAGTGCTTTGAGTAACAATAGGTAGAAAAGCGCTATATAAGTGCAGAACATTATAGTTTGGGAAATGCAAAAAAAAAACCAAACAAAAAAAACAAGCAGACAAGTTGTTTTCAGTGTGTTCAAAAAGTCGACGAGCACGGGTGGTCAAAACTCATTTTCTGCACCCACAAAGCTCCGTGCAGTGCCGGTGTCCATGCAGAGAAGTGAAATTATCACCAGTACAGAAACCCTCATTGGCTTCCCACCCACAATTTTTTTTTTACTGTGATATGGTATATGAATTGCGTTGCATTAATTAAATGAATAGATTGTACATGAATTACTTATTTAAGTAAAAATAAGTCATTTAGTAAAAAAAAAAAAAGTGCTGGTAACATTACACCCCAAAAAATAAAATGAAATGAAATAATTAATAAAGTGTTCACGTAGATGAGCTAAACATGACAAAAGTTATTGACATACACTGTTCTTTCATATTTAATAGAACAGACAACGTTTTTAATTGTAATTTAACCTTTAAACATTTACCTGTTCTAACTGGGCTCCATTTTTCCCTTGCAACCAAAACCAGGGATGCTGCCTATGATCAAAAGACCTTAAACTTCGTAGTTGTTGGACTTGTTATCTGTACTTTGACCATATTAAGCAATCCCATTTTTTTCTTAACTACTCCTATAACTCACTTTTCTTTCTCTTGTCCATGTTCAATTCAATGACAACAAGCTGAACAATTGGGGACCTTTCTACATTTAAATAATGACTGAATGACTGATATATAATATTTAAGACACACACGGACACAGACACACACATATATATATACATATATATATATATATATATATATATATATATATATATATACATATACACATATATATATATATATATATATATATATATATATATATATATATATACATATATATATATATATATATATATATATATACATATATATATATATATATATATATATATATATATATATATATATATATATATATATATGTTATATAAACACATAATTTAACACATAATTTAATAATAAACATAATTACCAATAAGTGCATGTAAACACCTTGTAAATGTTTTATAGTTTCATAGTTTTTGTCATTCATGTGATTTTAAAAAAATCAGCAGCTGCCTGTCAGACATAAAGCAATGTTAAGGTGTCCTTTCGAGGTCTGTTACTTGTAACGGTTGTTTGTTCGTTGCATTAAACTTTGAAATTTTATTTCTGTCATCAAAGTACAGAGCTGAGCAATAGAAACATGAAATTAGAGGGAGTACTGTGGTTTGGAGGCAGCAGGGTTGTAGTGGGAGGCAGAGGACAGCTGTCAATCCCAGGACTCTCCAGAAATCTGGAAATAAAACCTGCTCTTGGCACAGCAGCTGTACACTGGGCAACCATAGTTTGGTTTAATGCTACTGTATGACAGCAGTGGATGGAAGTGCACAATAATTTGTATTTTCTTTAGTGGATTTTCTGACATTTCATTAAATATTTGTGTACAAAGTTGAATATTGTTTTGCCAGTATAACTCATTACCCATTTATACTTTTCCTAATTAGGCTTGCAAAAGGCTTACGTGCAGATCTAAGAGAGCTGGGTTTATAAGCTTACAGTACCTCAGTACCGGCAAAGTTTATCTCTCAAGCCACTAACACACACACACACACACATACACAATCATTATTATAAAGAGTATACCAGTATTATTAAAATGCTGCTTCAGAAGGTTTTCTACCTTTACATCAATAACATTAAAAATGCCTTTATTTAAAAACAATAATCATACATAAATAGTTTGGGAAAACAAATTTTTATGTTTGCTTTTGGGGGCAAAATGTATAACTCATAACTAGTAAACAACTGGCACAAATCACCAAAAATATCCATCTTTAAACTAAACCAATTGGCATTCTGCTGAACGTATCAGCCCTTGAAAATCTATACTCCTCAAACTTTGATGTTAATTGGTGTGTACACTTGTAACAAAAAAAACAACAATACATACATACTGTTGATTACTACAAATTTCTAAGACTGATATGACAGAAATCAGGTATACAATACCACACAGGTTTTTAAATAAACTCCATTTAGAGGAGGCTATACTTCTATTTTATTAGGAAAGACATATGTTTGTGGGTAATTTGTAATGCAAACCTGGCTGCACCCTGACAGTTGCACTACCTTGAATTTCATTGAGCCACAGTGAGATATCTGAGTGGAGACAATAGCCCCATAATCTGATAGCACTGTCTGTTTCCCTGCTTCCGGACAGAGCTTCAAATGAACCATGATATGATCACTGAGCAGCAATGGAAGTGCACCAGTGAACAGCAGCAGCTATATCCAGACAGTGATGCACCTCTCCTATTTCAGGAAGGAGACTAATGACATTTATATGACCTTGTTAGAGGCTCCCTATTGAGGCAGACATATAAAGATGACACATCAAATATAATAATAGGTATATAATAATAATAATAATAATAATAATAATATAATTTGATTTTAAAAACATCTTTTAATAGTCCCAAAGAGCTGGAAACCAATTTAAGAGGACAGAATGGAAGTCAACCTTTAAAAAG
Source organism: Channa argus (assembly GCF_033026475.1). Taxonomy (NCBI): domain Eukaryota; kingdom Metazoa; phylum Chordata; class Actinopteri; order Anabantiformes; family Channidae; genus Channa; species Channa argus. The sequence continues at coordinate 5,134,780 of NC_090202.1, forward strand.
AGCTCATATTCATATGCTTTTAAAAGATACTGGGAAAAAAAAAAAAGGGAATGACTGAATAATTCACGAGTTACCACCTCCGCAGCACTTCAGAGATCACATAGCTGGGGTTTACTGTATGCAGCTCTCAAAAATGTACTGTATGTAGACATTTTCAATTCCTCCTTCAAATTTCGCAAATATGCAACCACTGAGCTGAGCTAAGAAAAATGCATGTCCGATGTTAACATCTTTCGTAAAAGGGGAGAGAAGATGTTAAATCAACAGTCAAGACAGTGTTATGCAAATACGAAACTATAAATGCAAATATGCTGGATGTCCATTTGTCACATTTTTAACTGCACATGTGCAGCCTGGAAAATACATATATGGTGTACAATAACATTTTTAGTGTGGCCACATACATTTATGTGATCAGTAAAGCAATGTTAAAAAATAAAACACTATATGTACAGGAAGAGTGTGGGTGTCCATCCGACAGAACCGAAGAACTTGAATTAAATTTTATAAACTGACAACTGTTTTGGCAAAAGCTAATGGGAAGTTTAAGAGGCAAAGGCAGCTTACAAATTATATTAATAGTGAGATTTACTAGGCAAAAGACAAACAGCAGAGCAGATCACTCGAGTGGGTCAATCACATTGAGTCCGGCCTTTTAAACACTCCACTCACAAGCCGAGTTTACACAAAAGAACAGAGGAATGAGTCGATGTAAATGAACTTTACAGAACATACATACAGGCAAACCTAATTAGCACTGCTGGGACAGTATGTTTTTCAGCCTCCTGAAAAAGCGCTGGTTTAGAGACTATGCTGACAGACTGCCCGAGGTGTAAAAGCAGAGTTCAAAGGGTGCATTTGGGAACCATGAACAGGCATGTTGCATTTAAAGGAATTTTCTCTCAGCTGCACAGCTGCACAAAAATAACACAAATCATTTACATATCTCTGAAACGCTAATAATTAACTTACAATACAATAAAAAATATTTCTATAACAAAATAAAACATAAGTTATTTAGGTACATGTTGAACATGAGATTTGTCTAAAACAGAACTATGTTGTCAAGACACAAGAAATTTACTATAGAACGCTGATGCAATTGCTCTTTTATCATAAGTTATGTAATACCATAAAAAACACATCCATTTATTTTCTGTAACTGCTTATCCTGTGTGGTGTCATGGGGGGCTTGAGCTTACACCAGCTGTAAATACTCACTTATATAGCGCTTTTATCCAAAGCGCTTTACAATGTTGATTCCCATTCACCCATTCAGACACACACTCACACACCGATGGCGGTGGCTGCAATGCAAGGTGCTCACCTGACCCACCGGGAGCAACTTGGGGTTCAGTGTCTGGCCCAAGGACACTTCGACATGTAGCCAGGAGCGGGGATTGAAACACTGACCCTGTGGTCCGTGGTAACTGCCTTACCAACTGAGCTACAGTCGCCCAGCTGTCATAGGGAGAGAGCTGGGGTACAGTTGCCAGTCAAACTCAAGGCCAACACAGAGAGTCAACCATTCCCACTCAATTTCACACCTACGGGCAATTTAGAGTCACTAATTAACCTAACATGCATGTATTTAGCCTCTAGGACTAAACCCTAGCAAGCACCGAGAGAACATGCAAACTCAGACGAAAAGGCCACGGTCAGTCATGGATGCGAACCTGCAACCTTCTAGCTGTGAGGTGGCAACGCTAACCACTCCATCACCATGCTGCCCGCAGTAAAAATCATACAGAGAAAAAAAAAAATGAGTTAATTATTAGATAATTTTGTTAATGTGATGTCACATGGAGCATTAAAGTAAAATTACGTAATGCTTTACACTTTGAAGTCAATCATTAATTTCATTACAAATAGCTACACTAAATGTTTATTGGCCCATTACTGCAAGTTATCTTTGTTTTAATTTAGTTTACATTTTATTTTTCTGTCATTATTTAATATTATTCTTCATCTTCTAAGTTTTCCATTTAGTCTTGGCAAATATTTATTCATTTTCTACGGTGGTTTTTGTGATTCCTTAAGAATTTCTCTATTTCTGCATAAAATTATTATTATTATTATTATTATTATTATTATTAATTATTATTATTATGTGTTATTCATGCAAGTCCAATAACTAAATAAATGGATGCCACTTAAAAAAACAAGACTAAAACTGGCAAGATGTCCTGGTCCAGAGGCAGCAAAGCACAGTCAAATCACGGTACTACCACCAAGTTTCACACATGGGATAAGGCTTGCTGTAAGGGTGTATCTTATTGTTACCAAACATAATGCTACCTATACTCAGTCTTCACTTTATCCATCATGAAGTCTTCTACCTTGTTTAACATAACACTTTAAACAAGAAGCTCTGTGGAGAATAGGTGGAGATGTAAACCGGAGCAGATATGTGGTGGCACATAAAGGTGAAAAAAAAAACAACAACAAGAAAGAATGTGGAGATAGGCCTTAATATTTTTTGTGGAACGTCTTAACCAAATTCTGTGTGACAAATGCTAATCAGCAAATGGCTCAAAGGTCATCTGTGTTTCGTCAGAAAGCAGCTCTGTATGAAGTGTTTAGGCAGCTCAAAGACAGTCCCCCCGCAATATTATCCTACTGGGCGGATTGTAGGATATATGGCAGTGAACGGGTCTCATTTGTGGCTGGCATTTTCTGTGCTACACCATGCTCGCAATTTACAGTTATGAGTTAAGTTAGTCATAACGAAACATTGTTTTTGATAAGAAGACTTTTCAACCTATTACATTAATAATCATAATAATTCATTCTATTTATAAAGCAAAAAAAAAAAGTAATGACCACTTTAAAGTGCTTTTTTGAACCCAGTGAAAAGTGTATTGCAGTAGTCCAGCCTGGAGGAGACAAAGGCGTGGACCAGCCTTTCAGCGACACAGAGGGAGGGGCGGAGTTTGGCTATGTTTCTTAGATGAAAATTTTTTTTACAGAGGTGTTGGACATTTGTTTCATTTGGGGGTCACACTTGATCCCCTGGTTGATAACAGAGTTGGACAGGGTAATGGTGTGGCCAAAAAAGGAAATACAATTAATGGGTGAGGAATGAAGGTGATGGGTGGTGCCAATTAGAAGAGCTTCTGTTTTGGTGCAGTTCAGCTGAAGGAAGTTCTCTGTCATCCACGCCTCAATGTCCTCCAGGCAGCAGGTGAGAGTTGACTGAAGTGTCGGTGAGGTCGGGCTCAATCTCACCTCAATCTCAGTATCATGATATAAATGGTCGCTTAAATAGCGCTTTTATCTACAGTGCTTTACAATGTTGATTCCCATTAACACACACACTCCGATGGCGGTGGCTGCCATGCAAGGTGCTCACCTGACCCACCAGCAGCAACTTGGGGTTCAGTGTCTTGCCCAAGGACACTTCGACATGTAGCCAGCGGGGATCGAACCACTGACCCTGTGGTCCAAGGACGACTGTTTGACCAACTGCGCTACAGCCGCTATCATCAGCACAGCAGTGGAAGGAGACTCCATGCTTGCCAACAACGTGGCCTATTGGGAGCATATAGATGTTGAAAAGGTTTGGCCCAAGAACCGACCCTTGTGGCACCCCACAGATGACCGAATGTGTCCGAGATTTGGTACCCCCTAGGGCCACATACTAAACTCTATTTGTGAGATAGGACTCAAACCACCCCAGAGCAGTGCCAGAAAATCCAACGATATGCTGTAGACGATGAAGGAGAATTTTGTGGTCAACTGTATCAAAAGCGGCAGTGAGATCCAGAAGAATGAGAAGTGATGGGAAGCCCTGGTCAGCAGCCATTGGGTCATTGGTGACCCTAACCAGGGCTCTCTCTGTGCTGTGGGAGGGGCAGAAGCCAGATTGAAATTTTTTAAACAGATTGTGTCTTTTGAGGTGATCCTGATGCTGGGCTAAGCCAGGACCTTTGACAGGAATGGAAGATTGGAGATTGGACGAAAGTTTGCCATAGCTTCAGGATCCAGGGAGGGTTTTTTTTGGATGTGGTGTAATTATTGCGGTTTTCAATGATGTTGGGACTGTGCCACTCTGGAGGGAGTAAATAATGATGCTGGTGATGATGGAGCTTATGTCTGAGACATTGGCTTTTACCAAAGGAGTGGGGAGAGGATCCAAGGTGCATGTTGAGGGTCTCATCCTCTGCATGATAACCTCAACTTCTTTCACTATAGTGACTGAAAACTGTGACAGACAGCATTCTGGCCTTGAAGTGGGCAAGGCCTGGGGGGTGGGGGGGTTGGAGACAGAGTGAGGAGCGGATGGTGTCCACCTTACTGGTGAAATGTGCAATGAAACTATTGCACTACTCCTCTGTGTGATTGCTGCCAATGTGGGTTTGGGGTTTGAGTAGATGATTTATTATGGAAAAAAGTTGATTTGAGTTGCTGGGGCTGTTATTGATTATATTTGAGTAATATTGTAATCTGGCAATGGCAAGTGCTCTGGATTAGTATTGTTGATGTTCCCGGTAGGCTTTTTTATGGACAGTTAATCTGGTTGAAACAAAGAGATGCTGAAGGGCCCGCCCAGCTGTTTTCATCTGTCGGAGCTCCCTTGTAAACTACGGTGCAGATTTGGAGAAAGTGACCACTCGTGATCTAACAGGAGCATGGGCCTCAAGGATAATTTGGAGGCTGTTGTTATAGTAGTAGTGTTATAGTATAGTGATGTCAGCATTTACATCAGAGAGATTCATGTTTCTCAGATTCCTGAAACGGATACAACGTTGTGGTTTGGAAAATGATGTATATTAAGGGAAGTCCATTAAAATTATTTTGTCGTATACTTGGATGTTAGAGATGGGGATAAGAGTCAGTAATGACTAAGTCTAGGATGTGGCCCTTACTATGGATGGGGACCTCAACTTTCTGCTTCAGGTTTAAGCAGTTAGAAGATAGAACTGATCAAAAAACGAAGTGAAACCCAAAACGCCAAGTTGACAGCTGCTAAGTGTTAAAGATCAAAATAATGTTCACTTCGTAAGGCAGTTGACCATGGACCACAGGGTCAGTGGTTCGATCCCAGCTCCTGGCTACATGTTGAAGTATCCTTGGGTTAGATACTTTGACACTGAACCCCAAGTTGCTCCTGGTGGGTCAGGTGAGCCACCGCCATTGATGTGACAGTGTGAATGGGGAGCAACATTGTAAAGCCCTATATAAGTGACTATTTGCCATGTGTGCCATCTACGCCAGTGTCCTTTCCCATCTTCAAGTACTCCTTTTTACTATTACTGTGTAAAAGCAGGACCGGTGCATAGATAATGCAGGCAGCAACCTCCGGTGCAATGCAGGTTTTTCCCCCCGAAGACGTCATTTGGACATCGTACTAATGTTACATTGCTATTTTCAAATACTCCTTTAAGTATGCATAAGGGTATCCACAGGGTACTGTGAACCTGCTGCTTCAGCTTCAGAGCGTTGACACGGTCACACTTTTGTGATCTACTGTATTAATCTACTGACTAACCTTTTTTTCTTCACAAAAAATATGGAATTGTCAGTGAAATGAAATTCATGTAGACATGTTTTTTATGTTTTATTCTTGCTTTTAAAAATCTGCTTGTGTAGCACTTTGAGATTTGCCTACAAATGTAAAGTACTTTATAAATAAAATGATTCTTCTTTTTATTATTATTATTATTATTATTATTATTATTATTATTGTAGTCTAGCAACATTGAAACGGCTGCTACATTTTAATTTCTAGCAAAACTAAAATTCTGTTTCCTCTGTAGAATTCCATTTTTTTTTGGTGTTCAATATTTTAACTAGTTTAAATTAGTTTTGCTTCATAAAGACATACTGTAGAGGCGATCTTGATCCAATCAGACAAATCTGACGCTCCAGCAAATGCTTCACTCCGGATATCATTGTATGACGAACATTTTATATTTATTGTACTTGCTTCTCAACTTAGCCTATGACGGGTCAATTATACATACAAGTTTAAGTACAGTGATGTCACTAGCACGTTCGCAAACGGCTTCATCAAAAAAGTTTCTCAAAGTATGGCTGAATTCATGAACCGTGTGCCTCCACAGCTACACACTGAACCTTTTTCTTCAACCTTGTTGGTCCAAACCACCTTGTAGTCAGTTCCTCTGCTCCAACTACAGTGTCACGTCTGCACCCTTCAGTAGCTGAGCAGAACTGCACTCTCTTGTAACAAAAATCATTGCTATCCATTGTATCCTCGACAACGGGACATAAACTTAAAAGGTAAACTACAAAGGCAACCATCAAAAGCAAACTATCAAAGCTATATGATGTCAATAATGACATCATCAGTACACAGAAGCATAACACAACACACAGTTCACAATACATACTACATAAAACAAAAACTAAATCTGACGAAACCCTTGGTTGGCTCATACACACATTTTCTCTTGCTGCGGCAACTGTACAGAGTTTCCATCATGTTTTGTATTATGTGTCTTCACTTTCTCTCTGTATATGTAGTGTAATGTGTGCAATCGATTTGTTTTTCAGAGTGAGGTAACCTCGAGACAATGCACAGCAAACCTCGAGTGACTTTCGTAATTGTTTTCTTATTTGGGTTAACAATATTATGAAAAGCAACATTAGCTCCATTGATAGCAAGAATAATTTAAATTAATCAATTAACCACTGTCAGTGTCTTTGCTGTACCTCTAGGCTTTTCAGGTAGCTTGCGCAATCTTATATTTAATCTTTTTCATTTAGAACTTGCCAAATATCTGACCAATATTTGTTTGATATTTTGTCCAATTTGAGCTACATGTCACTAAACATTTCTAATAGCGTTACAATATTGTTTTGGTTTTGGGATAAAGCCTACACATTTTGCTGTGCTTCTTTTGAGAGTCATCACACCTACATTTTTTAAGTTAGTTGAGTAATTCTAGATGTTTCTTTAATTTGAGCTGGAAACATCTGATAAAAAAAAAACTTTTAAAACTTTAAAAAGTCTGTCTGACAAAGAAAATATTGCCAGATATTGACGTTGATGCAATTAGCACATTATATTCAATCCTCAAAAAGCCAAAACAGCCAAACCCTGTTAAAACGGCCAGTCACATTCCAGGTTATAGGTACATTATTCATCATGTCTTCTTGCACTGCTATCGCTAAGATTTATCTTATAAAACCAGTGGGTTTCCACTCTCTCTTGTATGAACAATGGGAGCCTGATAACGCAAGCAGATAAATTTAATCTCTCTATGCAGAAATCATATTACAGCAGAACCAGGACACCTGAAGCTGGTCAGGAAATTTAGTGGGTCAATTTATTTCAAGAGAAAAAAAAAGGGAGATAGATAAAGGGAATTAATAAGGGATTATATCAAGGCCAAGCAGTCGTGGGCTGTGGGAGTGTGTTGAAGGCCAGCAATGACCTGCCTGGGGGCTTATCATTGTCCACTGTGTCCATTCAGCAAACCACAGCACGCTTCCTCTGACATATAGCCCCACAATCACTTACACATACACACAAACAGTGTTGACATGTGACATCTGTCTGGGTGAAAGGGGTGGAAGGACTCCTTTCTCTCACAATTGTTGAGAGATTCTCCCCTGACTTTAAATATATGAACCAAAATAGGTTTAAGTATGGAAGCATACTGATGGAGAAGTCATTCCTGGTGAAATATTGTACACAAAATTATATTTAGAATAAGACATGAAGTTTTAAATATATGTGGTAAACCACACTAAAAGCAACACAATTACAAGAGGACTTACAAGTTTATTATTCACTTGTAAAATCTCCCATTGGTAAATAATGCTGATTATGTTTCCTGAAAACGGCAGAACAGATCGGTTAATTTACAGTAAAAATTGTTATATGCTGCCATAGTAATTGTACTTGCAGATAATTTACTACTTGTCCCAAATGATGGTAAAAAAAAGCACATTAAAGTAGTTAACAAATACATTGTAAATAGGTAAATCTTTATTATGTTGTTCTGATACTTTCTCGATGCTGCAACAATCTATCAAACAATTGTATTTTAACATTGGATTCAGTGATTTTCAAAGCGATTTCCGGCTTGACTTCAAAATCTAGCTCAGTTGTAAAAGGTTTGCAGTAACTATATTGATTTTCCAACTACAAAAATTCCTTCCCTTTCATCATTCAATTCTGGCTCTATTAGGGAGCTGTTTTTAGCAAACCCACTGCACACAAACTAGCCTGCATCCAATGGCAGACCAAGTTAGTGTTTAGCTTGGGAACACACTGGAGCATTTATGAACCATACAGCGTATCTCCCTCAGGTGTTGGTGGAGGCATAACGTCACAGGAAAGGAAAATCAGGCCCACCATACCATAACACCATAAACCTCCCATTAAGGCTTTATAATGTGCACTGCTGCTGTCGCCCCAACAACCCATGTGCGGCTCCATCTAGATATAATACAGTGGTTCGCCACTGGGCCCCCGCGGGCGTAGAGCAAAAACTGAGCTAAAAGAACTGTGAACCTGGCGTATTTCACGTTGTTGAATAAATACTATTGATCATTCTTATCGGAATAAGTGATGAAATCTACACTTTCTGCTAACAAGTAAACTCAGTCCTGTACTGTAGCTGTTAGATCATAGCTACTACGTACGGCATTGACTCGGTGTCAGGGTCAGTTACTGACCTAGAATCAGTGCCAGGAATCAATTCAGGGACAACACCGTCAACCAGCTGGTATCATGGTTAGTTCTCCTGTAGCTGGTGACAAACACTAACTAATTTAGTATTGTGTTCACTATGGGACCCGTGGACGGGACAGATGTGAACTCGCTCAGCGGGCCAAGTCAAAGACAGTCCTTCCATTCAGTAACAGCACCCCACCCTCTCTCTCTCACACACACACACACACACACACACACATAGTTAAAGTAAAATATGCCAGTATAATGTAATTTTCGTCGCGTTTTTTGATGCTAACATTACACTTCTGTTAACTGTGATAGTTCCATTCTTGCTAACTGTCTCACACGCTACCACGTCTGAGCTCTGGTCACTTACACACGCTTTTATTCTGCTGCTATAATGTCTCTAATTGTATCACACAACACTTTTACTCTCTTTTACTCTCCACTCGTGTGAAGTTGTGGACGGGAAACACCAGCTAACGGCTGCGTACAGTAGAAACCTCTGCGGGAAAACCATGTTTGGAGTGACGCGTTTAACACGTCCGTCAACCGAACTTTACGCCGAAGTCCCGCAACAAAACGTTACTTTCTGCAAACACACACACACCACCGGTGTGTCCATGTCAGGTCTCCGTACAACCTCTGACATGCAAGCTATTATCAGAACACACACACACACACACGGCGTTTGGGTCAGCCTACTTACGCCCTTGGTCTGGGGAAGCCCATGGATAACAACACGTCCAGGTTTGAGCCACATTTCACTGAGCCCGACCGGTTCTGGCGGAGCCTCCGAGGCAGGATTTTACTGTAGAGATCCTCTTTGGCTGCCATGGTCCACCGGGTCACACAGTACGCTGCTAACCCGATGCACAGTCCACCACCAGACCTGCTGCTAGTCCGAGAGATTCAACTGAGTCCGCATGAGTGGAGAAGGTTTACGGCAACACGGAGCGAAGCGGTGAGCAACGCGATGCGGTAAGCAGAGGCAAGGCGCTGCTACTCCACCCACTACTCCCTGCGTGTAACACACAGACGCGTGCGCGCGCGCGCTCTGTGGGGTTTGCATCGGGGGAAAATGTAAAATGTGTTTGTAATGTGGCTTAATTTGTCCTACGTTTTATTTTAGCAATACAAGAAATTATAAACCATGACTAATTACAAAATTCTTTAATTTGTTAGTAAAAATTACTTCCATTATTTAGAAAAAGTAAATACAATTGAAAAAAAATACATATAAAGAAATTATAGCATAATTTTACAAGGTTGTCCATGCAGCATTGGACACATGCGCATCAACTGATCATATTTAAAATCACAGTAACAGCCCTGAATCTCACAGAAGGTGCAACAAAGCTTTGAAACTTGATTCACTCATTTTCAAGGAAATGTTTGACTAGATATTATTTGTCAAACTGATAAGTGAGTGCACACTTTATCACCACACACTGCAAATGCTCAGAGAACCCTGATCAGATCTTGTCTGTAAATTTTCATTATTATCTGGCCATTTTAATATTAAATCGTACACTGTGGGACACACTGTCCCACATCCAAGCAATGACCGTGAGTTGGCCTTGAGTAGTTTGACGGCGTCATGGGGAGATATCAGGTTAGTGTTGGCCCCCGACAGCGCTGGCAGATGGGTTGTATGGCACGATGACACAGAAGACACAGCCCGCCACCTGGAAAGCTTGTCTCATCTCCACCTAGTGGGACAAACACAGACTGCATCAGGCAGTAGGGCAGTGATGCCAAATGCACAAATACAACAAATCCTTCCACAGAATTTAAATCTCACAGCAAGGTAATTGTATTATGGTTAAAATTATATAATAAGATTTATTATATATTAAGATTAGTCAACCTCACAACCTTTCAAAATGGATTAAAATCATTATTTTCCTCAAAATTCTACAAACAATACCCCGTACTGACAATGTGAAAGAAGTTTGTTTGAAATATTTGCAAATTTATTAAAAATTCATTTAAAAAAATCACATGTACATAAGTATTCACTGCCTTTGCTTAATATTTTATGGAAGCACCTGTAGCACCAATTAGAAACTCAAGTCTTTTTAAATATGATGCTACAAGCTTGGCACACCTATTTTTGGATAGTTTCTCCTATTCTTCTGTGCAGTACCTCTCAAGGTCCATCAGGATGCATGGGGGGTGTCAGTGCACAGCCATTTTCAGATCTCTCCAGAGATTTTCAATCGGGTTCAAGTCTGGAATCTGGTTGGGCCACTCAAGGACATTGATAGAGTTTACCCATAGCCACTCCTTTGTTATCTTGGCAGTATGCTTAGGGTCTTTGTCCTGTTGAAAATAAACCATCACACCAGTCTGAGGTCCAGAGCCCACTGGAACAGGTTTTCATCAAAGTCTGTACAGTGCTATATTCATCTTTCCCTCGATCCTGACTTGTCTCTTAGGTCTTGCAGCTGACTAACATCCCCACCATGCTTTACTGTAGGAATGGTATTGGACAGGTAGTGACGTAGTAACATGACGCCTGGAATTAAGGCCAAAGAGTTAAATCTTTGTTTCATCAGACCACAGAATTTGGTTTCTCGTGGTCTGAGAGTCCTTCAGGCGAGCTATCATGTGCCTTTTACTGAGGAGTGGTTTCCGTCCGGCCACTCTACCATACAGGCCTGATTTGTAAAGTACTGCAGAGATGGTTGTTCTTCTGGAGGGTTCTCCTCTCTCCACAGAGAAACGTTGGACTCATTCGCTCATTTTGGCTGGCCAGCCTGCCCTAGGAAGAGTCCTGGTGGTTCCAAACTTCTTCCATTTACGGACGATGGAGTCCATTGTGCTCATTGGAAATTGTCATTTTTCTGTACCATTGCCCAAATCTGTGCCTCGATATAATCCTGTCTCAGAGGTCTACAGTCAATTCCCTGGACTGTGCTCTGACATGCACTGTTGACTGTGGGACCTTATATAGACAGGTGTATGCTTTTCCAAATCACGTCCAATCAACTGATTTTTCCAATAGGTAGACCCCAAACAAGTTGCAGAAACATCTCAAGAATGATCAGTGCTGCAATAATAAAAAGGTTTCCCTGGGCAAATATATTCTTACTACTAGATATTTATGAAGATTGCATTTAGAAGATATTAAACCATAAACTTGTCTTGAGGTTACAGAATAGTAGACTTCATTTTCTTATCATGCAATTTGATGAGCACTAATATCGGTAGATTTTCCCTTAGGACAGAAATGGTTTTATTTTCCATGAATGTCAACATAAAGCTCCCAATGCATAGGGACTGTCAATTAAACACAACTACTTTAACGTAGTGCACTTACCAATCTCGCTTGGTCCAGGCACAGACCCACCACAGCCCCACCACTGCCTGGTAACTTTACTGCTGAGCCAAACTACAAGAAACAGCAGAAATGTGTGCATAAACAGAAAAACAGACTTGCAAACCACTACTGTTGTCCTACAGGGTGCCAGTGGAAATTGGGTTAGTTGAAGAAGGAGAGGAGGGAGGCATGTTCTTAGGAAGACAGAGAAGAGGAAAGCAAAGAGTATTGGACTATGCTGTTTGCAAATCTAGAGAGGTGGAGGTCTGCTCTGGAAAGCAGAGGAATGAAGGTTAGCCGCAGCAAGACGGAATACATGTGTTTGAATGAGAGGAACCGAGAGGGTACAGGGAGCAGAGGTAAAGAAGGTGCAGGACTTTAAGTACTTAGGGTCAGTGGTTAAGAGCAATGGAGATTGTGGAAAAGAGTTGAAGAGGCGAGTGCAAGCAGGTTGTAACGGGCGGAGAAAAGTGTCAGGTGTGTTGTTAAGACAAAAGGGTTCAGAAGATAAGGTTAGGTGAAGGCAGATGATTCGCTCTGTTGGCCCCTGAAAGGGAACAGCCAAAAGGAAAATAAGAAGAAGAAGATGAAGTAGGCAGTTGAACCCTCGAGGACCTACCTGCCTCGCCAGCTGAACCATCTTAAGATTCCCAGGACCCAGACAGTCATCAGTGTAGACAGACCTGTGGGATGTGATGCTACTTTAGCGCAGAGCGTGACAGTAACATTAATATGAATACTTCACTGTTTACCTTCTCAGCTCAAAGTTCTGGTCCATCAGCTGTGCCAGGAGGTTCCAGTTTCTCTCTTGCAAAACCGTCCTAAGGGCAGAGAATTTTCAATTAGTGCAATAGTGAAGTAACAATTTGCCTCTTCTGAAATGCAAAAAAAGAGACAAAACTAGACACAGTTTTGTCAGCATAGTGGTATCAAGGAGACACCTTACATGTGGTGTCTGGATGTCAAAGTGGTTAAACATTTTACACAACAATTCAGAAAGCCCCAGCTCACTTTGAGACTGAGTTAATATGCAATGGCTTGACATAATCGATCATGGGATTAAATGCATTCAGCCTCAGCCTTTAAAAGAAACCTCCATTGATATGTACTGCATTAATTATTAAGCAGCAACCTACAGGTCAACTTAAACCCACCTTGCTTTATCAGTGAGCTCTGCAAAAGTTTTCATGGCCTCAACAACCAGAGGTTCCTCTGTGGAAAGGCACAAATATCAAAGCTGATTCAAACAAGCGAATATGTTTCCATTCTAAAAACCCCTTAATGGAACAGAAAGAATTACAGTAAATACACACATGGGTTAAATGTGTTAAAAAAGGACTGACGGCCTTTCTTTTGCCCTTCATATCTTTTTTACTCAGTGGAAAATACTTTCTGACACAGAATGTAGAAGAAGAATCAGTTTGCTCTATTGAGTATGTACTTTGTACTAATTGCTAATGTTAACATACTAACACACTAACAGTCCATAACATGTCTGATGTTTTGCAGAGGATTACAATGATCCACAGACACCAAAGTGGTACTTTGGACAGGAGGTCATGTGTTAGGTAAAACCAGAGAGGTTGCATGCTGTTCCAGTTTTAATTATTATGTTATAACATATAAATCTTATGTTATTACAATTTAGCCTATGGGGAATGAGAATGCAATTTCTGAAAGTACCAAAACTGTATGATCCCCATCACATAACGTATTCTGTGACCATCAGCCAACAGAAGTCAAGTCATTTCACATACTGCAGAAACGTTAGATGAAAAGTCAGGAGATCACGAAAGTTGGTAGGATTAATCCTCTTAGAACCACAAATGTCTATAAATTTCATGGCAATCTATTCAGATTGAGATATTTCAGTCAGGACCAAAGTAGTGATCCAACAGACCAACTCTGAATGTAATGTTCGATATGAAGGATTACCATTGAGCCAGCGTTGTCGGACGTTGCTGTGGATGCGTCCAGAGTCACTAGGGTCACTCAGGTAGGCCAGCCAGAAGGGTGGAAGCTCACTCGTATCCATTGGAACATAATTCCCTGACAATGGAAAACACGCAACCTTAAAAAGAGAATGTATTTGGCTCACGGACCAAGCATCTACTGACAGAAACATCAGTACCGTAGCCCTGGTCCTCCATGAGCTTCTTACTGAAATCCATGTAGACTAAGCCTTCATAGACCTGCACAGGGACAATCACTTCATGTTACCGAAGCTGTATGAAGGAAATGTTGTGGAGTGATACAGTTCATGTACGATATGTGGTGTTGATTTACTAACCTGAACAACTCTGTCCTGTAGGCCAGCAGTAATAAAAAGTTCATCAGTTTCCACGTTGAGAATGAAGTTGGCTCGTATTGGTTTTGGGAGGTCCTGAAGTATAAAGTCAGAGCCACAAAGTTTTTTATTCTCTAGCAATGGTTTGTAAAGCTTTTACTAACACACACCTGTATTTTCAGCAGCTGCAGTAAATTCTACGTGGAAACAATAATATAAGAATAACAACTTTCTCTAGAATACTACTATTTTTCTGTGTACCCACAGTGGATTTAATGAGAAATCTGCTGAATTTCCTGCACAGAACAGGAAAAGTCAAGCCATGAATCCTTTTCAAATATCCTTTTTTTATATCAGTAAATTAAAGAAACCTTAAAAGACAGATGGATACTTTCATTTTAAGAATGAGAAAATAGATAGATAAGGTGGATGATTGAAATTCTTACATTATCCGTGATGTTGTAGAATTTCATAAGACACTTCAGGGTAGCTGACACAATGGCACTGCACAAAACAAAATGTTGTAAACAAAGAAAATCTAAAATGGAAATCTGTTAATATTACATGTAATACATTGGAACAAAGAGGTAAGAAATCCACCAAGAGGAAATTTTACCTGCTCCCAGCAAGGCCCTTTATTAAAACAGAGACAAACAAATGATCAGTCAAGTGTTTTACATCAAGGATACAGTGGCCATGAGAGTACAACTTAAGAAAGCACTGAAGCACAACAGCTACCTATGCACCAACACAGAGAGACATACACAGACAACCATTCACACCTATAGGCAATTTAGAGTCACCAATAAACTAAACATGCATGTCTTTGGACTGCATGTTAGGTGTGGAGTGTGTTGAGCTCTCAGGACCACCGTAAAGGGGCAGGTAAAAAATACTTTTTCTTGGAATGGTGGCTTACCACTTGTCGGGGAATGTTGGTGTCATACTTCAGTGTAAAGTTCTGTTTTGTCAAAGCAATACTGCAACAAAAAAAGCAAATGACAGCAAAATGTCTTGGGCTGTATATGAGTTTTTTCATCATGAACTGTAAGTAATTATGTCAAACTTTTAATAAACCCACTTGACAAACACCTTACCTCATAGAGTGTAACATATATTCAGTGAAAAGTAAAAGTAACTAAGTACAGTACTGTACTTCGCCTGTACTGAGAACACTATTGAGGTTATCTTGCGTCATTGAGTAAATACTATTTAAGAGCTTTAGCTACCGAGCTACATTATAGCAACTGTTCCCAATTCCCATAATTACAACTGTTCATAAAATACTGCTTGTGAATTCGGTTCATTCAAATAGTCTGTTGTGATGACTGCTCCTGCTGCCACACAGCATCATTAAATGTCAGTAACCAACCTGCACTGCACTTTGATTTACAGTTATTAATTTAGTTTTCCTTGAACACATTATCTTATTGTACTGTTAGTTTGTTTCTATTGAGATGATTGATGATTGATGTTTTTCATATATAAAAAATGTTACTTTTTGAAAATAACTCTTTCCTAACTGTTTCCTCTTGCTTGGTAGCAGGGTCCCTCAAACTATTTAAAAGTGCTCAGGGTCACAGGGGGTTTGTGCCTATCCCAGCTGTCATTGGACTAGAGGTAGGGTCCACCCTGGACAAGTCTCCAGTCTATCTCAGGGCCATCACAGGGGACATACACAGGCAGACAAACATTCACACCTATGTAAACTAAGAGCATCAGAACATCCACAAATCTTAAGCAATCACTCACAAGAAAATGCTACCAATCTCACCCTTGTTTGGAGCAGAACTGATAGAACTTCTTACAAGTAGCCTGCAGGAGCCGGAGACCCCCCAGATACCTGCAGTGGATTATAAGCATAAATATATAAATGCCTAAGCGCAACCAGAAACATAATGAATTTTAGCTCTGTAAACTTGCAGTGTACACACCCTTCCTTCCTGCTGATACAGAACAGATCTTGCAAGCTTCCAAATTCTGTGGGGTCATTAAGTGGATGAGGGACTAAAACCTATAATGTAAATGATATTAAAGCATTATATCCCTGATGAAGCTGGTTAGTATGTATGAGCACAGTGGTGTGTTTGTGTGTTACCAAAGTCGGACTCTCCACTAGAGTAACCTCAGCCCAGAAGTTAGAGATGGTCATAGCGATAGTTTTCCCATTAAAACCGTCTGAGGGATTTCCCATTAACCCAACCCTGTGAGTGATCATACTTTTCAGTGTCTGTCAAGTTGCGATTTAACAATGTTGTAAATGGAGGAGGAGAAACATGCTTGGAGAAACCACAGTTATCTGAGCTAAAACCAAACCAGTGAACTTTGACTAATTGATGTTGGTGTTTCCTTACCTGGCATAGGACCTGCATGTGATTGGTTTAGCAGGGATTTCTTGTTGCTTGGTAGAGTAGTGGGTGAGCCACTTGGTGTAGTCTGACAGGCCCTGAGAATAGCAAGTGGAAGTGTGTTGATAGGAGAAATGTACTTAGAAAACCAAACCAAAAACCACCGCTAAAATACATGAAAGATTTTATACAGTCAGATATGTATTCAAACAATAACACTACTACTCTCCTTTCGGCTTATCCCGTGAGTTCGGGGTCGCCACAGTGTTGATTTGGCACAGTTTTTACGCCGGATGCCCATCCTGACGCAACCCTCCCCAATTTCTACCGGGCTTGGACCAGCACTGCATCGCTGGGGAGGGGGAATGGGCTGTTAGGGGTTCAGGGTCTTGCCCAGGGACACTTCGACATATAGCCAGGGCTCGAACCACTCACCCTGTGGTCCGTAAGCAACTGCCTTTACCAACTGAGCTATAGCCGCCCATTCAAACAATAACACAATTTTATAATTTTGGCTTTTTACAAAAATAAATTAAACAATCAAGATGTGCTTAAAGACCATCAGCTTTAATTAAGGGCAGTCACTGGCTGGAAAAGATTTTCACTTCAAGTACTGAAATTAGGTTATTTTGTTATGATTATGTTATATATGTCCATATACCTTTGAGCCCCTAAAAACAGGGGGTGTATGAATGCTGCTGGAACTATTCAAATGTAATGGCTAAGTAAAACTCATTGCTGGAGATCTTCATCATATCCACCCCACAACACAGTAATAACAATCCTAGTTTAGCAATTTCAGGGGATTACAGAAACTGATTTGCTAAAGTGTAAAAAGAGGTTGTATTAGAGACCAAGATAGACATTCACATATACATATGGATGTCAACACTGTATTAACACCATCTGAAATGGCTCCCGCCCCCCAAGGAAATGGGTTTCATGCAAAGGATGAGTTTCATTGTAACAAGTATGTGCAACTGATATTGTCAAAATCACATGATCATAATGATTATCATTATTTTCCTGTGTAAACTTAGCAATAAAAATGTTGACACTATTATCTCTGGCTTTGATTTTTACAATCTGTGACTCAGAATAAAAGAATACTGTGTAAAACATATGAAATATTACTGATAAACTGAGGTAAAGTTACAAACCACTTGGCCAATAAGCTGGAAGCCAGTAGGAAGCTTCATCCCAAATACATCAAGTTGCTTCTCATTAATGAGCCACTCCTGAAGGAAAAAGGAATGAAAGCAAATTATTTTACTAATCTGCATTAATCCACAGATGTCATTTGAGCTTGGTAATGTAGGACTAAGTAGAATTTAAGTTGATTGTTTATCTCAGTTTTATTATCATATTGAAAAGAAAAAGCAAAGCATAAAATAATAAATTGCAGCAGACTTATTTGGTAATTGTGCAGAGATTAAAATGGAATCGCATGAGGGCAGCAATTTTTCTTCATCATTAAATATCAGTTTGTCTCATCACTGCCTCAAATGTTACAAAGCAGTTTGCACAAGAAATGAATTATGATTGCTGGGTTTTGGATTTTTAGAGAAAAAAAACTTTGAATTTTAAATTTGAGTAATTAAGTCATATTTGTCATTTTGCTGAAGTAATGCTTTTAAAATAAACTAAAAGTCCTTCCTGTTTAATGCTGCGTGATGCTTTAATCTCATTTACGAACCCAGAATTGTCCAAAGGTCCTGTCTGTGGCCTGAGGCTGCAGACTGAGGAAGTCAGATAAGTAGGGTAGCGTCTCTCTCTGTATACAGTAAAACACCACACTGGCCAGCCGGGATGCTGTCAGGCCTTCTTGAGGCTTCTCCAAGAAACGACATATCCTGATTTACAAAATTACAATAAATTAAATCAAATCTGCAACGTGTGTCAAATTGACTTTAATAAACCTCAGACACATAACACAAAGAAGCAGTGTGGCTGTGTATTAGAGACAAACAGAGTCTCCTTCTCACCTATGGGTGTCAGGGCACACTTCCACGATGCCCCTGGAGCTGCTTTTTTCACCTTCTTCCAGCTCGTAGTAAATGATTAGCTCTCCAGGCTACAGTAAAGACACAAAAAATTTACTGGGCTACTGCAAGTTGCTGGTGAACACATTCACTTATTTATTTATATGCATTCAATATATTTTATTTTGGGGGGCTTTATATTCTTTGTTTTTACAGGACTGCACTGCTAGCAAGGGGAGTTTTACATGTCTGAGTCACTTACTCATAGTCTAGTTATTACAGATGGCAGAGGACAGTTTTGACAAATATCCTGTCCTCAAATGTCATTGCATAGTTTTTTGTCCAATAAAAAGATAATTGATGCAAGCACAAGGTCTCGGTGCACATTTGTAATGTAACAACTCTCACCTTTGACCTGAAGAAGCGGATAACCTGAGCGATATCAAAGTTCTGGTCTGCACACAGCATGTCTCCTGCTATCTGTTCACACACACGTAAAAACCCTCATTGTGCTAATAGACCAACATTCAGCTTTAAGAGAACACATTTAAATGTAACTTAAGCAACATGAGTAACTGATAGATTCATTGTACCACCACAATGTCGTCCAGCAACTTGCGGCTGCGTATGGCCAGCTCCAGGTCAGCCACGGCCCCAAGACGGTCTTCCAGTGTAGTGCTGCCATCATTGATCACATTTCCCACGGGGAAGTCATTGGCTGTGGCCCAGCGCTCATAGTGCTTATACCTGCTCAGTTTAACATAACAAAGTAGAAAAATATTTAAGATCTAGCAACAAGAGTGCAAATTTTAAATAAACAGCATTATGCATTTCATGCACTCACTTGTCTGCATTAGTCACCAGATACACTTCTGTGAACAACTGCCGCCTTTAGAGGAATCACATACAGAATTAGCAGTACTCGACCTGCATGTCAAATAATAATAATTCAGATGTGACTTTATGAAAAATGGCCTGTTGATGTTTGGGCCACTCACATGTTGACAGTTTCCCACCAAAAGTCAAGGATCTTTTTCCCTCTAATGCCAGGAAGCAAGGCCTTAGGAACCCCAGTCAGGTGGCTGTATAAACCTGTGTCATCGTTCTGGAAGAGGAGAGGTGAGCGTCTAAACCACATAGGTAATAATGTAATTTAAAAAAATCTATAAACTGATGAAACATAGCTGAAACATAGATGAAACATTGATTTACAAAGATGTTCCTGTAATAAATAGTATCTTTAAAGCAGTGTTAGATCTAGAAACTATGGAAGCCTGTTTCCACCACTGGGGGAAAGAAAAACATGATCTTGTATCTAAAAATAATGACTCACTAAGTCAAAATTATGAGATAATATCTTATTATTGTCAGTTACTAAGTCAAAGTAATTAGATACCACCAGGAAGTACTGTGCACATCTTCCTGTCATTGGATAGTTAAAGTAGCTCTCAGTAATGGTATCCATTTGAATTTGTATGGACGTCCGTTAAGCTTTGTCTCACCCATTTGCTTGTGTCACATATGAGGAAAACACAGTAAACCGGCTCTAGCCATTTTGGTGCCCTAGGTGACACCATGGCCCATTACACGAAAAAACATAATTAAAACCAGTGATATGGTCAATGAATACTTTGTACTTTGTATGTGGTAACAATGGGCCTCGTAAACAATGGGCCTTATAGAAGCAGAATGTGCAAATAAGACAACATGAAACTAGTGTAGCACTAATATTTTATCCAGAGTCACTGATAGCTTTCATTTAAAATACTACACGTCTGGACTTCCTTGCTGCAAAGACATCTATGGTATCATGATGATAGCTGAAACTTGACCAAACACTTTCATGATGACAATATCCATATGACAAATATAAGATAAGATGAAATCAACCTTTATTGATCCCACAGCAGGGAAATTCACTCATTAAAGCAGCTTACCGGAATGGTATAAAGTGCCAAAAGTATTTTTACAAGTATTTACAAAGATTGAAAAGTAGAATGTACAGTGCATATCCAAAAAGTATGTGTAAACTAACACACGGCCAAGAGAATTTACAATATTCAACCATGATCAGAAATATTCAGCTGAGCTGTTGAGGTGTACAGGAATGAAAGACCTGCGTTAACGCGTCTTCCTACACTGAGAGTGTATCAGTCTGCTGCTGAAGGACCTGCAGAGTCTCCACTGTCTGATTCAGCAGGTGAGAGGTATTGTCCATCCATCCACAGGTATTGTCAGCTTGGCAAACATCCTCCTTTCACCCACCCACTCCTCAGAGTCCAGTGGGCAACCCAGGATAGAGCTGACCCTACTTACCAACCTATTCAGTGTCTTCCTGTCCTGGTCGATGCTGCCTGAACCCCAGGAATATGACTTGTTGTTGAGGTCTGTCAACAGGAACCGCTACCTGAGATACGCAGCAATAACTTGTCCTATCCACATCAATCAAAGAATGAAAAACAAAAAATAGGGGAGTTGTTCTTGTTTATCGTTTCTGTATTTGTAATTTTTTTACTTTCAAAATGGAACACAAGGGCCCCAGTTAGGGCTGCAAATTATTATTATTATTATTTTTTGAGAGCAGGTGGTGTCTTAGGTTACCACCTATATAACAAGAGCTGACACTGACTCAGTCAAAATATTGAGGAACTATCTCATTTTTTTGACTTAGTAAGTCTTTATTTTCATCTCATTATTTTGCCTTGGTAACTCATAATTTTGAGATACAGGATTATGATTTTTTTCCCCCCAGTGGCGGAAACAGGCTTCCATAAGAAACCTTTGCATGGGGTGGGAAATGGGTGACAAAATATCTCTAGGGTGGCTTAATTATGTATATACCAAATAATTATCATTATTATTTTGTTTGTTTTCACTTAACAAGGTGGATCATATTGAAGTTAGGAAACACTCTCTACATATATAGATGGTTGGATCTGAACAGCTTATGGACATATGGTTCTGACCTAAGCTCAAAGTGAAGATCCACACCCAGGGTACCTGATCTTTTGTATACATTTTCTGCACCCATTCTACATATAAATAATTTATACATGTGCTGCCTGTATTATATGCTTTACTTCATGTAGAACATGGCTTGGCAATAACTTTTACCTCTTCAGGTGTTCATCTATTTTGTGGGTGGTTCTTTTATTTTTTAAGGTGAAGCTACATCCGTAATGTTGTCTTTTAGTTCCCTTTCAGACGATTCACTTGGTACAACACAAATATGCGACATCACACCCTCGTGTGGCCTGTCTGAAGACACCTGCAGTGAGCATCACTGCTAACATGGCGAAGAAGTCCACTATTCGACCATTCCCTCAGGGATATGGCTTCTTTTTGTATGAGAAAGACCAGCACTGCTTTGTCTGTCTGGGTATGTCTGTCTCTTTTGCTGCAGCGTTCAGTTTCTGTCACTCAGAGCCCCTCACATTCCAGGGTCTCTGAACATAGGTGCAGATCTTTTTTCCAGGGGTGGACCTCTTGTAAGGGAGTGGAGGCTGCATCCATCAGTGGTGGCTCAGGTTTCTGAACACTTCGGCAGGGCCACAGTGGATCTCTTAGCAAAATGCCCACTGCCCCCTGTTCTTCCCCATGAAAGACCACTTTGCTGTGCTGGGGTTTGACGCACTGGCACATCCATGGCCTGTGACTCTGTTGTATGCCTTTCCCCCAGTGGATCTGATTTCGCCAGTTCTGCGCAGGGTGTGCCAAAAGTGCCTGTCCCTGATCTTGGGGGCCCCTTGATGGCTTACAAAGTCATGGTATACGGAGATAGTGAGTCTGCTGGCAGCGGAGCCAGCAGTCCTCAGGGATCTTCTGTCCCAGCCATGGGGGTAGATGGTTTATCCATGTCCCAAACTGTGGAATCTACACGCTTACCTGTTAAGAGGTCCAACCTGATGGTCTGCGGTTCTGCGGTTCTCCGTTTGAACCAATTGAGTCTGTTGATATGAAGTTTCTTTCATATAAAACAGTGCTTCTTCTTGCTTTAGTGTCTGCTAAGCGTGTTGGTGATCTCCATGCTTCGTCTGTGCATCCAACCTGTACCCAGTTTGGTGCTGATGGTTTGAAGGTTCTTAATGCCGAATGCAGCATATGTACCGAAAGTTATCTCTCCAGTCTATAGTTCTATGATCTTTCAGCTCCGGAGCTTCTCGAGGGCGTTATGTGTATGAGCAGCGACTTGTGTTGTACCTCGTCCCTCTCAGGGAACAGAGGTTATAGACAACCATTCGGTGTAAGAGCTCACTCTCTCTCTCTCTCTCTCTTTCGTTTTACTGAATTAAAAAACACAATTGTTGATTCATATGTAAGCCGAATACAACAGCACATCTACACGATTCCTTCAGTGCCGCCAGTGATTATCTATTGAAAACACAAGGTAGCGGACAACTATCGAAGAGCAAAAGAGGCTGATTATTTAACGCAATTCGGTGGAGTGAACAGCTTCACTAGAGTTGATGCGAACTTCGCACTGCACAATGTCGCCTTTCTGTTGCAATAATCAAGCTGCTTACCTTGATTTGTGTCTGTAAAACGGTCCCGTGACCCGCTACCAATAATATACAGATCATTTAAGAAACGTGACTTTTTCCCCCGATGTTCCTCTGGATCAATAAAAACAAAGTAGCGACTGAAAAAAATATGTCTAAGCTAGTTTCTGCTGGAGCTGCCAGCGTCAAGAAGACACTGGTTCCGGTTATGACCTTCAAAATAAAACATTTACTCATGACCGCTCCGAAGTACTTCGCTCTACTTAACTGTACAATCGATCCAGGTCTGTCTCTCTGTCTCTCACACACACATGACAGGTCTACATGCTTTAACCAATTTACCAAGTTTAATAAACAGAACTGAAAGTGGTTGATGACATACACTATATAAGTAGATTTTTAATATAAAGACATACATTGCCTACCTAGTAATGCAATGCTTACCAATTATTTTCTATTTAGTCTATTACATTGTTGCAATGTAATCATTGTCCTCAGTGAAGCTTCATGAAAAAACATATAAAAATACAAAGCAAAAACAGCTGAACTATGAACTGGATTACAAACGTATCAACTGGTCAGAGTATTATTAATAAAAGAGGAAAATAAGTCGGAGCATAACATGATTGCATTTGATACAGAGACTGAGAAAAAGAACCTGACATGAAAAATGTTTTAGAGCTTACTCTACTGGAAGTTAAATTAACAATCGTCTTCGTGGAGGAAGGCATTCAATGAGAGCTTTGCTAAACTGATTTGACTTAAACTCAAGATGATGCAGTTTTTTTTTTTTTACGTCCTTTTCAGATATATCGGGCTATTATGATTGGATTATAGTCACCAAGCAAAGGATTTCCATTTTGTAGAAAGCTTCAAATGTAATATTTTGGCTTGTCATTTAGCCCAGAAGCAGGATCTGAGAATTAATGACAAAATCCAATTATTTTCTGGTATTTCATGCACACTTGATGACAAATGAAGTATCTCAAAGCCTTTCAAGTACTCTTTTGGGCCATATGTGGTTGTCTTCAAATACTAGTTGGAACCCTTTTTCTCACTGGGGTTCTGTGCTGGATGACCCAACAATACCATGCTGTCGCAGAAGGTTCCTCAGGATCTGATTCTTGGACTTCCAGTCTTCCACCTGAGCAACAGCAACATGGAAAATACATTAGGAATATAAAATAAATAATTCTTACAAGGAACTCTATGACCATAACAAAGTCATGTTTTACTGTCAAATAATATCTTGAAAGTGCAGCCTTATGTATTGTAAATATAATAAAATCAATATTGTTGGGTTTTTGTTAGACTAAACATTTGTAGTCATAATGTCAGGCTTTATAAAAGTGTCAATTATTCAGTAATCTGATTATTAGAGCACATTTTTACTCTAACAAAAACAAAATACAGGGGAGAACGTTATATTATTGACAATTGTTTATTAGACTATTAATGATCTAAAAGTTACCCCTTTCAAATTATACAACAAAATTCATGAAACTTCAGTGGTAGCACACAACACATGCTAACGTACTTCCTGTCTGAGTAGCTGGTTGTCGATCCTAAGACGATCAAGAGAGCTGATATTTTCCCCCAGCTTCAAGTTGCTCTGTCTGAGTTCCTTGATGTACTCACAGGCTTTAGACAAGATTCCTCCTTTACTCTGGAACAAACAAAACAGAAAATGTAATAATTTACAAGAAAAATATATAATATATAATGTGACATGGGTCTCATTTAAAGACATTTTCATATTCACCTACATTTCTCTGATATTTCTCAGTGAGTCTTGCTAATACAGTTGTTCCAAATAACAGTCTCCAGCCTTCTTAACTGCACAAACTTGTGATAAGCTGGTTTCAGACTTATTAGTGACACCTGTTCATGAGGAGCTTGATTTGAGATTTGATCATTAAGATTATAAATACCCATTTTGCCATATAAGGCAGCCTATCCAGTTTTGTTTTGGGGAGAGTTTCACAGTTTAGGCACTGGCACCCTTTTAGAGTTAATTATTACTAGTTAGAAATGTAGAGGATGTGGTGGCTCAATGGGTAGAGCATCGGGTTAGGATGCAGGAGGCCAAGGGATTGAATGCCACCCCACCAGGTGTGGCTCCGCCCAGCCATCAAGGGCTAACTTGGTGCTGGTCTGAGCTTGGATAAACTGGGAGGGTTGCATCAGGAAGGCCATCTGGAGTAAAAAATCCAAGTCACATCAACGTGCGGAACATGTGGCTTTGTGATCACCCCTGAAGGGACAAGCCAAAGCTGTTGATCATTATTACTGGTTAGTAGGGTGACCTTCGCTCAAAAACCAAAGTAACAATATTTACTTTTCTAGTGCCGTTAGTCACTGTGAGTCTATGTCATGGGAGGCTTTGACAGCACTGCTCCACAATAAAAGTGTGTGTGTGTGTGAGAGTCATATAAATTTATATACACACATACACACACCTGTCAAATAATTAGAATATCTTCACATAGTTGATGTATTTCACTAATTCCATTCAAGAAGTGAAACTTGTCTAATGTATACATTCATTCCAAACTGACTGATATATTTCAAGTGTTTATTTATTTAAATTTGGATGATTATAACTGACAACTAATGAAAACCCCAAATTCAGTCTCTCAGAAAATTTGAATATTACGTAAGACCAATACAAAGAAAGGATTTTTATAAATCTTGGCCAACTGAAAAGTATGACAATGAAAAGTATGAGCATGTACAGCACTCAATACTTAGTTGGGCTCCTTTTGCCTGAAGTACTGCAGCAATGCGGCATGGAGTCGATCAGTCCGTGGCACTGCTCAGGTGTTATGAGAGCCCAGGTTGCTGCGATAGTGGCCTTCAGCTCTCCTGCATTGTTGGGTCTGTCATATCGCATCTTCCTCTTCACAATGCCCCATAGATTTTTCTATGGGGTTAAAGTCAGGCGAGTTTTCTGCCCAATCAAGAACAGGGATACCATGGTCCTTAAACCAGGTACTGCTAGATTTGGCACTGTGGGCAGGTGCCAAGTCCTGTTGGAAAATGAAATCTGCATCTCCATAAAGTTGTTCAGCAGCAGGAATCATGAACTGCTGTAAAACCTCCTGGTAAACAGCTGCATTGACCTTGGACCTTCAGAAAACACAGTGGAGCAACACCAGCAGATGACACAGCACCAAACCATCACTGACTGTGGTAACTTTACACTGGACCTCAAGCAACGTGGATTCTGTGCCTCTCCTCTCTTCCTCAAGAGACTGGGACCCTGATTTCCAAAGGAAATGCAAAATGTTCTTTCATCAGAGAACATAACTTTGGACCACTCGGCAGGAGTCCAGTCCTTTTAGTCTTTAGCCCAGGCGAGACGCTTCTGATGCTGTCAGTTGTTCAAGAGCGGCTTGACACTAGGAATGCGACAGCTGAAACCCATCAAACCCGTCTTGCATACGTCTGTGTGTAGTGGTTCTTGAAGCACTGACTCCAGCTGCAGTCCACTCTTTGTGAATCTTCCCCACATTTTATTGCTCGTACACTTTTTCTACCACATCTTTTCCTTCCCTTCGCCTCTATTAATTTGCTTGGATACAGAGCTCAGTGAACAGCCAGCCTCTTTTGCAATGACCTTTTGTGTCTTTCCCTTCTTGTTCTGAATTTGGGGTTTTCATTAGTTGTCAGTCAAAATCATCAAAATTAAAAGAAAATTTCACTTTCACATTGCCATTTCACAATGAATTCTCTTTAACTGACCTGTCCAGTCTTGGTATAGTCAACGTTACAGTCTGGAATGGCCTTTGACAGCTGCACAATCCAGTTGTTGATCTTGTCTCTGCGCCGGCGCTCAACTATTGAAACAACATTAGAACTTAAGACTTGAACTTTTATCATTTATATCAATTCAGATATTTTTAGCAAATGCATTTTTTATTTCTAACTTCTCACATAGAGGTCTGACCTTCATTGTGCTGGGCTCGCCGCTTCTCATCTCTGGATGCCCGAGGAGCCTCTTGCTTTCTAGAAAACAGATTAGAACAAAGATATTAAGTTAGCTTAACTTGCTAGATGTAGACAACCTTCTAGCTAAAACTGATTACTTTAAATTAGATGGACTAAATTTTGATGTAATTACGCTATGTATGGCTGGGTGCGAGGCGCGATTGTCCTTTGATTGGATGCTGTCAAAACTTCCTGGGGTGACATCATGACATAGAGCTGCCCTGTGAAACAAGATGTTTATGTCAGCTGCACAGAATAATTAAACTAATACTATTAATATTTCATGTGTCACAAAGCCTTAAAAAACACTAATTTTCCCAAACTTATTGTTAAAGAAGTTGCATATCATTATTTTTTCTGTAATAATAATATAAGGGGTTTTGACATTTCAAAACTCCCTAACAGCCCTTTAAAGTTGTGAGGACCAGTCAAAATGTCCTGACAGCAATGATACTGATTAAGCCTGATACTGATTTTAAATTCTGCCTACAGAATAAACACACATTTTAGCTTGATTACTACATACAAAACAGCTTTAAAAAGGACGAAAAACAGTTTACATTTGGTTATTTGATTTTTGATATATATATTAGATGTTAAATTGTTAAAACGGTTTTAGACATTTCTGTATGTGTGTGCAGTAATTACCTGTGGGAGTAGTCTGGCCCAGCAGTGTGTCAGAGGCCTGCACTGTTGTCACCATGGTGCCAGTTGTGGCATCTGCTATGGTGGCGGGGTAGTATGTGTATTGTGTCTCAGCGCTGCCATCTCCCTCCAAGCCCTCTGGCTGAGAAAACACAGCCTGAAGTTGAAGAGATGTGAATTCTGCTGTTAGTGTTGTATTGTACTGATTAGCTCCTAATAATAAAACGAGTAATCAAACCGATCCAGTATTTAAACAGGCACCTATGGGTCTGGACAGGCAAAAACTAAATAAGTACTATTAAGTATTACAATCAGCTAAAATCAAGTGTAGTTTATAACTTTAAAGGTTTTTACCAGAAATGTTTCAATGCAAGCTATAAAACAGGATAACCTTTACAAATTCTACACTGGAAAATCCACAGCAAGAAAATAAAAAGAAAAAAAAAGAAAAAGAAAATGAGCGGAACAATAAAGTCCCAATTAAAAATTGAATCCAATATAAAAATTACACTTAAACACAAACTGCAGGTGCGTGAATGGAACTGTGGATTTGGTTATGCATGTTCTTACAGGTAGCCAGTGTTGTTCTCACCTGTGTGACAGTCTGCGAGGTTGCAGGGAAACCAGTGACAAGGCTGACTGCTGCAGCTCCATCTGTCTGAGTCTCCAACTGGCCATCTGACACCTGGATCACTCTGTAAGTCACCTGCAGTGTAACATGTTACACTAAGTAGTCAGTGCCTGATTTCAACTAAAGTAACATATAAAATATGCAGAGTACACAAAAACATAAAATCTTTAAATAAAATGGGTTCGGAATACCGAGACACCGTGACATTCTGATTGGCACAAGAATATGAAGTATACGCATAGCAAACAGAAATATTGATTTTATTTTCAGTGCAAATTCCAGTTAACTTCTGTAGTTTCCATTACAATCTATTGCTTCAGATACTTTATTCTGCTCACAAAGAAAAAAAATGCTCATTTTGGATCAAGCCGCTGTCACTGAGAGACAGATGTTCTGGGTAATTAACGCCAATGTTTTGTTTGCCAGATTATTTTCAAGACTTCTTCCTACCTGTCCACCTGCTCCTTCTGTCTTGAAGAGATATTTAATGGGTTGGTCAGTGAAAGTGGCAGCAGACTGAATGGTGGCAATAGCTGCTGGATCCTCTGCAGTAGCAACAGAACCTGAAGGCACAAAGCCGCATACAACTTGGTTGGTAGCTCAGGCATCCTACAAAACCATGTGGATTCAGGTACACGTGTACAAGGTAGTGTAGAAAAACAAACTGGACTAAGGCAAGTAGAAAAAGATTTCATGGTTACAATATTTAAGTATCGACACAGGCCTTTAAACTGTTTCACTGCATAACATTCGCTAATATTACAAGGTTTTTCGTTTTACCTTCCTCGCTGACGGTAACACTCCCATCTGGTTCAGGGCTTTTCTGTTGACTGTACACATCAACAAATTTAGGACAGCAGTCATATTGTTGTTCAGTTAGTTAAAGAATCGTCATAGTGATCAGTGGACTGTTGTTATTAGTAGCGAATGGCACATGAAGCCAAAATCCCAACTCACCCCTTCATTTCTGCCGACAGTCTTGGACGAGTAGACCGTCTTCACTCGCTCCCACAGCCAGACTGTGACACAAGTTCATAAGTTTAACAAAAAAGGAAGAAAACTATTTGGCCCAACCTACAGTTTATGAACTATTTGCATGACTTTTAAAGACAACGGCCTTCAAAGCAGAAGATTAACCCTCAAATGCTGTTACAAATTGGGTGGTGGTAGCTTAGCTAGCTATAAGAAAGCTCACTGAGCGAATGTTACTTTGGGTGAAAACGGAAACTGAAGCTTTTCGCCTTAACAATTAAAGCGCGGCCATTTATGTGTGAGGAACAGCGATATGTTCGAAGCGCATTTTGCCTTGACACTCAACTTCGTTTTGGTCTCTCTCTCTCTTTACTCCCTTATTTTTCTCCTTGTGTGTGTTTGTATGCGTGTGCGCGCACACCCAAAGCAGGCAGATTTTATTTTGGCAATCTCAGCGGAAATCAAATTCTTATTGAGTCTTGAACGACAACCGCCGTACCTTTCTGTTACCACTCGGCCCCAGAGGTTTTTACAGATGTTTAACAAAACACTCTCCTCTCCACTAGTTTAGTGCAATCGGTATCCGAAGCACTTAATAAATACGACGATAAATTCCAGTAAAAAAATGCAACATTTTTCATACGATGTTCAAATATGTCTAGTGTATTCTTGACTAAACAAAAAAATCTACTTACGTCGCAATGGTCCCTCCTCCGATATTTGTCAACAGAGCTGCCTCTGTGACGGCTGTACGCATGCGCTACAGGAAATAAAGACAGCCGGTTCCAGATCAGTCGATAACAGAAAAATACGAATATTACACAATAAAGCGATTTTTATATAGCGTAATAGTATTTGCCAGCATTAATTACTCAAAGCATCTTAGTGACACCTGCTGGTTAACCGATTTAAAAGAAACGAAAGTGCCCGTCTTGTTAGCGAAAATGTGTTGTTGTCTCGTTTTTTAAATTAACTGAATTTATTCTAATTAATTGTAACGTTATTTTTTGGCATAACCGCCAGATTAGATGCATGTCTTCAAAGTTGAAAAGATGTTATCCGGATCACACCAGAGTTACAACAGGAAATACAGACAGGTTACAACATAGCCGACAGGGTTCAGTGTTGAGGACAGCATCGAGGTGGGATTGTGACAGCATTTATGTCAGAAATTCAGCACAATATTGGCATTAATATTCATATGTAGCTATAGGCGATGACATAAGTACACCTCAGATGGAAAACAATATACCTCACAAAAGAAAAATCACCAATGATTTGACTATCACGGTGATTTACGTCACCGAAGTATATATAGTAGTCTGCTATTCGCCAATCTGAAGCTGCTTTTATCATTTTAACTATTAACCTGTGGTGAACGTATTTGACAGAAAGAAAGAAAGAAAGAGAAAATGTCAGACTAGAGGGAAAAAAAACACTGGACAGCGCCCGTGGGTTGATCCCGCTGAGGAATGGAACCACGTAATCAAATAGATTTGAGGAGGAAGTAACCACTGAGCTAAACCAGCGCGTCTGTAAGACGAAGAAAATACCCTTATCAAGGTTTAACAGCTTTCTAAATTTTGATTTTATTCTACTTTTTTAAAAAAGCTTCCTTCAAAGGATTGTGGTGGAGTTTTGAGAAAAAGTACTGTAAGGTACAAGTTATTATTGATCTTTAACATCACCTGATGTTAAAAATAGTTACATATACATTTGAGATGAGTATCTTACAAGCGACAGGAACGTGCTTGTAATTGTAAACTTTAAGTTAGAAGCACAGTACAAACTTCAAAATGTTCAGCCTATAAAGCATATTACTGCTTGTATACGACTTTTTAAATGTCTTGTATAGTTTTTATACTTTAAAACATTATTTCTTGCTTGACGTCATTTATGACACAATCAATATACTTTCTGAAGGTTTTGAAGTTTGAACTGGCACAAACGTCAAAGGCAATAATCTGATGTCATGAATTGAAAAAAGTATACAAAATATTTAAAACTCATATACAAGCAACAATTTCCTTTCTAAGCTGAACGTTTTGAAGTTTGAACGTGTTTCTAGCTGAAAGCATGCCAAAGTAGTTGGGCTCCAAATACATTTGGAAGATGGAAGAGAATATAATAAAAAAGAAAATGCACTGTGAATGCTTCAAGAAAAGTTGAAAAAACTGAACTGTTTTTGGTGAAATAGCTGAAGCTTTTCCTGAAAGCCGAATTGAAGGTGAACAATTTAAAAATAGCTGAAAGTTTTGCTTTTGCTGAAATAGCTAAAACAAATAAAAAAATGAAAAACATATTAAAAATTCCTGGAAGCTGTAGAAATGTAATAGCTGTGCAAAGTTATAGAGAGAACCCAACAATTCCCCCTGGAGCAAGCCCTAGGGAACAGTGGAGAGGAAAAACTCCCTTTAAAGGAAGAAACCTCCAGCAGAACCATGCTCTGCATAAGCAGCCATCTGCCTTGACCAGTTTTGGGTGAGTGGAAAGTGAGAAGAGAAAAGAAAAACAGCAACAAAAGCAACAACAAAACATCGGGCAGGTTGGTCTGACCGGTACCTGCACGCTGGAAAACACACAACTTCAAAGCCCAGGGACACCTTCAGAGAGGGACAGAGAGAGGGGGACAGAGTAGGAGAAAGACAACTACGTGAGAAAACACACAGAGTTAATGTCATACAGTAGTGACAATTGTGGGGTGAGAGGAGAGTAGAGAGGGACAAGAGGAGGGGGGTCCCCCAGCAGTCTAAGCCTATGGCAGCATAACTAGACATAAAAGTAGAGAGGGTGTCTGTTTCCCGACTCAGAACTTGGAGTCGGTTCCACAGGAGAGGAGCTTGATAGCTAAAGGCTCTGCCTCCCATTCTACCTTTGGGAAATTCTGGGAACCACAAGTAGGCCTGCATTCTGAGATCTAAGTAGTCTACTTGGATGATATGGTGCTATGAGGTCTTCTATATATGCAACGAATCCTGCATCAGTTAAGCCACGGAAGTAGTGGTGCAGACTCCCGAGACCACAAGAACAGAGAGGGGCTGTAACATCTCGAGCTGCAAAGGCCCTTTAACCTCAACACAGCAAAATGGAAAGATGGTCCTTGTCAGAGAGAACCATGAGAGGTTTGGTGCTAGTATGAAAGAAATGACTGTACTGCTGTTTGCATGGAAGCAATAAGATTAAATTCCATTCAGAGGCAGGATTACTCGTGTCCAGTTGTCCAATAATTATCCACAACAGAGGTCTTTGAATGATAAAAAACTGAGCATTTTTTGAATTCCACATTCCATAATTGAGCTGATGACAAAATAATTCCACAGAACACAGTAAGAAACCGTTTACCACCACGGCCAAACACACAGTTTTCCACTACTAACTTTTGGCTTTCGTCTGTTCACTGCCCGGGGACCTTCTGAATACGTCTTCATTTGAATTTTGTCCCTCCAAACAAGGTAAAAAGCTTTTCTCATGTGATTTCTTTATGTTGGAAACAGCAGCTGCACTTGAGAAAACAAAGTCAACACAATTTCTCTGGTAGCTGTTGTGGTGATCATGTGATATGATCGACAGCTCCAAACATCTGTTTTTTCACTTGTTTCTAGTGTAAACAAAGACCTCTGGACCTAAGCGGAGTCTTTAAAGTGCTCAGGAACCACTACATAGGAACCTCCGTAAGCTCCAGTCGACCTTGTTGGCTGGAAAGAGTCAGTAGCACCTCAGAGTCCCTTCTTCACTGCACTAACTCATCTGTTTCAGATCATCATGACGCAGCTGGTGGAGTCAGCCATCAAAATCCATTCAGTGGGAGTTTCCACCGAGACATCAAATCCCAGAATGTGCTAATCCAAACCACCCCGATGGCCTTTCGGGGGCGTCTCATTGACTTTGGTTGTGGCTGCATGTTGAGCAAGAGACCGTTCCACCACTTTTCTGTTACAATGTCTGTCTCCTGCTATTCCTTCATTTGTTGTTCTCTCAAGTGAGGACATTTGCTCCAATCTTGGCTGTCTCTCATCTCATGTCCCTCGTCTCTTTCTGCCCCCATCCATCTTGTGTATTACGGGAACTGAAGCGTATGCTCCTCCTGAGTTTTCCAGGTATGAAAGGTACAAGGCCAGCCCCACCACCGCCTGGCAGCTGGGGGCAGGATTATACGAAATAACAGATTGATATAGAAGGTTTAACACATCTGAGTTCCTCTCCAGACAAGTTAAATTTAACAAGGACCTGTCTCAAGGTAAGACAAAGCTGATGTCAATCCATCAGCTGCATTTTGGGAGTAAATGTTTTTCCTGCCGTGTTCTAAAAAATCAGTGCAGCTTCCAGACTAATCTATTCTGTGATCTGTCCTCTCTCTGCTCAGAGTTGCCGCATTTGTTGAAGAGGTTTTTGGCTGTTAATGCTAACAACCGAATTACTTTGGAGCAAATGCTGCTGCACCCATGGTTCACCCAAACCTGTGGCACCTACTCTCACCCCCATACACCCTCTGTCAGGGACCGAGCAGGCAGACACAGGACACAGTAATAAACTTGCAAAAGAAAATTGGTTTTATTTCCCAAATGTAACACATACAAAGAAATTTAAATTTACTAACAAAATGTGGGCCCTAAAAGAGGTCAACAAAAGATTGCTAAAATCAAACTATCAAACTGAAATTACAACACAAGTTCTAACGACACCTGAGACAAAACTGACCTCCCTAAGTGACAGACAAGGGGCAACATATATACTCGCTGGCCAAACCAATATGACACACAAGGGGTAGACATAACTGTAACTAGACAAATTATGAACAAACTATAGACAAACAGTTTAGTAACATCATCCAATTACTTAAATATGCAAAAGCAATAACAAAATAATGAACTAATTAAAGCTTATTAACCTCTAAAGAAACATTTTCCCCATATTTTCCCCTCCCTGCTTCAAACTGGGTACTCGTTACAGTCCAGGCCCAGTAGAAAGTATTTAAAGTTGATGCAGGCCTCAATCCAATCTTTTATTTGAATTGCCAAGACCCTCGGACCAGCAGAATGGTAAATCCCGAAAAAGAGAATTTCAATTTAAACTTAATAGCAAGACACTAAACTTCAGGTAAAAGGTAAGTGAAAACATTACTGAACAAACTTAGGGTGTGGCCGAGGTTGTGGCCATCACACCCTCCTTTAGGGCTGAGTCAGAAATCTCACCAATGTATATAAGATGTAAATAAACGTGTTACTTTTGGTGCCTTTAACTGATCTCTGGTATCTTGTGTTGATTAATCTTAGGTTTGATATCAGCTTAGGATCCCACATAATAAAAGTCCACCTAAAGCAGTAATGAATGTGTTCTGAGTTTGTCACACCACAGGAACATCTAAAAAATAAATCTAAATGTTTAATGTTGACCAGTGCCATAACACGTTTAGCATTTTAAGTTTTTTTTTATTCATTCCTTCATCTGCTGGCCATTACCTGAAGACCAAGTCTTTAACACCACAGAGTATATTTAGTTTAACCTGGTGTAATAGTTGCATCATTGTCACAGACTTGTTTTCTTCTCATGGACAATACATACTTTTAAGAATCATCAGGAACCAGTCAGTACTTTATTGTTCTGGGATTTATCAAACACAGTTACACATTGAACCACAGGCTGTATTATAAAGTGTTTCAAAAACACTAACATCCATACATGGTACATGTACCACATTGAAATCATTTGAACTCTTGTCATTTCTCATGTCATAATGGATCTACTGAAATGTGTGTTTTCTCTATTTAAAAGTGCTAATTTAATGTAAAACACATGAATCATGGGTATTAAGGAAATCCACACCAATGATCCACAAGTGGATGACAGCTGATCCCTCCTGCTGCTTAGCTATCTGTAATAAGGAGCCTCCACAGAGACATAATTACAATCCACAATAACGTTTGAGCTCGATGCAGAAGTAGGCCTGTGGTGTCAGTACATGGCTTCAGAGCCTCTGAGGACAAAGATAGAGAGACATTAGCAGCACCCTTTAGGAACTTGATGGAGTCTTTTGTTAGCATAAATCAAAGTGGATCACTTTCAGGTTTTAATTGTTAGAACAGTTGAGAACTGACTGAAAGCGAAACACACTTGGAATATCTTGTTTTCATTCCAGACGCGTTGATACAACACAAGTTGTACTGATTGGGGATTTTTAAACCGGAAATGATATTTTATATTACAATAATACTGTAATTTGCTGACGGTTAACTCAACTCAATAAATTAAGTTTTGAAGTGAGTACCACCACCATTTCCCAGCATGCATTGTATTTTTTCTGCCTTGATGAAAACATTCTTTCACATCTTCATCTTTTTTTTTGATTGTGTTGATCTTTGAGCTTTGCATTCATTTAGATTTAATTCATAGTATTGCACATGTTCACTGTTACTGTGAGCAAACACTATTGTAACATTGTACACAAAAATCACTATCACATCAAAAAAACAAAACAAAAAACAAAACAAAATACTGTATATCACTACATTGGGACAGGAAATGGAATGTATCCTGAATAATATATGTCCTGTACAGTACATGCACTGTATATGTGTTCCTCTTTTGAAATAGAAATGGTTTCTTCAGTCCATTAGGAGGCTACTTGCTGTTTTTTATTACCATCACATAGTATTTTGTGCTCTTTGCTGGGATCAGTCTTCCCATTATGAGTTTGCAGTTGTTGCGTCGGATTATTTTCTTACACATTTTGAATTGGCAGTGCACCTCGGTAAATGTCACAGGAGCTTTGATCATTTATTTTAAGACATAAGGTAAATCTATTCTTCTACTTATCAAACGATCTTTGAATTTGATCACTTTCTTATTACTTTGCCAGTGGAAATGTTTTTCATACGAATATGAAAAACCTTTACAATGCAAAACGAAAGTGAGTACTAATACTTTTAAAATTTTCCCGCTTTAAATAGTGCAGAAGTCCTTATGTCGAGAAACTGGTCTCTTTTTAGCAACTTTGTTGGTGTATTATTGAAGGAATACTGCCCGACCTCAGTAGTTAAAGTTGCAAAAGTTGGTAAAAATCTGAACGACAGTCCCAAGCCCACTAAATCTGGGGAGGGTTGCATGTGGAAGGGCAACTAGTGTAAAACCCTGTGCTGATAACCTTTATCCATGCAGTACTAGGTCAGGATTAACGTGCTGCTGGGCACCAGATGCTAATGACAGTGTAAATGCTCAGCAAGGTAGATATTATCTGATTTCTAAATGAAAAGGAATACTAACTTTTTCCTGCACGTATAGTGTGGTCTATGGTGATATGCTTTTCTTCTCTCCTTTTTCTGCGCATCAGTTGGCAGGTGTAGTTCATGATTTGGCTGGTGTATTGCTGACCATGGTCAAGTAACTTGCACGAATCATCAGATGCATAAAACAGCACGGTCCCATTCCAAGTAATTTTGCAGGTGAATGATGTAGTTTCAGAACAAGCTGCATAAAAGCAGCGTAACCTTTAATGGGATACAAATGTTTTGGTTAATATTTTGAATTCACATTTAATGGCAAAACTTGCAAAAATTGAATTCTGAGTCACATAAATGAGTGTATTGCTTGAACCTGAGTGTTCCATTCTTAGTGATGCAAGGCTCAAAAATGCCAAAATCCCCTTGCTTTGCTGCTGAATTTAAACCTGCAATCAAATGGCATGTTGTTTGTTAAAACCAAGTTATAGTGTATTTAGCATTTTAAGATGGACCCAACAGTTACAACTCTTTTAATTTAAATGTAGCTAAATAGCACAAGTTTAAAGAATGTAAAATTGACTATACCTAAAGGGATAACATATACCTAGTAGTTTCCTGAGACTCCGAAGCTCATAATTAACACAAGTCAATTAACATGCTGCAATGTCTGTAAGACGGAAATAATGAACAATACCTGACTGAAGCGTCTGGCTGCAAACAAAGATGACAAAGTGCCAACAAGATGTTCTGCTTTTACCCTCAGCCAGAAGTTTTTAACTTTTTAGACTTTTAGACTGTTTGTATGGCTGATCGCCTAAACTAGGGCTATTTAACTAAAAGTCTAGGAGGCCCTATCACTTCACAACATCCCCTGTCAACATTCAGACTTTTACCCGTCAAAAAGTTTTTCTTTACAAACTGCTTTCTTTGTAATCATGTAGACATGCATTTTAAAAAGATTTCTGCCAATGCATACCTATTCTAATAAAGACAATATTCTAAAAATTGAGGTAGGCCTGTAACAGAACCAATATTATGAAGAAAAGTCCGTGTCTTAAATGACTACTGGTCTAAATTATTGTACGTAATTCTTTTGTGTGTGATTTTGCATTGAAATTTAGCTGAGACAAATAAATTAATAATTAATCAATGAAGGTCAAATGGGCAGAAACATTAAATAATACACATTACAGTCTAAGCAGAATTTAGTGCAGAAATCTTTCATGTTTGCTGGTCCTTTTTTCTTCCCTGAGATTTTGTCTGCTCTAACTTTTTATACCAAATGTTTGTGCATATTTAGTATTTCAGTATCAATTTTACTAAATTTAAAACAATCCACCTGTTCTCTCACTCATTGTGTTACAGTTACAGTTTCCACACTGTTGCAGCTCTTGCTCTGCTAATTGGCTTCAAGTGATACACTGTCTGTGTAGATACAATGTTTGATCTTGAGGATTAGGGGTAGTTTCTGGGAAAAGGATAGTTTTCCCATTCACATGCACTAATCTGAATTTAACCAGTTAC
Source organism: Channa argus (assembly GCF_033026475.1). Taxonomy (NCBI): domain Eukaryota; kingdom Metazoa; phylum Chordata; class Actinopteri; order Anabantiformes; family Channidae; genus Channa; species Channa argus. The sequence continues at coordinate 5,172,847 of NC_090202.1, forward strand.
TTCTGCTTTCTTTTAAGCCTTGAAATAATGTTTATCTGGCTGGTCTGCTAGACTGCTGCCCTCTTGATTGGATGAGCAATAAAAAGGACTTTCAAACACAAGCCTATCAAAATATGACTTATTACTTTAATGTTAAAAATGTTCACAGTCCAGACAGAAGCCTTTTTGGGTTTGGTCCCAGAACGAAGTCCCCCAGTGGGTAACCACTGATTTAGACCATGGCTTTCCCCAACCTCAACCACGTGACCCGATTTCCTAACCGACCAATCCCTGAAATCAAGGTCCAACTTCTGCCAAAATAAACAACAGCAAACATGTTTTGTAGGTAACAGATTGAAACTGCATGATGTTTTGTTTTAATAAGAATATGTTCATTTACATATTTGTACAGGTCACAAATATGCTGATACTGAACATATGAATAAAATATTCACAGAAAACATTTAATTTTTCACTATAATATCAGATCTTCCAGTATAAAATCTACTTTTGACAGTGATATTAAACATTTCATGTTATGTTTTTATGTTAAAATTGGGAGCAACTGTGGTTTTATCAAGAAAAGCTTCTTCAGACATATCTTTGATTACCTTAAAAACAAAGCGTAACCACAGTGCTATTGTTAAAGGCAACCACAAGGGTGCACAATCCAATATCTTCTTTTGCCAGTCCCAAGTCTGGATTAATGCAGAAGGTTATGTCAGGAAGGGCATCTGATGCAAAACACATCCCAAATCAAATATGTGACTCATAACTTCCATACTGAATCTGACTTCTATAACGGATCGGTCGCAGCTCGGGTTAACAAAGACCGTCACTGGCCTGTTGACCTTCAGAGTGCCAGTGGAATTTGGGCTACTGTTGGTCGAAAAAAGAGAGGGGAAGGCGTGTACGCAGGCAGAGAGAGAATAGGAAAGCCATGGGGGAAGGACTGAGAGTAGGGATTTGAATGTTGGTACTATGAGAAGGAAGGATAGAGAGTTGGTTGACATGATGCAGAGAAGGAAGGTGAATATACTGTGTGTCCAGGAGACCAGGTGGAAAGGTAGCAAGACTAGAGGTTTAGGAACATGGTTTAAGTTTTTTTTACTGTGGTGTGTATGAAAAGATAAATGGAGTAGGAGTTATTCTGAAAGAGTAGTTTGTAAGGAATTTTCTGGAAAGAGTATCGGATAGGGTGGTGAGTCTGAAGCTGGAAATTGAGGGTGTGATGTTCCATGTAGTTAGTGGTTATACCTCACAGGTAGGATGTGAGTTACAAGAGAAGGAGAAAATCTGGAGTGAGATAGATGAAGTGATGCAGGGCATCCTCAGAGGTAAGAGACTGGTGATTGGTGCAGATTCTATAAGCATGTTTTTGAAGGGAACAGAGGTGATGAGAATGTGTTGAGCAGGTTTGGTCTTCAGGACAAGAACTCAGAAGGACAGATGGTGGTAGACTTTGCAAAGAGGATGGAAATGGCTGTATACAAATAAGACATATAAGAGCGGATAGAAGCACTCAGGTGGACTATATCTTGTGTTGATGTTGTAATCCGAAAGAGATCAGTGACTGTAAAGTATTGGTAGGGGAGAATGTAGCCAGACAAAACAGGATAGTGTTGTGTAAAATGACTCTGGTGGTGAGGAAGATGAAGAGGACTATGGCAGAGCAGAGGACAAAGTGGTGGAAGTTGAAAAAGGAAAAATGTTGTAAAGTTTTCATGTAGAAGATGATACATCAGGAAAGAGGAAAGTCGACAAGGAGGTTAGCTAAGACGAAGTGGACCAGTGAGAAGACTGAGGAGAATAGACAGGTAGATGCAGCATAAGGTGAAGGTAGACGTGTCAAATGGCAAACAAAGACCATATGATGACTTGTATGCTAGATACAGAAAAGTATGTTAGAGTGCTGTAGATGTGACAGAGGAATTCAAGGTGGAGGTGGGTCTGCATCAAGATTGGCTCTGAGTGGAGCGGTGAGGTTACGGGAAGCAGAGGTAAAGAAGATACAGGACTTTAAGTACTTAGGGTCAACGGTTGAACAGCCAAAAGGAAAGGAAGAAGATTGTCAGAGGCAAACCTAGACTCTAAGGGGGCCCCGGGCAAGTAAGCCCATGTAGACCCCCCTGGTTACTAGAATCGTCCTATACGTGGGGAGTTTTGGGGCAAATGTACACTATATTGCCAAAAGTATTCGCTCACCCATCCAAATAAATGAATTCAGGTGCACAAAGCAAGGTCCATAAAGAGATGGATGAGTGAGTTTGGTGTGGAAGAACTTGACTGGCCTGAACAGAGTCCTGACCTCAACCCATCTTCACCTTTGGGATGAATTAGAGCGAAGACTGCGAGCACTGTGTATTATGTATTTCATAAACACACTCCTAAACCTCGTGGAAAGCCTTCCCAGAAGAGTTGAAGCTGTCATAGCTGCAAAGGGCCGACGTCATATTAAACCCTATGGATTAAGAATGGGATGTCACTAAAGTTCATATGGGTCAATATAGTGTATGTACAAATTGGAAAATGTGCCAATATGAGTTGCCTTCAGGTTCCCCTTTTCCAAGAGTTTTGGGAGGACCACAAACATTGGCCTGATTTACCTCTCCTGATGGTCCACCTTTGGCCATTGTTGCCTAAAATGAACCATTGTCACAAATGTGACAATTGAACTTTGAACTACCACCTACCTCAGCCACCTCTTTGAGACTGGTGTTAATAGAAATATAAAGCTTTAGTCAATAAAAAGCCTGTAAATGTAAACTAGTCAGAAGGTATGTTTCCTACAAAACATATCTGTTGCTGTTTACATTATGGACAGTTAAGAAATCTTTTTCTTCAATGTTCTTCTACCTTGTAAAAAGCCTAAACTAACTGCAATCGACCATCTACTGTATTGTAAGTAAAATCGCCTTTGTTTATGATTTGAAGTGAGCTTACCTATGAACAAGAAGAGGATGGACAAAGAGAGGTACATTTTCCTGATCCCACTGTGACATTGGCAGAATACAAAACATGGGTTAGTCACTTGGGCAGGAAAATTAAGCCATCAATCTATTATAATTTCTTTGTTTCAGGTCACTTTATCTTCACATTAGAGAAATATGTC